>NC_143397.1:65002432-65305463 GCF_052110815.1 Crocodylus siamensis | reverse complement strand
TTGTGAGCAATACATGTGTCTGGTTAAATTTTAAAATATTTATATGCAAACAATATGTGTTTGGCTGTAAATACTCTCCAGCAGTGGCTGAAGGAGGTGCAGGGGGACAGGGGACAAAAAAAAACCCCAAACCCCTCAAGCCCACAAATTTTGTTAACATTTCACTAATGCAAAACTCATTTCCATTACTCAAGTGACTTACAGAATCATGCTAGAAGTAGTTTTAAAAACACTGTTTTAAAATCTCACATGCTGAACTACTAGACAAAGGAGACCACTTTTGGTTTTCTGCCTGCAGAGCTGCAGGAAAAGAAGAATATAGGCAGCAGAAGATAAAGGAACAAAGCATGATCTCAACTAGTTAGTGTCATCACAGCACATGAGGAGCTGTAATGGACACTACTGTCAAGAAAATGGATATTTTGCCGTACCAGAGGGTATATCCTTGAAATAAAGCACGTGGTCCTCTGGTTGAGAGTGTTTTTAAAAACAAAACACTGTTACACCAGCCATTTGTAAACTTAATGAAAAAACAAACTTTTGAGAATTTACATGAACTCTCTACCTAACTTAAGAAGTCACAGAACAGAACTCTGAGCTCTTTACACATTTTCCTTTATTCCACTGTTCCATTCCCAGCCAACAGGTGCTTATAGGACCACACTAATACACTTACAATTAGAAGACCACTGCCAATATCCGGTAACACATTGAATGCTTTATCTCCTAAATGTGTGCATTAACTTCTATAGATCTATTTTGATAAACTTGATCAAGGAAATTAAAATTTTCTTTCCCGGAAGCCTGTCAGTCCATGATACACTTGCAAAATACTATCAACTTAATCAAGTAAGTTAAAACTTAAACAAATATTATTTGCTTGTACCAAAGAGAACTCTGAAACTGTGAATTACACATGCTTCCCATACATTATAAAAATGTATTTAGGCATTCAAGTGGATTCCGAAAATTCCTGTATATGTTTACCTGCAACTTCAGGGTGCCTACTTTTCTTTCTTTTTTTTTTTTCTTTTTTTTTTTTAAGGGGCCCGTAGACCAGCATTTCTCAACCCATGGGTCACAAGAATATATGAAAGGGTCATGAACACTTTAAAAATGAATTCTCTTTTAAAGGAGAAAAATGTTGGAAATCATGACTTTTCCCTTGCAGGCTAGCAGAGTTCCAGCCTGCAAAGGGCTGCTGGGGGCCTCCCATGCCCCTACATACACCCCACCCTGCCCCACATGCTAGGGCCTAGGGACAGAGGGCAGTGGATCAGGAGTGAGGGGCACTAGGTCAGGATAGGCCACTGATGCTTACAAATGGGTCCTGGTACAAAAGTGGTTGATAACCACTGCCTTAGACTATATAGTGCATCTCATTATCTTCAATATGCATCTTACCTTCATCTGATTTGCCATCTATCTGATTAGACTCTTCAGTGCTGGTTTCTGAAGAATGTTGTTCAAAATTCTTTTTAATCTGTTGTAAAAATACTTCCATGGACAAGGAAAAATGTAACTCTTTATTGTTGAGCCAATGCACAACAAAAGGCCCACTTTTCTCTTCATTTTCACTGAGACTCAAAGACGTGATTGAAGGGAGTAAAGGAATGTCTAAGATTAAAAAAAAAAAAAGATTATTTCCAAAATAGAAAATGGCCCAGTAAAGTTTTCCTTGATCTAGTATAAAAGGGCATGTTACACCACTATGCAATGACTTATTACTATACTTCTGGCAATTTTATCACTGCCAGGCAGAACAAAACTCCCCTACTGGGGTTTTGCTGAGTATCTCAACAATCTCTTGTGGAATAGAGGTTGTGATTCTGTATTCCATAACAACCCACTCTGAGAAACTTGGGGTGTATCCAACACTGCAGACTATGGCACACTATAAAAAAAATTATATGTACTGAGTTCCACACAAGATAAAATTGATGTGTGTGGAGTTCTGTACTGCCACAGCTGTAAAGACTTCTGGTGACCAAACTAGATAGAATAACTTGACATTGTAGTGATGATTGTCACTGATGATTTCTTAGCAAGGGTAAGATGACTGATACTGTGGCACTCCAGTTGAGAATTGGTGCTCTATAGGAAAAGAAAGCCAGTCTTCCTTCCTGTCTTCCAACTAAAGTTTACCAACTCATAAATTAGTCTTCCGTTCCAAGCAGATGCCTTATCTTGTGCAGTAATTACTGCACACTTTGGAATCAGAATTATCTGTTTTAAATATATTTATAAGCTATGGGAAAGAGGGCGAGATAAATAGCTGAGTGTCATTATTAACAGACCTTATGAGGTCAAACTTGACCAGTTTAATGATAGGAATACTTACAATTCTTTACTTTGCAAACAAAACAGATATGAAAAACAACATTCAAGTACAAAAATCAAGGACTTAAAATGAAGCAGTTTTATTCTGCTGTTCCTGTGCTCATACACATGATCATACAGTCTATAGTTACATTAACCCATGTTATTTTTTCTATTGAAACCCAGCTCTTAACGTAGTGTAGAGGTGGAATGGTGTTCACTTGGCATTGATAGCAAAAGACAGGGCAAGGAGACACCTTAGAGACTAACCTGGCATTGATGAAAAAAATCAATGCTCATGATGTTACTGAAAAGAACTATTGTCATGAACCCCGCTGAGGTCTATGGTTTTGTGGGGGGTGGTGACACATGATTTCTTGAGGTTGGTTTACCAATATGGCATGCATAATCTCTGCAGTTGGGTAGCAGGAAACTGTGGTCAATTTTACCATTCTTACGTCTGCATGAATTCTTGTATTTGATATAATATGAATTTATTTAATGTTATAACAGGACCAAGATTGCAAAATATGATAATGAGTCTCTTTGGCACCTAGGAAAGGCTGAAACGTAGTAATTGCTTAGAATTAGCATCTAAAGAAGTGTGTCTACTCAAGAAAAGGTCCTCCCAGGTAAAGACAAATTTACATTTTAGAAGGATAAACCCTGAAGTGCAACACCTAGTAACAGAGAGTATACATCCCACTGTGGAAGAAATTGAGTGAGAGGTGGCATCTGGGGATGCTGGATTAGCATCCTTCAAGTCTGAAAAAATGCACATATTCTCCTGGTCATAATTAGATCAGAGAAAAAACCTTTTAGTCTGCCAAATATGTACCTTTGGGAGGGCAGGAACTAATATGCATAGTGTGGGAAACTTCAACAGAGCAGAGGATCAGGTTATCACAGAAGAAGAATCAGATGGCCTTCAGAACAGCAGCAAAAGAAACTGAATTGAATGTAATGGTACTATACCCTAGATTATCAATTTAAGGATAAGCATTTCTACTATAAAGATACGATCCTAATCAGTCAGGAATGACACAAAAGACACCTGAGTATATTAACTGGTCATAAAATGGCTGCGTCATATCTGATGCCACATTACTGAAAAAGACAAAATGTGATCCTAGGACGCATTAGTCAGAGTATTCCCAGTAGAGACAGAGAAACGTTAAAGCCAATACAAGGTGCTGGTGAGACTTCATCTGTTCTAGAAAGGTGAAAACATGGAAGTAGTACAAAGGGTAACTATGGTAATTCTATCTTAAAAGAGGACAGTAATTGTAAGTTGGCTTGTTTTGTGTAGGAAAACAAAAACTGAAAGGGAATATTGATTTCTGCCCATAAATAAATGAAAGGGTAAAATGCCTGGGAGGGATAAGAACTATTTAAGCTCTGAGGCACGTCAGGCACAAGATCCAGTAGATATAAACTGGTTATGAATAAATTTAGGCTGAAAAATTAGAAAAAAAACATCCCTTAGACAAAGATACTATAATCACCTTATAGGGATATGGGATCCAAACCTTCTTATAAGATAGAGCTTGATCAGTTTATGAAAAGGGATATATGATGATGTAATTGCCTGTGATATCAGGCAACTGAACTCTGTGTCCAGGAGAAATAACTGGAAAAAATTTGGTTTTACCTTCAGTTTTCACTGCTATTTTTCATGCCTTATTTTTAGCATATTAAGCACTTATGAAGACAGAATTACTGTTTCTTCTGTCATTTCTAGGGTGTTCACCACTATAATATTAGAGTGCTTAAAATATTAACTCAGCTGTACATAACTTGAAAATGCAGGAACTTTGTCTTTTATAGATGGGAAAGTGTTCAATTTGGGTTACACAGTTTGAGAAACCCCAAAACCCATTTTTTTAATGCTTAACATTATATACCACTTTATACATTCCCAGCACTCTCCAATTACTTTGGTTGCAACTACAAGTTCTCAACATTTGTATTAGAGTAAATTCAGGCACACGAAAAATAAGGGATATGCAACAGTTACCTTCAAGGTACAACCATCCAAGCAATGAAAGCAACAAGAATCTTGTGAGAAAAATTCTACTGTGGTCATATCAACAGACTCATGATACATATACACATGGTAAAATATACAGGTCTGTTGCAAATTCTTATTTGTTCTTTGTTACCTGTAGCTGGGTTGATACTGGCAGCAATATGGAAGTGGCAGAGTGCATTTGCATGCAAAGGAGTGTTTCGATGAACATCATGAGGATCTTGCTGATGTGGTAAGTATCCAGTATGGGCTGTGACTGCACCTGACCTTCTCCTCCCTCGCCGGAAGTGTTTCAGATTTAACTGGGGAGGAAAAAATAAAAAAAGTTGTTTTTTTTTTAAAATTATAGAGTTTTTCCTCAAGAGAAAAATCATGTGGTATTCTAAACTAAAATAGCTTTTAAAAAGGGAAAACATGGTTAATTTACACAATATACTATTCTGAACAAGTTTTCTATTAAGAAAAGAACAGAAGGTAGAAAGATGACTTTAGAATCTTCTACAAAGGCCCTTAAGCATTGTCATGCCACTGATGGGAGAACCATTCTGATTTTTTTTTTTTTATTCCAAAGTATTGGGCAAAATATTTATAGCCTCATACTATACTAAATCAAACAGCACAGTTTTGTACCCTACAGCACTTTTAAAATGGAAAATATAAACAAGGTATTCAAATAGTTGAATAATGGAAACAAACTACAATTAGATCCTCCCTCATGAGACGGGTATAAGCTTCAGAATCAGAACTTTCTATTCCTGTAATGCTGGAGGCTGCAAGTAGGAGAGGAACAGAGGAAAACCTTAGTCATACCCTGTTCACTCTCCCTTCCAACATCTACTCTCTGCCAGTGTGAGATGCAGGATACCAGGTAAGGTTTGACCCAGAAATGGCAGTTCTTATGTTCTCTAACCAAGACTCCATGGGTAGGATCAATATTTTTATTCTTACACTATAGGCACAATTGATTTTTTAAAAACCTAGTAATTTTAAAAAGTTTTTTCAAGGAAAACCGTCACAGTTTAAAGATGGGATATGGCTACCTACAATACTACTAAAATTAAATTGTAACAATTTTTAAAATTTAAGTCCATTCATATAAGCACTGAAATAGCTATATCCTGCACCAAACTGATATTTGTACTAAGTAGTGGGAGCAACAGCAGCATATCCTGGTAGGCATATATCCCCATGCAGAACCTGCCCACATCAATAGCACCCTTATTTTATTAATTCCACAACCTCTGAGGTATCTACACAGCTGATATTACAGGTACCCAGTGCTAGATTCCTTAGCATCTATACCACAGGTAAGCAAAATACAGCCAGCGACAACTTGTCCAAACTCTCTCTGTGGCCCATGAGCCAAAATAATTACCCACCCCGATGCACACACAAGCATGTGGCTTCTCCTCTACATATATCTTGTTCCCAGAAGTTATAGAGTACTTTACCTCAGAAAAAATCAGCACTACTTGAGAGAGGGGAAAAATATATTCAAATGCTATCTTGCTGCCATAACGGACATGGGAAGGTACCATTCCATTTTTTCTTTTTTTTACCTCTACCCTGCAAGACCTATGGATTCGCACTTATCTTCTTAAAGAAGAGAGGGTTATGACAGCAGGAAAAAAAAAGGAAGTGGGAGGACATTTCACTTGACACCTCCATTTGTCTTAAAAATCAGTTTGGAAGGGCTGTTATGCAAGGAATTGCAGACCCGGGGTAACATTTTAGTGAGATGCTAAGGCTTGCTTATTCTGTAGTACAGGGGTTTTCAGCCTTTTTTCACATGTGTACCCCTTCTGATGGTGGCAGCTGGATGCAGAGGGGTAGGTGCTTACACACAGCGGCTGTCAGCACTACTCACTGCCCCAGGCGCCCCACTTTTCCATGGCCAGTTGATGGGCCTCACGCCTGACCAATCGTGCACTGCCCGTCACCAGCCTGTGGAGCCAGCGGCTGGGCAGCATCTGTGCAGCCCACAGAGGGGCGCCGTTGCCCTCCCTCCCTAGCCCTGCTCCTGGAAGGTGGCCGTGTAGGGTGGTGGGTGGTAGTAGCACAGGATGGTGGGTGGCAGCAGTGGCCGCCATGTGCAACCCCCCTGCCCCCACAGAGGGACACCACTGCCCTTGCCCCTACACCCTGCTCCATCCCTGCCTCCCTGCATATACCCCCTATCACCTTTCTAAGTAGCCCTAGGGGTACGCGTACCCCCAGCTGACAACCCTTGATGTCATACTTTCTGTGGTTCTTACCTCTAAGGCATTTTGCATTCGTTCCTTACTAGAAGCATTTCTTTTGAAGTTATTGGTCAAGTTCACTGGTTCAGTCCAATGGTTGTATTCACCACCATACAATAGACTATCATTTGGTAACAAAGTCTCTGCCCAGAGACGGCACACATTATCTTTGCAGCAAGTCAGGAGTACATTACACACAGCACCACTGAAAAAAGTTTAAAGAAGTTGTGAGAGTCAGGTACACATAATGAGCATCAGAATATTCAAAGAAAAAAATTCCAAAATTAGACCAGTAGAATTTAGATATTAAGTAAAACAAAACAAAAACAAAAAACTAAAACAAAGAAAAAGTTCTTCTTTCATTATCCAAACAAAATACCCTCAGAAAAATATTTTATTAAGATTCAACAGCACATAGATACACTAGATATGCTCAACTTTAAGATCTAAAACTATTTTAAAAATAAATGAATACCTTTATAAAAGTCTCAAACTTGGTTTCTAACACAGAAATCTAACCACGCAGCCAGGACTAGAGAAATAGTTTAACAGTTTTTGTTTGTTGACTGTTTTATTCAAAGCTTTTTCACAGATATTAATTAATAGTAAGCATGCCACTAAGACCTTCATTTTGCAGGTATGGAAACTATGATGTGGACAGGTAGAGTTTTTATGCCCAAAGCCATATACAGCATAATACTAAAGCTGTAACTGCAATTCAAAAATGTAGTTTCTATGCTATTTGTATTCCTCCAAGTATTATTTGTATTATAACAGTATCCAGCTATCCCAGAAGATCCATTAAATAGTGTTAGGCTAAGTAAAAACTTGTGTAGATCAAATTCACTACTCAGAGAAGCTTATGATTTATCTTAAAATAGGAGTGTCAGACTCATCTGGCCCCTGGCTAGAGGTAGGTCTATAGGCCAGATAAATGGTGTAGGTTGCCCCCATGGGCTGCACTGAACCCACAGATCCCCATACTCTCCCCTCCCACCCAGCATGCCAGATTCCACTCCACCAAGACCAGTTAAGGCAGGTACTACATATAGCGTGGGTCCTAAATCAGTTAGTGTGGGCACCATGTGCAGTGCAGTAGCAGACCAGCTAGGTTGTGGGCTGCATGTAGTGTAAGTTTTAGGCCAGAGTAGGCACCACCCACAGTGCAGCATGGGTCCCAGACTGGCTGGGGAGGTGCCAGTCCTGGACAGGCCAAGGTGGGCACCATACACGAGTCAACTCTGAGACCCAGGGGCCAGATGATGGGGCTCCGTGGTCCAAATCCAGACCACAGGCCATATCTTTGACACCCATGTTTTAAAAACAGGATGCTATAAGGAAATGTAACAAAAGCTAAGAAATTTGAACAACGTTGAAAAAAGACACAGGAACACAAGAGTTATACAGCTAGTTTTGTAACTTCAGATCCCAAGTCAAATTGTAAATATCTTATTATTGAGAAATAGTTTACATACTCTGTGTGTGTGTGTGTTTATGTATGTATGTGTGTATATATATTAGACAACAAATTGATAAAAGCATCACAGTACAAAGCAGTTATAACTGAATTTGAGGACAATGAGAAGTAGTGGCTTTAAATAGGGCATTCTGTCAGAGATGGCCACACTTAACCCTTCTAGCTACAAATCAAGATCTTGACACAGTTAAGCACCACAAAACATTCAAGAAGTGTATACCCCAAGTCAATGATCTGCACAAATACTCCAACTCAATTTGGTGTTAAAAGACCTCCAGGCACTGCATGCAGCTTGCAAGCCAGGGCCTGAACACACTTACTATACATAAAGGACACCATGACAGAGTACAAGGTTGTTTATGGAAGATGGAATTCAAGTAGGCTTTAGTAGATGCAACAGAAAGAAGTACTTGGCATCACAGTAACTGAAGCTGTGTACAGATATTCATTTCTGTTGGAGAAAATTGCTCAGAAATTTCCCTTGGTAGAAATCCTTCTAGGAGAGGGAGCAGCACACATGATCAGTCTGCCGTTGTTCCCTTTCCCATTTTCCCCGTCTTCCCAAAACTGGGGTGATCCTGGTCTGGGGAAGGCAAGCAGAGCAGTGCCTGCTGCATTCCTCCTGGTCAGCGGAGGAAGTAGAGCAGCAAGGAGAGACTCTTCACACCTATCCCAGTCCAGACTCTAGGGAACTGTGTTAGGGTAACAGCCTCCTCCACTGCACTCCTGGTCTCCAAGAGCAATGTGGAGGGAGCACTGGGGCAAAGCCCTAAGCCAAGCACTACCCTGGCTTGGGGAAGAAGCAAGGAGCAGCAATAGCTGCTCTTCTCCTCTCCACTCCCAAACTGGTCTGGGAGGGGAAGGAAGCAGCAAGGCACAGCCCCCCAATCTCCTCTCTCAAGCCACCCACTTCCCTGGTTTGGGGAAGGGGCTGGGGGCCTTGTCTCTCCCTTTCCCTTCCAGACCAGTCTAGGAGAGAGGAGCGAAGTCCCTCTGCATGGAGTAGCTGCTTCTCTGCTCTGCTCCCCATCACAGCACTGCTTCCTCTACACTCTGCTCCAAGTACAGGGACCCAAGCAGATGGAGGAGGGGGGAAAAATCCACCGCACCCACTCCACGTACACCTCTTGGATTCTGGTGTGGGAAGCAAGTGAGGGCTTTGCCCTGCATCCCCAGGGAGAGCCTCTCAGACCCCAGGTCCTCACCAGACGGCTTCCCCTTGCCTCCCTCATGCGGTAACTTAAAGCCAGTGCAGCCAGAAGCTAGGCTTGGGGGATTTTCCCCAGCCAGTTCCCCCCACCTGCTTTCCCCTTTCCCTTCCATCCCGCTGCTGCTTAGCTGAACAGCAGAGTAGAGCAAAGGAAAGCCAAAGGGGGTAGTATCACTCCATGGGCACTGGGAACCAAATGAAGGAACTGAGCAGAGCAGGAAACCCTGCTTGCTTCTCCACCAAGAACTTTGCCACAAGAGTGCAGCAAAACGTCTCATGCTGGGAACTCCATGGTGAGAAGCAGGGGGAAGCAGCTAGCGTTACTCCTTCCCTCCTCTCTCCTTTTGGTCTACAGTAAAGGGGTGGTGGGTGGGGGGGGGAAATAGCTCTTCCCCAGCCCCCTATCACCAGGCTTCTTAAAACTAGAGTGATACCAAGAAGCCACAGGAGCCTTTTCCCTAGCTTCCCTCCTGGTCCCCAAGAGGGAAGCCAGGAGGAAGCATTCAGTGTCTCTTGGGATAAACTCTCATGGGAGTGACTTAACCCTGCTCATCTCAGGGTTATTTTTTCTCCCAAAGCAGCCGTTTTTTCTCCAGGATAAAAACAGGCTAAATGTCTGTCCACTTCTGGTTTCTACTAGAAGAAGAGTGATTCTCCCCGTAAAAACCGAACATCTGTACATAGCTTAAGTAAACAACAGAGAAGGGCAAAACCAGTAAAACTGCTTGAGCTGCACTGCTGAGAACTGACTGAGGCAGAAAGGATTCATTCAGGAGTCCAAGTAGTAGACAAGGACAGAGAAAGAAAACACATTAAGTATGAATGATTATTTTATTTAGGCCATGATATAATTTTAGTCATCCTGATATATTCAGACTTTAAAAACAAAATTTTATTTCTTTCCTGGACACTGAAGTGGATGGATAATCCGTAGATCTTTCACATGAGAGTTATACAAGAGTGTTTGCATATTTAAGCAAGAGGGCATGCACAAAGTGGAGTTTTGATTCAATCAGATTCTGGAAGACTACCAAAGGAGGAAGTGCTGTAAACAAACATATGGATGGCGAACACGATATAGGGTTATGCTAATGATACTGCAGAAATTATAACATTTTGCAGGTCTCTGTTACAACGTACGTAGGTATAATTTCTTGCAAGAACCAGGCTAAAAAGATGGGTTTCATGTTCAAAGATAATAAATGAATACATTAATTTTGCCCCTCCCCCCAGCACATTTCCCCTCTTGTATTTATACATGCATCTTAAAAATCACAAGCCAGCCTTCTCCCAGTAGGGAAATAAAAATGTTACTCTTTTTAACAGTGCCATATAAGAACACAGACAGAAGGTAAATGTGAAGCATAAAGGACAGCTCAGGGTAAATTCAGGTAGAAAAAATAGCTACAATTTAGTACTCCTGAATTAGGAAGGGAATTAAAGAGAATTTAGATCACCGTCTTCACAGGAGACTTGGGAATGCCATTTTTTAGGTAAAGACAGTACAAACCTTGCAAAGTTTTACAAATTCTCACTCCATTTTCAACAATTTACAAGTATCAGGAGTCAATTTACTGACCGTGGCATGTACTTGCTTGTCTTCCGCCACGAAAATCCATTTACAGATCGAGGATGGGACAAATAAACAAATGAAAAATCAATTTCCGATGCTTGTTTTTCTGGAGTAGCACCTGGAGGTGTTACTGCTGATCGCCAACTCTCTGTATTGTACCACACTTTCACAAGACAATCATTCTAAGGGAAAAAGAAAACACAAACTTATTAATACTTGTTCAATTTTCCACAAATGGAAGTTCCAATTTAAAAATCTTAAACCATTTCCCATAGGATCTAGCTGACAGAACTGATGCATTTGAAAGCCTCCTAAAACAGGACACAGTTCTAGCAGAAGGCTTATATAAAAATATTATTTTCCTGGTACAAGTGAATTCAACTCTCTTGATAAAGCTTCAAGTTTGCCTAGATTATAATTTTTTTCTAAAACGGTTAAAGATTTCTTGTTAATCAGTCTTGCTTTTCCCACATTCCCATCTCATTCCGATTCTCTGTGAACAGCCTAAAAACATGGGATTTCCTAGAAGAGGTGCTAGAGACCCACATTTGAAGAAAACTGGGTTTATGGTTAATTCTGCTAAGATTCATAAACTCAATCCTGCTTTGTAAATAGAAGGATCATAAGGCAGATGACCATGAGGAACATTTATGGATATTAAGATGAACAGAGGTATCAGCAATATCTGTTTCATTATCCCAGACTGTTTCCATAGATGTTCATAGAGCAGGGCAAAGCACATTAGCCTAGTTGCAGGTCTGTCTCAAGAGTTACATCACAGCTTAGTCAGGCAACCCTCTCCACACCTGTACGTGGCCATCTTACTGGACCTATTCATCATGGGAACATCCCAAAGGAAAAACCTGCTCAAGCAGAAACAGGTGATTTCATTATGACCATATTGAAACATTGGTACCAACATGCCATTACTTCTCCCTACAGGATTACTGGTTTTCAAAGTAATTTAGGATGTGCTGAAACAAGACAGGATATATTCATATAAAAATCAAAAACTCAAAGACTACATTATGACCAATAAAAGAAAAAATTCTACTCTGCCATAATGATCAGTCTTGAAGAACTATTAGAAATCTTAGAGCCAAGAATGCCTCCATTCGTACGCTGAAATGCATCAGCCAACCTCACCAAAAAAAAAAAACCACCCACAAACCTGAAAGGACAATAATTTTGAATGCCAGGAATACAAAACAAAAAGGCAATGAATAAAAAGTTTCTCAGAAGCAAACCCAAAACAGACTGTTCAGCAGCATGCTGAAACACCCACATTATGGATTGATCTAAATGCCACTGAAATATGTACATTATGTCTGGTATTGTACAACATTGGGCATGTCTAGTATTATACAACATTTTTGTTGACTAGCACATTCTCTGCTGCTTTATCATTTAGTCTGGCACCTTCACCAGAGATCAAGGGAAAAAAAATAAAAAATTGTTTGCCTAACTGACCTAGTAACATATGGCCAAATCCCCCATATTTAAACTGTTCACGTTGCTTTAATTGCACTTCTTCCTCTTCATTCCTTGAATAGAGAGGGATCTTGCATGATTGACTCCAGGATGAATACGAGTCGCCAATGTGACGAAGCAATAGGCAGAGCCAATCGCACCCTGTCATGCATCAACAGGGGCATCACTAACAGCTCCAGAGAGGTCTTGCTCCCCCTCTATGCAGCGCTGGTCAGGTCACAGCTGGAGTACTGCGTCCAGTTCCGGGCACTGCACTTCAAGAAAGACGTGGAGAACCTGGAGAGGGTCCAAAGGAGGCCACTCATATGGCTGAGGGTCTCCGTGGCCAGCCCTATGAGGAGAGGCTGAGGGACCTGAATCTCTTCAGTCTCCGCAAGAGGAGACTGAGGGGGATCTTGTGGCTACCTACAACCTTATCAGGGGCCGCTAGCAGGGACTCGGGGAAAGTCTGTTCACCAGGGCCCCCCTTGGAGTCACCAGGAACAATGGCCACAAGCTGAGGGAGGATAGGTTTAGGTTAGATATTAGGAAGAACTACTTCACGGTAAGGGTGGCCAGAGCCTGGAATAGGCTTCCCAGAGAGGTGGTGCTCTCAGCTTCCATGGAGATCTTCAAGAGGAGACTGGATAGGCACCTGGCTGGGGTCTAATGACCCCTGCCACCCCCAGTGCTCCTTCCTGCCCATGGCAGGGGGTCGGACTAGATGAGCTGTCTAGGTCCCTTCCGACTCATTGATTCTGTGATATCTCACTGTACACTCATCTCACAGTCATCATGCAACTATAAAAAAAAATCTGCTTTCAAGTTAGCTAAAGATTTACCAGAAGATTGTCAGATTTTAAATCTCTCTTCAAACAAACATAGTGCTAGTCACCCAAATGAATTCCTTGCTAAATGGCTGTAAGTTCTGTAGGCTGAGACCTGGATTTGTAGTACTGTTCTCTACTCGTACCACATCACCTTGAGTTTCTTCCCCTGATTCTCCACTCTCTCCACCAGATCATCCTTCCCCTGCTTCTGAAGCTTATAATCTCTTGTAAGACCTTAGTGAGAAGGTTTAGCATGAAGAAGTGTTGTGGCTAGCATAGTTGGAAATAGGAAGGATAGGCTATAACCTTCTTACCATACCATTTCATACTCCAAAAATGCTTCACGTACAAATCAGTTCTGCAAACTCAATAATGAAAATGGCTCAGCTACAAAAGAACTGATCTAAGCTGCCACACACAACTACATAAGCATCTATCCAAAGGGACTGACAATCTAGGCAAGCTTTCATGTTAGTTTAAAGTAATACTGAATAGTGGATACCTGCTTAGCACCCTCCTACAAAGTTTTAGCAAATCTGAATTTAAATATCTTGCTTACACTGAAATGAAGAGAAAATTAATTGCCTAAAATGTGATTCTGTTGTTACCCTGACAAACAGCAGTTTCTCTTCAAAGATAAGGTGGTTTTCTTTAGATCTAGCACTTCATAGCAGTAAAATTCTTTCATTTTCATAATAAAGAAAGCACTCATACAGGCCTACTGCTGTGGTACAAACTCTTCACTTCATAACGCGCTATTTTTGGTGCTCAATCATAATCTATTGGTAATGGATATTTTAGATTAGTGCTCTGCTGAAAAAATCTTTCCAAGTCCTCAAAACAGTCACTTAACAGGATTAGAAGATAGGAGGTTTTTGACATTTTGCATTAGGAAAAGGCAGAAATTTTTTTTAAGCCAAGCTCTGCAAACTCTCTTAATACACACACATCAAGCTTGTTACCTTTCCTGCAGTAGCAAAGAATTCTCCATCTGGTGAAAATTTCATTAAACAAACGTGGGAAGCAGTTCTATAAAAAATAAATTTAAAAACATTAAAAGGTCACACAACAACTGCTTAATCAAAAATAAAGTTTAAAAGTTAAAATATTTTCCCCAAACATTAACTATATATATATCTAGTTATTTTTCTTTTTAGTTACAAGAAAACTTTCTACATTTTTAGACTTAGAAACCAATTTCAGTGTATGAAACATATGATTCAAGCAATAACAAAAATAAGGGAAGGCAAACTCTCCTGTTAGCAAAGACGTAAAAGATGGATTGGGAGAGACAGCAGACACCTGCAAAAAACAAGATGATGCAACTGTCAAATGCTTCACACAGAAATATTCTTTCCTGATCTCAGAGACATTTCAAGTTGAACTCGCACCATCCTCCAACTCACCTGATACAGAGTAAGAAGCAATTTCCTATACTTCCTGCCTTTTATTCCTAAACAGCAAGTTCGCTTTAGAAATGCATGAAAGGAACACATGGGACTACTTAAAGTTCTAAATACTTTATTTGCCCACATACGACATGCACCTTATTGCAAAGACAACCGCTGGAAACTGCAGTGTGTATTAGATGTGAAAATACAGTAAGAAGAGTTTCTGCCAGTTTGAGGCAAAGGTGAATGCAAAATCTTTATGCAAATTACAGGGAGCAAAGCAATCAATAGGCCTAGGGAGATAATAAGAAACTGAAAAACGTCTACTTCTGCTCAGACAGAAGAGTTTGAAAAATTATAAACCTCTGGACCCCTTTTTAATCCATTTTTTATAAATAATTTACTCAAGAACTTAAAAGCCTTAATTTGAAAAAGCTGCCGACAAAAAACAGCAACTAGATGTGAATCAGTAAAGGAACACAACTGTTGACATGGAGTATGAAAGAATGAATCTTACTGATCCTCGGAAACCTGTCATGCCCGTTAGATGGTTTCATCAGTTATTGACTGTTATAAATCAATACAATTGTGCCTATCTATAACCTCTAAGGCAGTTGATCCTGAATTGTGGGTCATGACCCCAAATGGGGTCACAACATCAGCAGATGGGGTTGCAGGGATGCGGGGCTGTGGGTTGGGAGTGAGGGGCCATGCTGAAGAAATGGGGTCATACTGAGGAAAAGTTCGGGAAGCACTGCTTTAAGGGCACCATCATAGGCAGTTATACAGCTATAGTGATATATGTGTAGCAAAACTGCTCCAATTTTAACCCTATTTTATTCAAGTCAAAGTTTGGGAGATCTAGGTAACTTATATCACTATGTAACTACACAGAAACTTAGATTGTAACACCTGATGAACACCAGTGCAGCAGCTCTCCCTCCTGCTTTAACGCAGATAAAAAAGTGTTTGTCCATACCCTGGGAGGGAAATCAAATCACTATCTTGGCTACTTAGGGTGGGCAAAGAACTGTCTTTGAAAAACAAGGAACAGATCAGACAAAGGTTGCAGTTCACTTACTCTTCTGGACAAAGCAGCCATAAAAAATGGCATTTTTAATACAAGTAAAGTAGCAAGCATACATTTAGAGCAGGGGTTCCCAAACTATTGTATGTTTATCCGGGGAATACAAAAGACATCTCTGGGGAGAACGCAGGTGGATTTAATTTTCATTATTATGATAATTGGCATTTAAGGAGTTAAACTATAAAATGTACGCTGGTAGGGATATAAGAGCAGCTGGTAAATCTGGAAGGAGGTATGCAATAAGAAAAGGTTTGAGAAAATCTAGTTTAGAGGCTCAGATGAAGGCTTCATAAATGGGATAGGGATTAGGGTTAAGGAACAACAATAGATTTTTGTGACTGGTAAATATTCACTTGACACTTCATACATTTACATATAGGTCTTAAACATGTGTAGTTAAAAGAAGAGGATGCTTAGGGACCTGCTGCCTCATCAGGGGAGATTAAAAAAAATGCAGACAAACTGCTTTATTCAAGGCTATAATGCTTTTCAACACTTTCATCCTCCTGTTTCCCAAATCCAAGGTTGTACAAGCTGACCAGGGTAGGCCAGTCTATATTGCCAGGTATTAAATTAGAGGAACTGAAAGCAGTAAGACCAACTTCTAAGACCTCTCTCTTTTGGCATAAAGATATACCATGATGAACAACTGTGGTATGCTACTAACAATGAATCTGCTTAGAAAAGGAACGGCGTATCAAATGCTGTCCCCTTCTCCCAAAGGACAGGGAGTCCACAATGACAGAGTATTAAATGTAGGACTTTCAAGGGTTTTTTTGTGTCAGTACCCTAAAAGGTTACTTAATAAAATTAAAATTATACTAATGCTAAAGTTTGTTGTTCAGCGAAACAAGCAGACAAGGCAGACGTTCTCTCCCTGTCACATTTGCTAAGAAGAAACTGAGAACAGTAGGGACTTTTAAATCCTTGTATAGGAGACTGTAAAGACATTTGCGGCCATGACTTACCCCTCAACAGATAATGATAACTAAAAGAATCCAATCTGTTGCACATGTGCCACTGGCAACTCATAGTACATGCACCCCTTAAGATTGGCCGTGCCCCCTGGAAGCACCAGCCGCGAAACTGGAAGTGCCAGTGGAAGCGCACTTCCGATTTTGCCGCTGGTGGTTCTGGGCTTGGTGATTGGCTGCAGGGGGTTCCCTCCCCCATGGCAATCTGGTGTCCCCCTACCCCCCAGACTTGGGAGGCACCAGTTGCCCATGACACATGCATAAGGAAGGGAATCCATATGGAGAATTATATAACAATTTGATTTATAAAGTGACCAGGATGGGGAGACAAAGTGGACTTAATCTCTTCCTTTAATTACAAGATGTCAGTTTCCAAATAAGAATATGCCAGCTAAATTTTCTATTCATAGAATCATAGAAAATTAGGGCTAGAAGGGACCTCCGGAGGTCATCTAGTCCAACCCCCTGCTCAAAGCAGGACCATCCTCAACTAGATCATCCCAGCCAAAGCTTTGACTAGCTGGGTCTTAACTTCTAAAGATGGAGATTCAACAACCTCTCTGGGTAACCTGTTCCAGTGTTTTACTACCCTCCTGGTGAGAAAATTCTTCCTAATATCTAACCTAAACTTCCCTTGCTGCAACTCGAGACTGTTGCTCTTTGTTTTGTCATCAGCCACTCCTGTGAACAGTCCAACTCCATCCTCTTCCAAACCCTGCTTCAGGTAGTTGAAGGTTGCTATTAAAATTCCCTCCCAGCCTCCTCTTCTCTAGACTAAATAAGCCTAGTTCCCTCAGTCTTTCCTTAGACATCATGCCCCCATCCCCCTCACCATTTTCACTGCCCTCCGCTGGACTCTTCCCAGTTTGTCCACATTCTTTCTGTAGTGGGGGGCCCAAAACTGGACACAGTACTCCAGATGTAGCCTCACCAGTGCTGAATAGAGGGGAAGAATCACTTCCCTTGACCTGCTGCCAACACTCCTCCAATTCAGCCCAGCATATCATTACCTTCTTGGCAACAATGGCATACTGATGGCTCATATTCAGCTTATTGTCCACTGTAACCCCCACGTTCTTTTCTGCAGAGCTGCTGCCCAGCCAGTCAGCCCCAACTTGTACTGGAGCATGGGATTGTTCCATCCTCAGTGCAGGACTTTGCACTTGTCCTTGCTGAACCTCATGAGATTCCCTTTGGCCCAGTCCTCCAATTTGTCCAGGTCACTCTGAATCCTAGCTCTACCCTCCAGTGTCTCTACTACTCCCTCCCCCCCAGCTTGGTGTCATCTGCAAACTTGCTGAGTGTACACTCTATACCACCTTCCAAGTCGTTGATGAAGATATGGAACAAAAACAGCTCCAAAACAAACCCCTGGGGCACTCCACTAGATATTGGCTGCCAACTAGACATTGAACCAGTGATTAATACTCTCCGAGTCCAATGCTCCAGCCAGTTTTCTATCCAACCTACAGTCCAACCCGTATTTCCTTAGCTTGCCTGCAAAAATGTTATGTGAGACTGTATCAAAAGCCTTGCTAAAAATCAAGGTATACCACATCCACCATTCTCCCCACATCCACAGAGCCAGTCATCTCATCATAGAAGGCAATCAGGTTAGTCAGGCATAACTTGCCATTGGTGAATCCATGCTGAGTGTTCCTTATTACCTCCTTCTCCTTCAAGTGCTTTGAGATATATTCCTTGATTATCTATTCAATGATTTTTCTTGGGACTGAGTGAGGCTGACTGGTTTGCAGTTTTCTAGATCCTCCTTTCTTAAATATGGGCACTGTTTGCCCTTTTCCAATCATCCAACTCTCTCAGTACCCTATGGTGCATCCCATATGGCACCGTGGACTTGTATGTGTCCAGCTTTTTTAAATAGTTCCTATTTTTCTAGCCTTTAATGTCATGACCACTAGTCCTACTTCTGTTGCAATGTACTTCTTCCTCCTGCTTCTCCCAAATTATTTTAATGCTTTGTTACAGTAGGTTTCAGGTATGTGATATAATTCAGTTTTTTGGCCCCCATTATTTCAACATGTGAAACAGAAGTCCTGACTTGCTCCAACAGTATAAGATTCTTAGTGCCTTGTTACACCTTACATTGTGAGTCGTACAAATGTTGATTGGTGTTAGTGGTAGCTTGAGTTTAAAGTATTCACACTGCAGGCTAGCAAGGCCCTGGAGAACTGAAAAGTAAGAATCCCCTGCCTCCAATAACGGGCTTCCTCCCTGCCTCTGTGGTTCACACCAACTTACTTGTGGTTGCCAAGCAGTCTGTCTCAGGGAATAAGGCAGGGAACAGTTAACCCACTTGTTCAGTCACTGCTGCCACAGCAGGGTTGCTGCTCTTCTCCAGGCTGAGCTCAGCGCAATGCTGCCAGTAGCACCAGTGGATAACACAGCACCAAGATAATCTTACCCTGGAGCGGCATAACTTTGAGTCATGTAACTATTGCTTAAAACTAGTTTCAGGAGTTAATGTGCAGACAAATTCACAGGTTAAGGCCTTCAAGAGCTGCCCAAAATTACCTTGTAATGTGACCTTTAGAAGCACCATGCTAATCTAATAGAAATAAAATGTATAATTCAAAGAAATTAAAAGATTAAAAGCATATCTGAGAAATCTCTCTTAGCTCAGCAGTATAAAAGCAGGATGTGACTCCCTTCTTTTTGATTACCACTAACAGAAACCAAGTTTCACTTCTCACTTTAGTTTTAATTGGTTCTTACTTGCATTGCCAGATACACCTCCATTCTCCTGAGCCAGCATCTGTTTTTCCAGCATTTCCATCTTCCAAATGAACATTGGACCAGAGCTGCAGAGAACTGGAACCAGTCAAGAGACGAGTGCCTAACGAAACATTTTATGTTATAAAAGTAGAGTTACAAAGAAAGCTATGAAGTACAGCTTTTTATACTGAAAGTCTGTTAGTTATATCACCAACATTCAGCTTTTGCATTAAACTGCCAAATGCATTGCAGAATTCCAGTAGGCCATTTACTGTACACGAACCAAACCTTATGTAATGGGCACAATCCTGCAAGATGGCCTAGTGGCCTAGATGGCAACCATTTGACAGGTTGGATTAGCAATGCCAGAAAATGAGTACTTATTTTACACACTAAGTTGTATTTCATATTTAATTTGCACATCTGTAATTCAAATATTTACCACCACAATTAAATTCCATCACGTCTCTAAAGCAGTCTACTCCTCCACATAGACATCTGTGTGCTACTGTAATATTTCAAAAAAAGAATATGCTACTACAATACAAAGGGGCCAAAATGAAGTGTCCTCTCTTCTGCCTTTATAATGCTATCAGAAGAGCTCCACAATTCTTTGAAATGGCCAGCACTGGATAATATATTCCACTACCCAAGATGTAACAAGTGAAATGGAGACTGTTTTCTTAATGCACAGTTCCAAGGAGATACATTGTAAGCATCACGTGACAAGTTTTAAAAAAGTGCACTTTACTCTACTCTGACCTGCCCAGGCCTTATCTTTTAACTTCTTAGACCAAACGGAAATTTTGATCCTTCCAAAGAACAAAAAGATTAACATAAGAAAAATTAAATTTGCAATAGACAAGTTCCAGTTAATTTCATCCTTACCTGTAGGATCCCATGTTAAGTTATGTGCAATAGATTCCAGTAAAATTTGAGCAGTCTTCTGCCACTGATAATGTAGCCCCTAAAATTAAAGTGACATGTATTAGTTTAAGTGACATTCTTCCTAGTCTATTAATGGCTTTTCCCAGTTAATGTCCTGAACTCAACAGGAACTCTTACTTAAGCATTAAGTTCTAATGTATGTCTAGTTACCAAAATCTTTTAAAAAGAAAAACTAGAAAATGGTAAGACAAGCTCATAGAAAGCACAACAGTGATCTCATTTTAAGTTAATGTATCAATTAACTGAATTTAGAGACATAAATCTACGTGCAATTGATAAAACAATTTATTTTAACTTGTAAAAAGTGCAACTGATTTGAAAGCAAAAGAAATAGCAAGCAAATGATACAATACTACAACTATTGCCAACACTAACACTAGATGCACCTAAAATGAGTAGGCTTTAGACCAAATTCACAAATACTACTTCCCCACCAAAAAAACATAAATAAAAAAAAATGACAAGCATTTTACAGAGCTCTGGGTAATATCCACATTATTGTGAATGCTTTCCACTTCACTGGAACCTACCTAAGAATTAAAAAAAACAACAACAAAAACAAACCCAAGACACATTTGCCCAATATGTAGTCCACCTTCAACCTTTGGGACAGGGTGGTTAGTTTTCTCTTACTTAGTACCCACATGTTCCAAATCAAGAGTTAATTATTGCGAAATACATTAAGAGCCAAAAACTTTCCTCAGCCAGGGTTTTGCAGTCCAACTTTAAAAAGCAATTCACCCTCACTCCAAACAAATAATATACCAAGCTGCAAGGTTAGCACTGGATCTGTGAAATGCAGAATCTAGGACATATGAAGCATTTAACATTGTGGTACTCTTGTTAACTAATGCAACTGTTAGCAAATGAGCTTTTGATTCTCCTTCCCCCAGGTATTTCAACATGGAATTTAGCTAATTTTTTTAAAAGTCTGAAGGGCATGGATTTCTGTTTGGGATAGCCTTTATTGGACCATCTGCATCATTAGGCCAAATTTAAATAAGTTTTTGAATGCACTACATTCTTTTTCAAGTCTCAAGAAGTCATAGCATTTGAGGAAGTTCACTGTTATCTACGAAGGGCGTCATCCTGCCCAATCTTTTTCTTGATTTAAAACTAACCCAGCTAGCCATCTTTATTTTAATTTCGCTGCTGCCTTGAATGAAAAAGGTCACTCCCAAATAAAAATGAAATGACAAAAATTATTCTAAGCTTCAAAGGCATCCAGTCTTAGACCATTCACTTACAGTATGGTGATCGTTCTTCTGTTTTAGAAGAGTAACTGGTTCAAAGATACAAATAACGTTTCCATAAGAAGCTGCAATCTAAACACAAAATAATATAAAGAAGTATTAATTAGAAAGCTAGTTGGAAATATAAATAATTTATTCTACTGTCATTTCGCCTTTATAAATTCACTTGTTTTCTTCTTGAGCTTATTCCTACATTTCTAACTCATTAGCAAAAACTTAAAATAAAAAATTAGGTAACTTCTCATGCTTGTAGACTATTTAAAAAAAATAGAACTAGGGGAAAAATCCCTTCAAGTGATTTTTTGGGTAAGATATTGAACGATGGAATAAAAAATATTTAGATGGGTATGTATAACCTTCACACATCTGGTACAAAGAATCCTTCCACATGCAAATTTAAAGTACCACTTGAAAAAAAAAACCAAACCCTCAGTTAGTAATGGGGTGAGAGGAAAGACTGCACTCAGCCATGTACCTTTTTTTATATCACTGTTATATTGTTCGCAGAGGTTGATCCACAAGAGAACAAGACATTCACCATAACCAGTGAGCGACAAAAATAACAAACATGCAAAATCAAGCAAGTTAGCACAATCCAATACTAACAGCAACATAAAAGTTTGCAATAAGGGCTGTTTCATTCATGGAATTCCATGTCGTATTTATATTAGGGCTCTTAGTTAATTGCAGTTTCTGTATGCAATTAATACAAAAGCAAACTAACACACATTTTATTAATAAGCATTAATTTCACACACTGCACCACTGCTAGCCCCAGCCCCACAGTACTGGTGGGGACTCGTACAGAGCCCCAACCCCGACCCACCCTGTATCCGCTCCAGACATGGCCTGGCAGAGCAGACCAGCATCAGACCAGCTGGAACCCACACACACAGTCCCAACGCCTGCTCCAGACTCGCCTGCCCACACTGAGTAGTGACAGTGGCCAGGCAGAAGCTGCTACTCAGTACAGGGGAAAAGCAGCCCCTCCCCCTTGCTGCTGCCAGGCCGTTTTTGCTACAGCCACCCAAAGTCCACACACGGACTACCTTGCAGCTCCAATTCACTGCTGCTTCCCAGCCGCTCAGCGGTGGCAGTGCAAAGGCACTGGAGGGCAGCCCAGGTGCAGGCTCCGGGCAGCTGCAGCAAGAAGGGACTAGCAGTAGCAAAGGGGAGGGGTTACTTCTCCCCCTCCACCGTGCCAAGCAGCAGCTTCTGCCAGGCTGCTACTGCTTAGCATGGGAGAGCAAGTCTGAAGTAGGTGCAGGGTAGGCTGATGTCAGGACTGTTTGTACAGGTTCTGGCTGGTTTGTGACAGCCAGTGCGTTCTGGAGCAGGCATGGGGCCAGCCAGCGGCAGGACACATGGCTTTATACCACTGGGTGGAGGTGTGCTGGGTGTCAGGACTGGGTGCTGACTATTGCTTACCTGTGTGATCAAACTGCAGTTAACTGCAACTATTTTTTTCATGTCACAATTAACTGCAATTAATTTTTTCATAGTTTGTCAGCCCTATTTTATATATAGGAACAACCATTAATATAAACATATATGAATGCATGTTTTAAAGTTATTTTCTCCTAGAACAAATTTAAAGGAGGGCTACAGAGGCTGTAAAGACTTCCAGCTAGGAGTCATTTCCAGCCAAGACAGTATGTTATCCAAGACTGCTGTATGTAAACCTGTACACCTGTTTAGAAGAGTAAAATAAACAGCACAGATTATACAGATGAAAGGCATCCTATATTCTGAGGAGCTGCGATGCATGCCTGCAATATGAATGAAACAGAACACTATTAAGTCTTATCTTTTCAGATTATTTAATCAGCATCAGTTTTTCACGCCAGCAAAATGCTAACAATTTTGTAAAAGTTTTGATAAAAATTCAGGATAGTGAAGCACCATGCCTTTTTGGTTTTAGTTATAAAACCAGGCAAAACTGTTAAAATCATATCCTCAAAAATACTGCATCTAAATTGCTAGTAAATTTAAATAAAAGCTAAAAGGCCTAAGTTCCAAGAGGAAATCAACTTTATAATAAAAACACCAACAAAAACCAAGCAGCCCAAACATCAGCATGACCCCAAAATACCAAGTGTAATTTTGTCATGGCCAAGAAAAAGCCTAAAGAAGATTTCTTTTTTGGCTTTTTACATCAAGCTAATATTTGTCCCATTTTCCCTATTCTAACACTGGAATACTTATCCAATTTTGAAATCAAGTAATTATTTGCATAATTACTACTTATCTCCCTTCAAAAGACAAAGAAAAATGTTATAATTGATACGTAAAACTTAACTCCCATTTTCTAATTATAATATTAAAAATTATTTAACCCAGCAACGCAGTTGGTGTAACTTTTTTGAATGATGCAGTCAGAACCAACAAACATTTTATATCAACAAAGAGAAAGCAAGACTGGCCTTCTGCAAAGTTGTCTTTTGTTTGTGTAGTCACACAAACTACCACTAAGGCAGAGGGATAACGAATAAGAGACGATATTAATTTAGTCCCTATTAAAATTGACCAAACGCTGCCTCTCAGGAAAAAAAGCCAAAAAACTATGTTCAGAAATCATGACTGCAAACAAGACTTACAAGAACACCAGTGGATTTACATATACTTAAGGTGTTTCCATAACCCTAGATACAGTTAACACTGGATAATTCACGTATCAGGTAATTCTCCACTATGCTTTCATTCTCTGTTGTTCCAATTCCTTTCCCCCCATTCAATTATTGAACCTGATAGTTAGTCATTATTGGGTAAATTTTCCATTGTCTGCATTCCCTCTGGAGGGATAATTTAAACAAAAGTGTACTGCTCTTTGGATAGGGATTCATCACTGAATATTAGACAAGGCCTGCATTATTTTGTCAGGTCATTTTTATAAATTATTCAAGGACAGCAAGCTACCTTTGGGGGAAAATGGTTTGTTGTCTTTCTCTGCTTCCTCCAAATGAAAACTAAAACAGCAAGCGTAAGAAATTCCCTATCATAAAGCTAAGCAAGTCACAAGCAAGAAAATCTTTCTTTGTGGCTTTCAGGCCCAACCCCCATCCTCTACATTTCACAGAAGCTATCAACACTGTACTTATCCAACAAGGAAAAGGTCTATGCTTCTTTCTGGACAAGTCATTATGCAAAACGCAATGTAAGCAGTACATGTAATGGATGCCTTCCAAAGCGCTACAAAACATCTTTAAAACAAAATGTGAGAATGCTACAAAACCAAGTTCTTCTGGGGAAAGAGAGTAGGCATAATTGAAAAATCCCATATTTGCTGCTAAATATTATCCAAAATGCTAGTGACAGAACTGATTTTCTATGTCTGATACAGTCAAAGATTGTTAAAGTTCACAAAGAGATAGACTTGAAAAGCAAAACCTATGTGAATCTATGTTATGACATGTAATTACCAGGTCCATTACCACATTTCTAAATCCTTTTTTTTTGTCACATACAGATCCAACCTCCTTCTGACCTAGAATACTTTATGGTACGGTTCATCATAAAAGCTGAGTGGAACTTTTATTTCCATACAAAATAATATTCCAAGGAAGAGCAAAGAATGAGACTGTCATTAAAACAGTTTTCATAAATAAAAATGAAAGGTATACATGGCAATTCTATTTCAAACTACAGGCAACCGCCACTTAGCACTCTTAATTGGTTCCCAAAAAACTGAGTGTTAAGCAAAATAGCATTAAGTAAAACAAAATGTTTGTGATGAACCAAGATGGCAACCATGAGCGTTATAACAAAGCCTGCTGAACGCTAAGAGAAACTCAACTATCAATTAAAATGAGAGTTATAGCACAATAGTGCTTCGTGAAACAGTGCTAAGCAGAGGTTGCCTGTATTAAAATAAGCTAACTGAACATTTTTAAGCTACAAAAGGGCAGTCACAATCTAGGAACCAACTCCCTGTTTGATATCAAGATTTTTATTACAAATTTGAGGTAGAAAAGCAATTAAAAGTAGCAGTCTGGCAACTTCTGACACTGAAACACGCAACTCAAGTTTTACTCAATGTGTAGCTTCAGAAAGAGCAAAAGTGAGGAATTTCAGCTGAGAATGTGAAGCAACAGGGACAGACCCTACTTCATAGATGTGTTTAGAAAAACAGTTTATAAGCAAGCCATGGAGTTGCACTATAGCTCTACTTATTAGATGAAGGGTTTAGTTAAGTTTAATTGCTGTTGAAGAAACTTCAAATCACATTTTGAAAGAATGGCCGTTATTCTTTAAAAGCAGGTTATTATCTTTTAAGCTGATTACTTTACACAGGTTAACTGATTTATAAATTACCAGACTTCAAGAATAAAACCCCTGCACCACTGGAGGCAGGTGATGGATAGTCTATTGAAAAAGAGAGAGGGCATTTCCCCCTTTAAAGAGTTTTCCTGTACTGGGGGTTGAAAGAGATGGTATCACCTGACCTGATGGAAAGGCTGCAGGTGTTCTAGTAAGTCACCCGTTCCTCCTCACCCAGCCAAGTAAAGTAAACCCCCATCCCCTAGCCTAAATTCCTTCACATGGCTCAATTAGCAAATCCACTGCCAACAAAAGTAGCAGACAAAGGGTTTTTGGTTTGCTACAAGTATTATGCAAGTTCCTTTTTCGGGAGACTAAGTACACCTTTTTTCCCCTCTCAATATTAGCAGCTCTCAGTATCAGATTGGTAATGGTAACATGGATTTCTCTCACCATCACTACAGAAGCTCACAGATGCCTGGAGGTAAGTCAGAAAGCAAAGTTCGAGTTGCTGCAATTTAGTAGGTGGCAAGCATCCATAATACACAGGTACTCATTCCATTGGGGGGATGATTCCCTCAAGCCCCAAATGAACTCGGAGAAAGGTACCTCCTTTGAGCATGGGGGTTGGACTAGATGACCTCCAGAGGTCCCTTCCAGCCCTCATTTTCTGTGATTCTATGATGATGATGAGGAAGAGGAGGAGAAGGAGGATTATTAACATTGGGAAGGGGCCTGAGGCTCCCAACTCATGGTACACCAAAGAGGCAATGCCCTTCAACCTCAATGCAAAGGGCTGAGAAAAGGTGAAGGGCTGACAACAGCTCGCCACTAGATGGAAACTATAAAGGAAGGAATAATGACTTGCACAGAATAAGTTATTGCTTAATCAGATGAGTTAAAGTTGTGGCCTAATTAATTTACATGCCTTTCATATGTAATTTCTTTCCCTGTACGCAGGACAGTGAGGAAGAGTGCACAGGATTATTTTTCTAACAAGAGAAAAGTAAGGCTACGTTCATGCCAAAGACCAAAATGCAGATTTTGATGCACAAAGATTGACAAGAAATTTCAAGTCTGACAGTATTTGGTAAAACGAAAAAAAAAAAAAAATCCAACCTTGCCAAGGTTAATCACTAAAGACATTCCTGTTTATAACAAGATTATATATCTTCCTATGATTATGCAAATACATCCAACTGGCTGGCAACCACTGTCCAAGTATACCAATTCCACAGTGAGGATGACCATGTGTATTTATGAGACAGAAACTAGCATCCTGGTGCTTGGTGGTAATTGTTTTTCTACATTACTTCATGCTTTGAAGGCTCTGCTTGTCAAAGCATACAAAAAAGTACAAGGAATATAAAGTAATATCACTGTAAATGACAGCAATTTGGTCAAAACGACTAAGTATATGTAAAGAGACTGTTTATCTGTAAAGCAGCCACTGTTCTTTGAGATCACATATACATATATATGTAAATGCATATTTCATTTGGTATTCATGTGAATTGCCAGTGCAGTTCAACAGAACTCTCTAGCCAGGAGTGACTACTGGGACGGAACATGCATGTGTCCAAAAGGCATAAAGGATGGAATTACCACAACCATATCTTGATTTTTTTTCAATGCCCCAAGAGCCCACATTTTGAGAACAAGGTAGCAGAAACAAAGGGTAAAATATACTTGAAATATGTAGATTAAAAATGTGATCTTCTATGCAGATAAGAAATCTTTTTTGTGTGTTACCCCACGTATATCATCCACAGTGGTCCCAAGAAGTGGTCTTATCAGGGGGTGAGCACAAGGAGTTCAGTCAAAGTTTTAACTGATGCCAATTTGCTAATGTTGTGAAGCTACTATAGCAATATACTCTTGTTGATTAAGTCAGCATAAGCCCAGAAGTTCTATATAAATCCCATCCAAATAATGACACAACCTAACATATGGAGGCCATCTACCTGAACAAGAGTGAGTAAATATAGTTTCTCTGATTCTTTCAGCACACACTATAAAAATGTCGGGGTTTTCCTGAACAGTCTAGTAGAAGTACTCTGGAAATCATGGCAATTATTACTACCACCAGTTCCCCAGCACTAAATATCCAGGCCCGTGGGGAAAGCCTGCGGGCCAGATGACAGAGCCCCCTACATGCTGGATCCAGCATGCAGGGTCAAATTAGCATGCAGGGGCACTCTGCAACCAAATATGGAATGCAAGTCCAGTGCAGTGGCTCACACCCAGAGTGACCCCAAGCACCAACCCCCCGTGACTGGATCCAGCCTGTGGACTGATCTTACCCAGACAATGTGCAGATTATGAAATGTACTAATCTGATGTCACTGATGTCATCAAGAACCTAAAATGAGTTTACACATCAAAGGTTGCCTGGAAAACTTTCGGATGGCAGACGCGCCTTTGGTGCGTAAGAGTCCAGCCTGGTTCTGATCAACTCTGCTGTGTGTATGGGAAAGCAAAAGTTCCTCCATCCCCTCCATTTAAAGACCCAGACATGAAGACATTTACCAGAAGCCCTTACAATTGTCCTGTTCATTGCCTCTATTAAAATGTAGGCCAATGGGATATCCCATTTTCCTGAAGTAGAAGACTATAACTTGGGACCTTATGAAAACCCCGGTGCTGTGAACTGTCCTATATTTAGAGTGGTTGTTACTTCTAATGAACCTAAGAAGGCATCTGAATGCAGAGCGAATAACAACAAAGAAATAAGCATTCTATAATGTGACAGCATTATAGACTATTCTTCCAAACATAGAAAATTCTCAATGAAAAATGCTGGCAAAACTTTACATGTACTTTTTGGGCCTGCAACACACCGGAGATCTGCCACTTTGGAGCCTACTTGATTAACTGAGCCTGCTCCACACACGAGCTGACACATACTGCGCTGCATTGCATATAGTTGTATAAGCAATGAAATGCGCATCAGCATGCAGAAAATGGCAGCAGCGTGCTTTTGAACTAAAACACCTTCTATGTGTTTTAGTTCAAAAGCACGCTGCTGCCATTCTCTCAGTGCTAACACGCATTTTGCCACTGATACAACTGCAAACGCTGCAGTGCCAGCGCTGCAGTGCTTTTATGTGCAAAAATGCCCTTGTGATACTAGGGATGTAAATAATGATTTATTAAGTACTCATTGAAACTCCCCTAGTGTTATTGGTTAAATGGTTAACAGATAACATGGATCTACGGGGGTTTGGCCCCCATTTGTACTCAACTCCTTCTCCAGGCAGCAGCAGCAGGCTGGGAAAGCCTCTCACCCACTACTGCCACCTGTGGTTTTACAGGTCTGTGGCAGTACTCACTGCTGCTGCCTACAGCCAGCCCCAGCCCACAGGCAGTTGTACATCTGCAGCGACAGTGGACCGGAAAGCCCCTTGCCAGCAGACTCAAGGCAGCAGCAGCAGCAGCAGCAAGCCATGCCAGTCCCCATGAAGCTACAGGTGACACCAGCAGGCTATTGCTGCCACCGGCATGGTGCTGCCCAGGAGCCAGGGCTGCAAGCAGCTGTGCTAGGATCCATAGAGCCCCAGCCTGGCTCATTGCCAGCAGCAGGCGAGCGCGGGATTTGTGGTGGATGGCAGGGGAGCTGCAAAGGGCAGAGCCTTCTTGTGACAGCGTAGCTCTGGCCCCTTCTCCACTATCCACCCCAGGGCGCATGTCCACTCACCACCAGCAATGAACTGGGCCAGGGCTCCATAGACCCTGGTGCAGCTGCTTGCAACCTCCCCCCACCACAAGCAGTCTGGACTCTGTGGCTAGCAGCAGGGGCCTAAGCTTGGGCCATCTGGAGCAGGTGGCTGGGAGGCTGCAAGCAGCTGCATTCTGGTCTGCAGAGCCCCAACCCAGTTCACTGCCAGTGACAGGTGCAGACAGTAAGAAAGAGGCTGGGGCTATGCTGCCACAAGAAGGATCGGGTCTCTTCCAACTACCCCACCACTTCCTGCTGTACTAGGTACTAGCCCGCCCACCCCTCTTCCTGTCTGCCTTGCCACCTCCAAGGGCACCACACTGCTTCCATTCCCACATACCCCCTTCTTTGTTGGACTGCTCCCTGCCCTGTGCTAAATGATAAACAACAGTAAGGTATTACCTGTTATCAATGTGCAAACCATTCAATGCTTAAATGTTTAACTATTCATATCCCTAGTTGATACCAAATTCAGAGATATTCAAATCTGTCATACTTGAAGGTGAGATGTACCAGACAGCTGACAAAATTTGGTATTGCAGCAGAATTAATATTTTCAAACTTTTCTTCACAATCATGACAACTACAATTTTTTCTTCAAAGGTTAGATTTGAATGTGACTGCAGCAACTAGGACTTAAGAAAACACCTCCTAAAAGTTGCTTGAGTGACTCGGTTGGTGATCTAGTGCTCCATTGCTTCTATTGAATTCTGTAAATCAAAGCTAAAAGTACCATTACTATATTTTGTTTTTCATATAGCAACATTTTTAACTATGCATCTCCAAATTTACTGGCATGATCAGGCAATTTGCATGTATCATTTTTATGCAAGGAATAATCTTGTGAATCAGGATCTGTTAATCATGAGGTAAGAATCTTTTATGAATTATCACAGAAAACTACTGATGATCAGTATATTCGCATGTCTTCCTGTTTTATAAATACAAATGCTAATTTGCAACAGCAACATCTTACAACTATCAGGCTGTTTTTCAAATTAGGCTTCAGGATTTGGAACTTGAGCTGGGAAAGATACAATGTTTGTTCAAATGCTACATTTCGGTTCTCTAAATTATTCTAGTTTAATAGAAAGCAATAACAGATGTAGCTGGCCACCAAAGGGAGATAAGTGAAATTAACAAATGCTAAGTCATTATTGTCTTTAAAGCAGAAAGTTACTGCTTTCCATAGTTTTTAAAAAGTTATATTTTGCATTTCCAAATTAAGTTTCAGGGCATTATGCCCCCATATTTTACATTGTTCAAGGCGCCAGTTTCCATCCAGCAAACTTTTGAAATATACACAGATCAAACTCAGAAAAAAGTTCCTAACTGTAAGAACAACAGGGAAATGGCCGCCCAAGCTACTTATGAACTTGTGGATTCTCTCACCAGAAATTTTAAAGAGTTTGCCTAGGCATCTATCAGAGATGGTTTATGAATAATAAAACCAGCATCTGTTTAGCAACTTTGACAAGATAACCCTTAACGTCCTTTTCAGCACCACGTTTACACCAATCAGCAGGTAACCAAAATAAGACTTCCATTCTTACCAACAACTAATCTCAGTACAACCAATTTAAAGACTCCTCAAACCAGAGCTGAAAAATCACTATACAGTTTTGATTCAGACCAGATGATATTAACATCAATATGAAAAAGCCAAAGTTTACTTTATATAAATAATTTAAGGTTTCTGAAGTGATCAAAATAACAAATCAAAAAACAATTAGAAACCCAGGAAACGGAGAATAAAGATTAAAAAGTATGAAGACATTAATAAGAAAAATCTGAAAACTAGTCTGAATTGAATTTAACCTTGACTGGAGTTATACAATGTGGAGAGCCCACAATTCCACATTCTTCAGGAAGACTCCATATGCTACTGATTTACTGTGTTAGTAAAGCTTTACATGTACAGACCTTCTGGGCCCAGACCAGAGGTCAGCAACATTTTTAAGCCAAGTGCCAAAAAACACCACAACCTGGACTTTAAATTTGTTCGAGTGCCAGGGCAGATGGTAGGGGAGCAACAAGGAGCCCAATCCTAGCCATGGCAGCATATCCCCTGCCCCTTACCTGCCGTGCCCCTGTTGTGTGCATGCAGCCGCTGGCAACAATTGGCTGGGCCAGGGCTCTGGACCCCTGCCTGCTCTGAGCAGCTCAGGCTCTGGGCAGGCCCCTGCCGCCCACCATGGAGCCCAGGCTCCTCACAACAGAAAGGTGCAAGACTGAGGCATGGAGATGGCATAGACCTGAGCCCGTCCAGGCAGGCTGTTGAGGGCAGCCAGTCCTTCTGCCAGGGCCGAAGCTAGCAGGAGACAGACCTGCAGCCACCCCTACCACCTGCAGGGGAGATCCCAGGATGAATTGCTCCCACGTTGTCCTGCAGCTGACCAGCCCCAATACAACATGTGGCAAGTCTACCCCTGCAAGGAAGAAGGGTAAAGGTTGTGCTGCCCCAGGTCCCTTCCCAGCTGTGTGCACTGAGGCATGCATGCAGCTGCCACTAGAGCCCAGTGACAATCTTTGCAGCCTCCTGGCTGTCTGCCACAGCTGGCCCAGGCTCTGGGCAGCTGCTGCCTGCTGCAGGGCCCAGGCTGCTTGCAGCAGCGCTTATAGCCTTCTGGCCACCTGCTGTGAGCAGCCTGGACTCCGTGCCCAGCAGCAGCTGCCCAGAGCCTAGGCCAGCTGTGTCATGCCAAGCAAAATGGCCTTGGGCTTGTGTGCCATGATTTGGCACACATGCCAAGGGTTGCCAACCCCTGGCCTAGATCATCTACCTAGCACTCACAAAAGTATCAGAAATTAATAAGCTGCAAAATGTACACAAGCAATTTATGAGCAACAAACATTACAAATTTCAGATTTCCATGAGTTCTACATGGAAAAAATGAAGGCAGTAGTATCATCACTATTTCACTAGACAGCATCTCTTACTCCGAAAAAAAAACAACTTACAGCTTTTAAAACGGAGCTATTGATGAATAAATAAAATTGTACCTACTGTCCCTTCAATAAATCCACAATCATATCTTTCACTGTAGGAGTCTAAACTTCAGGTCCCTAACTATGTGTAACTATTACAAATCACACCAAAGAATGAAAGACCAAAACACTGATACAGAACCAGAGTTAAAGGTGCCTCGATTGTTCATTTACATATTTAAATGTATAAAAGTTCAAAAAATTTCAAAATATTAAGTCTGCATTTCCTAAAATTTTTAAATTACAGTAGGTAGTAAAAACCTAGATTACTGTTATGTTCTCTTCCACAACTTTTTACATGGGTTCAAGTTAAGAAATTTTTGGTCTAGCAACAGTCTTCCAATCAAGCATCAGACCACAGCTGAAGAGGTGAGGAATGGAGGACAATAACGCTCATGACACTACAAAATCATTAATGCTATTGCTTCTCAGATGCACTGTAGTCCATTACAAAAGCCTTGGTCCACACTTTCATTAGCGGCATATTCACACTATGCACATGCTCTTTAGAGGTGCACTGATAAAAGGAGGTTGCACGTTGGATTGGCACCAATAAAAGGAAAATTAACATTATTGGCTATTGGCTTTTTTTGACCAGCATAGCCTATAATGACACTGATAAATGACATGTGCATGCATGCAGCCAGGCAGCTGGGAGAGCAGTGTCCTGCAGGTATGTCTGTAGAGGGGGGAAGGGGCATGAGTGAGGGAAGGGGTGTGTGCAGAGGGCAGATCAAGGTCCCCATAGTGGGGGAGTGGGGCAGGGGCAGGGGCAGGGGCATAGGCAGGTGCTTCTCAGCCAGGGCAGTGAATGGGACACTGGGGCTGAGACCAGGACAGAGCCACAGGCAGCTTGTCCAGGGGGTGTTGGCAGAGATGGGGAGAAGAGGCGGCTCCCTGCCACTGTGCACACCCCCAAGGGAGGTATGGGGGGCATGTGCCCTCCTGGATTTTTTTGTGGGGCAGAGGCAGGCTGCCTGCTATGGGCTCATAGACCAGGAGCAGCATCAGCCTCTTCCAGGTGGCAGGGCTGGGCTTAGAGCAAGCAAGAGTGAGGTGGGCAGCAGTAGCAGTGCTGCAAGATGTGCCTAAGCTGATTTTTGTGGTAGTTACAGACCCCCCCCCCAAATCCCACCCCCAGCACAACCCCTGCTCAGGGCATTCTGAGTTATTGCCTTTCCCTTGCAATCCCGGCGCTGGAGGGTGGCAGGCAGGGGATGTGTGGCCAGCACTGGGCTCCTGAGGGAAAGGTAGCAGAGCAGAGTACCCCAAGCAGGGGCAGCGCTGGAAGGGGAGACTGGGGGTTTATATCCACCCCAAATTTTGCCCTAGCCCCCCCTCTCAGCACTGGTCCAGTCACTGCCACCCACCCCATGCCACTGAGCCCCCCAACTCTGAGCCTTGCCTTGGCCCAGCCCTGCACTGGGAAAAGGCTGGGCAGCCCACCTCCAACCTGTGCACAAATCCCAGGGGGCAGGGAGGAAGGGGCACATGCCCCCCATGGGGGTGTGTGCAGTGGCAGAGAGCCACACCCTCCCCACTGGCCTTGGATAAGCTGCTCATGGTTCTGTCCCACTCCCGGCCCCAGGGTCACATTCACCACCCTGGCTGAGCAGTGTCTGGCTGAGCCCCACTCCCTCCCTCATCATGGAGCCTTGATCTGCGCCCCCATATCCCTTCCCTCCTCCACACCAAATTCCCCCTACAGACTTACCTGCAGGGCACTGCTCTCCAAGCTGCTAGGCTGCATTGCTGTAAATTAGCTATTGGGTAGGTAACAGCCAATATGGCTGCTTAATAATAGGATACCGGTATCAGGCAAAAAAAATCTTTATCGGTGCACCCCTACTTCTCTTCTTTATGACACAGTACTTTCATGAAACTTATTATTCTGAACCCAAGACAGGCCAACATAGAACCAACTTTGGAAACCCCAACATAGGCACATAAAGGGCTGTCAAAGAGCTCCCTCTTTCACTCTGCCTCAACTATCTGTCCAATTATTCTTCTATATCACCATCACTGTTTAACTGATTGTCTTCTAGTTATGAGGCAGTAGCAGATTTGTTGAACTGCACAAGTCTGACCTGTTACTGATAAAAAAAAAAAATTCTTCAGTTTTAGATGATGAGCAATTACTACAACTTAGCACCCAACTGCCATGTAATTGATTTGTAGGTTGGTTTGACTGCTCTTTATATATGTGAATAAATTCAGGATGTTTGTGTCAAAGAATTTGTTTTGTTTTGTGGTAAGATCAAGCCATAAAGAATGTTAGGAATACTTTTTTTCCCCTATTTATACAAAGTTTGTTTTTGGTGTGTTTGCACTTCCAGGCCCCACAGTATCAGGGCCTGCTTGTGCCAGATTCTGTACAAACAAGGAAGACATTGTCTTTTCCCTGAACAGCTTTTTAATAATCACTTGGGGTGAAACTCAACAGGCAAAAAGCAAAAAAAGGACAGAAACAGTGGTGAAGGCAAGTAGTAAATAGCCATGTATTAACTTCCTGTTTTCCAAGAACTTATATTCTGTTTTTAATTTACGTAATAAGCAATCTCTACTTTAACCCAAAGTTAAAGTTAAACTCTACTCTAAGCCAAAAATACATATATGTGCATATTGTTGGTGTGCCAAAACATCCTAGTCACTTCTTAACTTAAAATCAGACTATACCATTGCTTTCCCAGTACTTCCAATATCATTCATTAGCTTGCAAAATTCTCTCACAGTTTTGTCCCTCATCTGAAGTAACAAGTTTTATACAACTTCCCTGAACTCATCAGCAAAGTCTCAATCCTTCCACTGAGAGGTACTCTTGCTGTGCTGCCTACACTGAACCAAGTTAAATTTTATACGTATAGATTATATCAGGGGTTTTCAACTTTTTTGGGTCAGTGTACCCCCAGTGGCTGGACGCAGAGCAGTGTACCCCTGGCAGCAGAGCAGGGAGACGGGGTGGCATATGGCTGAACACAGAGTGGGCAACCTTCCCCTGCCCCATGCCTCCAGCCAGGTGGGAAGCGCCTGCACAGGATGGTGTGTGGTAGCACTCCGCCCCCACCTGCCTGTACCTCCTAGGGCCTTCTTGCATACCCCCAGTTGATAACCCCTGGATTATATGCATGATCTTTAATTAATCCACTGACCTGTACACTAGTTTCTTGTCTTAAACAGAGAGCTTCCCTACTCCTGGAAAATCATGTAGTATCTCTAGCAAATTAACTCATTACGGTCTGAACATTAGTAGCAGAATTATACTACATACCTTGCCTTGCTGCATAGAACAGTCCACACATCCCACTTGAATATTTCCATGTTTTGCTCCAGGGATTATTTGTAGTCTTTCAAAATCAGTCCCCAATACCACAATATCACATCCTGATGCATAAACCTACAAAGAGAAAAACAGAATGAGTTACATCAAACCTAAAGTTACTTCAGAATTCAGTGGTGAGTCTATTACAAATGAGCAGGATAGTTTAGGTATCCTCATTAAGATCTGGCTTTAAAGAGACTATCCTTGATTCATCACCATGTATATAGACTTACAATCATCAAAGTAACCATGAGAGTATCTCTGGCCCAAGAAGCTTACTCTAACATAGAAGCAGAATTCAATTCAGAACAGTCAAGACATAAGCAGGAGACACCAAAAGCAACATATGACAATTTTTAGGAGAGGATTTTTTTCTTTGTTAAAAAAAATAAAAAAGGAAAAGGTTGCAGAACAACAAACACAAACTGAGGGACCAACTAGAAAACAGGATGCAGAAAAACAAGCAGAGATGGAGATGTGAAAAGCTTTTAAAAGGATGGCAAGCTTTCTTTGGGCAGATGTGATATCACATCTGCCCAAAGAAGCTTGCCTGCCAATGTCTTTAGACCAAGACGGCTACAACCAAAGCCCCTTTAAAATTAAGATTTAATACAGGTGAAGGAAACGAACAAAGATGTCAGAGAAAGATACCACAGAAAAACCTTGATATTTTGCAGAGCAGCTTCCACCCTAAAAAGATGAGGGCTTGAAAAGTAATCCAGGGGTACGTAGAGCTGCAGTTAACCATTATGCAGAAAAGCTTAAGTGCGCCAGCTGATTGTGCTGGCCATAGGAGATGCATGGGAGGGGCACAGGGAGGCACATGTGCCCCCTGAGAGCACTGGTATCCCCCCTGACAGCATGCGCTCCAGCTGGTAAGGGAGCACGGAGAGCGCTCGTGTCCCCCCTGAATTTGGCTTTGCTGCCAGCTGGCCACTGGGGGACCACCCCCGGTCATGCCCTGCTGGTGCCCCCCCCCAGACTCGGGAGGCACCAGTTGCCCATGGTGCTGGCTTTTATTTTAAGGAGGAGCTCCAGCTGAGCGAGGAATCAGTACTCATTGAAGTAAAAGGTGCAACAAGGATCATAGGAAAGTAGGGATGGGAAGGCCCTCACAAGGTCATCTAGTCCAGAGGTTCTCAAACTGCAGTCTGCAGCCCACCACTGGTCTGTAGCCCACCACTGGTCTGTGAGCTACAGAAAGGTTGCTGAACAAATTGAGAATATCTGTACTTGTAAGGTAAGACTATTGATATTAAAATACAGGTTGTGTGCTTTGATTTGTAGAACAAAAAAAAAAGTTTAAGTGGTCCACCGAGACCCTCAGCAATTTTCAAGCGGTCCATGAAAAAAATGTTTGAGAACCACTAATCTAGTGGTTCTCTGCTCAAGACAGGATCATGCCCAACTAAACCATCCCAACCAAATGTCTGTTGGAACCACTTTAGAAAAGTTTCAAGCCTGGAGATTGCACAGTTTCTCCAGGTAGCCTGTTCCAGTGCTTGGCCACTCTTGCAGTTAGGAAATTCCTCCTAACTCCCACTCTAAATTTTCTGGGCTACAGCCTGAGGCCACTGCTCTTAGTCTTGTCCCCTACAGCCACAGAGAAAAGCCCATCTCCATCCTCTATAATATAATCACCACGGATCCTGGTTTTCTCTGTTTAAAAAAAAATTGCATGTTCTCTGACAACCCCCAAAATTCTCCAATTAAAAAAACACCAAATCTGCTTTTCCATAATTAAAATAAAATGTTACTATCAAGAGAGAGCAAGAGCTACAGAGAGAGAGAGAAAGAGAGAGAGAGAGAGAGAGATATCTACATATTAGGTATCAGCTGAACACAATATTTTCTTGACATATTTATAATTTTAAAGCAATTCGGAAGCCTACCAGTGCCTCAATCATTGTAATAAATTCTAAACACCTATATATTTTGGCATTTGACTTTGAGTTTATCATGGAAAAATTGGAGCTCCTCCTCCTGCCCCCCCCCCCTTCACTTACATGGACATAGATCCAGCTGCAGCTGTCCCCCTCTGCTGCTTTCTGGCACTGAGCAGCCCTGATATGCCAGTGCACTGCCCATACCATTGCCCCTCAATCCCAGGCCACAGCCACCCCAATGTTACCAGTGCCCCTCACTCCTGACCTACAATTTCCCACCAGCCTGCAAGAAGAAACTCTTAGTTTCCAGTGTCCTTCTCCTTCAAAGGAGAAAGTCCACGTCCTTCTATGGCAAATGGAAAACATGGAACCTTGATAATCACCCTTCAAGTATTTGAAGAATGTTATCAAACACCTGCTCAGTCTCTTCTTCCTCAGACTAAATAAGCCTAGTTCTTTCAGCCTTTCTTCACATATCTTGCCTTCAAGGCCCCTAATCATTTTTGTTAGCCTGAGCTGGATTCTTTCCAAACTGTCCATGTCTTTCTTCAAGTGTGGGGCCCTAAAACTGGACACCGTATTCCAGGTGAAGCCTCACCACTGTTGATTAGAGAAGAAGAATCACTTCGCTTGATTTACAAATGACACATCTGTCAATACAACCCAGTAGCTGTTGGCTCTTTTTTGCAACAAGAGGACACAGTTAGCTCATATTCAGCTTATGCTCCAGCATAACCCCCAGGTCCTTCTCTGCAGTATTGCAACCAAGCCAATCATTCCCCGATCTGTATTTGTGCATGCATTTCATCCCAAATGCAGCACTTGTCCTTGTTGAATTTCATCCGATTGACTGTGAACCATTTCTCCAGTTTATCCAGGTCATTCCAAGTACCAGCCCTCTTCTTCAAAGTGTCCGCAATTCCACCAACTTTTCCAGGTACAGAGGTCAGGCTAACCGATCTGTAGTTTCCCAGATCTTTCTTCTTCCCTTTCTCAAAGATGGGCATTATAGTTGCCCAGTTATGCAGAATCCCATAAAACCTTCACAAATTCTCACAAAGGATACCTAGTAGCTGCAAAATTACCTCAACCAATTACTTCAGTACCCTCTAGCGCATCCCATCTGACCCTGCCAAATTGAAAGCATCTAGTTTATCCTAGTAACGCCTAAGCTGTTCTACCATTATTCTAGACTAGTGGTTTTCAACCTTTTTTTCCCATTTGCAGACCTGTACATGAACAGTGCATACTCCCAGTGGCTGGGAGGGCACAGCTGTGCTGGCAGCAGCAGTGGGAGGCTGGAGGCAGGGAGCCCAGCAGCAGAGAGCGAGGAGCTCCTGCAGATGCTGCCAGCCCTGTTGGCAGCGGTGGGGGTGGGTGGTGGTGAGTGCTGACCAGGGGTCAGCAACCACCCGCAAGCACCTGTGGTCAGGGGCAACTGTGGACTGCCTGAAGATGCTGCTGGCACCACCAGTGGCAGTGTGGCAAGTGGAGACCACCTGCAGGCACTGTTGACAGTGTCGGCAGCAGCTTTTTCCAGGGGGTGCAGTGCCATGCTCAGGGGGTGCACATGCATCCACATGCACCCCCTACACATCACCCTGGAGACCCATAAAAATATCAAATGGAAGTGCAGACTACTTTGAATTTTAAGTGTGGGTAGTCACACACTTTTGATCACAGTTTATCTTTCACTGACCCCTTGGCATAGTCAGCAGAACCCCAGGGGTCCAGACTTCACGGTATAAACTAATATTCTCAGTTGTTTGTCTCCTTCCCTAGCTCTGCTGCCAGCTACATTAATCAGCTGGTTAACTACCCCTGTTTGTGAAGTCTGAAGCAAAAAAGGCCTTAAATACTTCAGATTGCTCTGCAGTGTCCATGACCAGATTGCCTTCCTCATTCCATAAAGGGACCTGTGGAATCTCTGGTCTTCCTCTTACTTTTGAGATACCTGAAGACCTTTTCATTACCTTTTATGTCCCTTGCCAGCTGCATCTCAAAGTATTCATCCTTAATTCAGCATCCCAATGCAAACTAGGAGGGTTGTATACCAGCTGGATAAATGCACTCTTAGTTCTACTGCATGTGGATTGGTACAGAAAAAGGAGATGCTGGAATAAGAAGAAATGGGATGTACAGAGCAAGAATGCATGCCTGCTGTGACCAGGACACGAACCAAGTTTCCATCAAGATGACGGATACATGAGGATGGTGAAGAATTAAAAAGGAATTCTGAAACAGAGAAAAAACAAAAATGCTTGCAAGTACTTTGTTCATCTGTGACAGGCAAGATACAGAAGGAAAACGGAGTAGGATTTAATTATAAAAAGGCATTGGACAAAAGGTATGGACAGGCATCATATTCCACTCTCCTGTTAGAAACTGGAAGTGTACAGTTTCTCCTGCAGGAAACATGCTATCCTGGGAGAAAGATGTTCTTCTTGCCTTCCCCAGGCTGGGGTCACTTCAGTCTAAAAAGGTGCAGGAAACAGGTACTGCTGGACTCCTGGTCTAGGGGAGGGGTGGAAGTGTGGAAAAGATCCCCAGGTGACTCCAGTCTGGGGGAATGTATGGGGAACATTCCCTTGCTGCCCAGCTCCTCCCAGACTGGAATGAAACAGTAGCTGCTCTACACATCTTCCCCAGACCAGGGTGAAGTCTCTCAGGAAAAAAATTCTACCCACAGTAACAATGAACACCTGTCTATTGCCAATGTTTCAGACCTACTATGTCTACAATATTGAAGCCAGGACTCATCTCCAATAGATTCTTTTTTTTTTACCTTGAATTGAGTGACGATCTCAAATTAGCTAGCAGTTTAAATGTATGTAAAGACTAGGTAGGGACTGCATGACAATTTGATTCAAACTGCAACTGTTTCTTTTCAACTAACTTAACCTTTAGAAAAAGTGATGAAGATTAAATTGGAGAGAATAAAGAACATAAAAACTTGGGAATCAAGATAAGGATATAGCCTTAAGAGAAAGATTAAATGAAATCATGCAGGAATAGTTACATAGAAAGTACAGAGTTTGAGAGGAAGCCAACACCTGAAATGAAAGGGGAGACTGGAACATTAAGAGAACCATGAGAATATGGGAGTGGATAGAAGTAGACTGTCACAGGATAAATGTTTTTAACCTACAACAAATATGAGTGCAAAGACATACACAGACCCTAACCCATGACAAAAACAGCCCAAAAAAGCCTTGCCAGGAAGAAAACAGTACTGTTTAATTCGTGGACATCCCAAAGGTTGTCCGCACATTTGTGACAATACAGTCTCTTAGGACGAGTGACCACGGTGGCCCTCCAGGTATCTCACAAGACAGCACCTGCCCACCCTTCCCATTCACTCTGATACTTGGACCAAAAATCTACTACCCAGGGACGACAGGTCACAGATGGCTTCACACATCTACTTATTCAACCCAAGGAAACCTGCTGGCCCTAAAGGGCCTACAGACTGGCCAAGACCTCCATGGAATGAGGAAAGAACAACAGCAGTTCTGCAGCCCCAAAACACCTTGCTGTACACAGTTGCCCACAAATCCAAATCAGCATAGACTGAAAAGCGAGTATAATTAACTAGAATGATTCCCTTCTCATCCTAATTTAAAAAGGGGGGGGGGGGAAATCAAGAAACATAATCGTGCTTGCTTTGATCTACTGATGCCCAATATTAAACTTACAAAGACTAATAAATATTGAGGCCCTTCCCCATCTCCAAACATTTTCATTCTAAATGCCTTCTTTTAGGGAACCTCTACTGCATTATTAGCAATGAACTACAACATTTGTCGGGTAACTTAAGACTAGAGCAAAAACCAACCGCATGGCCATGAGCCACCCTCCAATGTGCTAACCCTACTCCTTGAAAGCTAGTAAGTCTAGGATTCAGCCTATTCACATGAGAAAGCGGAGGCATAGGAATAAGAATCCTTACAAAATAGCTCAGAAAATTGGAAATACAACACGGACATTTCTTAGAGGGGACAGAAGTGTGCCGAACATTGTCTGCATCACTCTGCTGAAAATGATACGTAATATTTCAGAAGTGCTTTTAGGAAAAGTGTAATACACTGGAAAAAATATTTTTAAAATGTTAAGCATGCATGTAGAAATAGTTTACTGAGGCAAAACTAGAACAGCTCTGGTAGTATGGGCAAAAAATCAGTGAGAGAAAGAGCTTTGTGGTATAACCTCAGCAGAGGAAAGCTTTATAGCAAAGGCATTTCCAGAATTTGGCAAGAGGTCAAGTCTACTTCAAAGGAAATACATTAAATTGTTTGTTATTTCAAAACAAGTAAGAGACTTCTTCCCCAAGTAGCTTAATCCCAGTGATGTGCTTGTGTGCCCCTTGTAGTAGTAAATGTCCTCTTCTAGGACAGGGTTTGACAACCTGTGGACCGAATCCAACCTGTGGAGTCACTGGAGCAGGCCCATGGATAAGGAGCTTCAGTGCTGGCCCCTTCCTCCCTGGCTGTAGCAAAGAGAAGCAATGGCAGTGGGTGTTTCCCCCTATGACGCAGCAGACAAAAGCAGCAGTAGCAATCAAGTCCTAGGACCCGCCTGTTTGCCTCTGATCTGAGCTGGATCATTCCAGCCCACAGCCTGATAAGGTTGCCCACTGCTGTTCTAGGGAGTGAGTACTTTGCATGCTTGTATGCTTCCTCTCAAGGATATAAAAACTTGGAGCAACCCCAACATATAGCCCTTAATGCCGAATCAGAACAACCCAACATCTGAAGTGCTACATGGTTTATACCAGAATTTAATGGCCCTGAAATTATGGCCCATAAGGCAAAAACCAACCCTTCAAGTGATTTCATCCAGCCTGTGTGGCTTGGAAGTTGGCTACAATTCAGAAATGGGGGAAGCAACAGCCAGATCACAAACACATTGGCACCAATTTGGCAGCTAGGGGAAATCAATAGCAGCAGCCTGTATTCAGACTAAGCTGTGTTATTTTGGCCTGTCACTCCTACATGGTTACTGACCTCTGCCATAGTTAATACTTTAATTTTATAGTCCTCAACCTCTCCCAAGTAAATATATAATAGTTCCAAAGGAAATAGCAATTTGTTTAAACTGTAGAAACCAGGATTTTCACTAAATTGCTGAACCTAGATCACCAGGTTTTTAATCAGTAGTGCTTAATTTTGGGGTGTTGGAAGAGGGACGCAAACACTTCCACATTTGCATTCAAACTTCCAGTTGTCACGCAGCCCCATTTCCATTTCAAGCCCATCTGTAGTAACTGAATTTCTATCGGTTCAAAACCCCACTTCGAACTGCTACAACTCATGAAGGGAAGCTTCGGACCTGGAAATGATTTGAGGTAAGAAAGGTGGTGAACCATAAGTTTGCATGTGTCTAGCACCCCACCTAACAAGACCTACTACTCCCCACCCTATACTAGGCTCCTCATGATACAAATCATATCCTTCCTCCAATGACAGTTAGTTAGCACTTAACACCTGCAGCAATATTGTAAGGTCCAATTCTGCTCCTAGACACTGATATTACCTCCTCAACCCCAACTACCTTGTTCCAAAAGGAAAAAAAAAAAAGAGGTTGGGGGCCTATATTAGATCTCGAGTTCCCCAGTGTGCACATATGCTGTATTAAATTTTACATAGTGACTTGTTTTAACCTGCCTGGCGACAGGGCTAGCTAACTTCTGAGTAGCTAGGGGCTGCAAGAAACTCGTCACATGAGCCACTTGCTGCAGGAGTTCCCTGGAATACCCAACACATCGCTAGCGCAGCCCGCCCACATCACATAGGCAGCTTAAGTTCATATCTAACTTCTGGAGGTGTTTAGTTCCAATGTTCACAGACAAATAATCCCAAAGCGAGCCACATAATTCTCCAAAACATACCATGAGGTACAGGCTTTGTATGTGCACAAAAAATAACTTTCAGGCCCCTGCAGATGAGACAGCATTCCAAATATTTCTTTAAAAGTCTGACGATTCTATTTTGACTCAAACTTTTTCTAACTTGACTAAATAGTGTCTTTAGAAGGTCCCTGTGAGACAAGAATATATATGGAAATTCAAGGTAAAAATATTGTGTAATGATAAAAGGGAGAATGAAGTAAAAATTTGCATGGGAGTTGCTATTATGACCAGAGACTATCATTTTAGAGCTTTATAATAGGTACCGTTCTAGTTCTGTTGACTCAAAAGCATAACTTTTTGTTTTCTGAAGCCTCATCCGGTTCAACCACATGAAATTCAACAGTGTTTCTGGAATGAATTGTCTGATATGTTTTTAAGTACTGGTGACAAATGGGTTGAGAATTTTATTAGTGTGTGACCAAGTTAAATGTAGTTTTCTACTTCAGAGCAGTCTATCATCAGAAATAGGTGCACACTTCAAGGTGGCACTAGAATGCCACTTCAAAGTTTGGAGCAAAAATAGTATTAAAGCACTTGATTTAGAATATATTCCTGATCACAAACTGCTTTGGAACCAGCTTTTAAGCTTGTGCCCGTTTTGAGTTTGTATTTAAGGCTCCCACCCGTCACCCCGGTTGCAAATGGGTACCATGGTTCTGGGCTGTGGAAGTAGTCATTGCATTGTGTAGTACTACCCGAAGAAACTATGGGCCACTTAACCCTTGTTTGCAATGTCCTTCACATCCTCATTCTTGTGGGAAGAGCTGTTTTCTATGGTTCTACTGAACCCCGCTGTGGATATGTGAAGAGGGACAGAGAAACAATACAGGTAAACAACCTGGAAGTGAGTTGCTGACCCTACTGCCTTTGATAGCCAAGTCAGCTCCCTTCTCAGTTTCTCAGGTCAGTTCTATTCACAAAACAGGTCTGGAATCCACAGCAAAAACACAGAGCAAAAGCCTCTATCCTTTTGTGGATGCTAGGAGAGGTAACTTGTGCTCTAGACTTCTCAGCACAGCAGCCCACCCTATCTTCTTCAAACACTCACCTCCTGGAGCTCTTAACTCTCTTTGTGGCTCTCTAGAAAGTCATTAGGGCTAGAAGGGACTTCCCAAGATCATCTAGCCCAGCCCCCTACTCAAGGACGTTTCTTCCCTGACTAAAACACTCCAGTCAAGCTTCCATCTCAAATGAACCAACTTCCACGTTCCCCTGTTAGGACAATTACTAAGTCAGATATTGTTCTGAAATGTCAACAGTGGGTATGGGCGAGACTATAAACTAGACTTCAGAGTAAAGCTATGCCTGAAAGCCAATTCCTTCCTCCTGAATCTCTGTTTCTGCAACCTATTAAATTAAGCCAGTGATCCATTATAACAACACTTTCAAACTTTCAAACTGTATTTTGATAGAATTTTATTTTGCCCTTGAGCCAGCTTGCTAAAATCCCTTTGGATGTATTGTTACTTACAGGTTGTGGGAAAAAAATGTTAAACGTGGTTGTTTCATAAGATTCTGAGACTACTTTCAGTGATGGGAACAAGACATAATGGGAGAACGGATTAGTCAGGAGTTGAGAAAAAGGAAATGTACATATATGCACACACATCCAATACTTTACCAGGGTAATCTGCAAGGGAGGAAAGCTGGGGCTGCGTTTCATTTTCTTACTTTAATGTACAAACAAGCCTTAAAAGGCCTTCTACTTTCAGTAAGTTTCATATTCCTTCCTCTGGCTGAACATTTTTGCCTTTCATAAACAAGGAAATCATGAGATGTATTAGACAGCATGAAAAATGCAGAGATCTCAGCACCTCAGTGGTCTGACCACTTTACTGCAGTCACTACAGCAGTGAAGACAATATGACAGCTTTGGGAGAGCTCCCAATCTAAGGGGCAAAACATAAAAAGTTCTTACTTGAAAACTGAATATATGGAGAATGGCTGATGCCAGTGCTGGCCAATCAGAAACAGGATAAATATCTCAATTATGAATTAGGTGCCATCAATAAATTGGCAATAAGGCATGAGAACCATGGAAACAGGCAAGTGGCTGAGGCTTGGTACAACAGAGACTGAGTGATGACAATCCTAGAAACAAGCTAAGCAGATGCTATGGTAGTATTCTGGATGAACTCCATTGCCCAATGGGCGGACAGAGAAGGTAGAAAGCAGCCTGGGAACTGAAGCTGGGACCCTGTAAGCTGGGGCAGGAGCCATCTAGCTGCAGCTCCTCCTCTTCTACTCCTCCCCCCTCCAACCTGGAGCAGCACAGCAGGGGCAGAAAGAGAAGCTGCTGGAGGCGGAAGAAGCCAAGTAGTACCTGGGCAGCTGCAGCTGCACCGGGAGCAGCGCTGCCAGGAAACTGTGCACTCTGGCTGGTCACAGGGCCAGTGGGCACAGGCTGCCCTGGGTGGGAGCAGGCAAGGCGTGGCCCTATGTGGAGCACTGTGGGAGCAGCTGCAGGCCAGATCCAATCAACTGGCAGGCACCTGCTCACCGGCTGGATCCAATCAGCTGGTATGCCAGTTCCAACCCATGGGTCATATTTTGCCACCCCTGTTCCTATTGTATTTCCCTACCACGCTCCCCTTTTTTTAATTTTGTCTGCAACTGATGCCTTGTTTTCATGAAATACAAAAATTTCTTAAGAATATGAAGTCACTTATTTGATAATTTGTTAACATCTTAAGAACAGACCTCAGAGTTTAGTATTTTACTACCACTAAAGACTTCACTATCTAAAATACCTTATTGAATCCAGCTCCGTACCAGCTTTTGTCACCATGATCGGGGTAAAAGTTTGCCAACATACTTGTGCTGGCAAAGCTTTTCTAGGATAAACTACACTTCAGCATTTGTGACATCTCTTTAAGGTTAACTAAACCTTAAATGCTGGGTTTGGTGCTGGGGGGGGGCGGGGAGGGAGAGAGTAGTCTTTCAGTTCACCTTTAAAATGTCCTAGGGTAGTTGTGAAGTAATCATCTCCGTACAAATGACACAAGCAGAGACTGTTGACATTATCATGCTCTTGGAATGTTTATTAAACAACTTTTTGGTCACTTAGTTCACAAACAAACAAGGCAAAACTAGTTCAGACTACAGAAAGAAAGATTTTACTAGCTAGTGCCATAACAAAACGTCCAAATTTAGAAAATGAAATATCTTTTTATAGTTGTTAAGAAAGAAGGAAGTTAGTTTGCATATGGTAATTGGGTTTCCACTTAAATGCTATGGCCTTCTTTTCCAGACCTCAGCTCTTATCCCTGAATCCTATTATTTCTTTGAAAAGGATTAGCAAATGTTTTCTTTTTAAGATAACACTAATGCAGTTTTACAGATCTGTTAATGGAAGATAATACAGCCAACAACTTGAACTGCTGCAACATTCTCATTTCTTCCTTGACCTAAGCCACTCTCTAAAAATAAACAAAGTAATTCTTTTGCACCTAGATTCTTTATACATAATCAGGAAAATCTCACTTAGGTTATCTAGTCTTGGTACAGATAGTTTGAATAATAAAATATCAAGTATTTGATGCTAACTAGCAAGACGATGTAGAATTCAGTGCTGAAACCAGAGAGGCTCAGAATGGATGGGGTAAGAAGGGAGGAACATGAGAGAGAGCATCCGTGTGTCTTAAACCAGATACACAGCCCTAGAATTCTGGACTGTTCTTTAAAATAAAAAAGCATCCAAACTAAGACAGACAGTATTTGTTTATGGTGACTCCAACTGTATCACTAATACCACTCAGGACAAGCTAAGATATCTATAGAAACACTCACTACTTGATGCTCCACAAATTCTTCAATTTTACTTCCATGACATCCCATGGTTGATAGTTCAGTGTATGATCTGGAATACGTTCTAAAAACACCTATGATCCTCTTATAATCCACTTGGCTTCCAAAAAAAGTGTTATGGGGTTGTGGCAGAGATGAGAATGTGAAATCCAATTTCATATCTGCACACACGATGCACAAAATAAAAAGCCCTCTTAAATACATTAACTTGGGACCAGGTTGGCAAGCCATTCTCGTAAGAGCATCAAAAGAAACATTATGTCAAGCCAGGCATTGTCTCTCCCTGATTTAGTCCTTACATGTATTACTAATGATTTTATACGCCAGTAAAATTAAGCTGCATTCGTTAACAGACGTCTAAAAATATAGATTTCTAAGATGAGGAATATTCTATTCTCTAATATTTTTCTTTAAAAAACCCCCACACAACACCTGTTATTTCAAGTAAAATAAAAAAGGGTATCTCAGTGTACCTGAACAAAGAACAAAAGCATTATAGCATTTGAAAAAAGAAAACTCTGATTTCCCTATGGCATAACAAGCCTATTTCTATTTCCTGACTGAACAGATAAACTCTTAAACGTCTCACTAGTCAAAGGCTAAATAACGTTTGTCCTGAACGACAGACAAGCTTTAGAGCAAGAGACAGATAGAAACGCTAAACAATTATCTAATAAGCCATTCTACTAATGCAAAAAAAAACAGGTGTTAATTTCCAGAGCCTGGTCCTAATTAGGGAGAAGGAAGACCAATATCCAGAATGCAAGTGAAGTTCTTTTTGAAATGGTTTCATTGCCCACATTTAACAATATGCACGCTTTGCATTTTCACCCTTATTATTTATGCAAACATAAATATTTACTAATATTTTATTGTAAATATAAATTATTTCCATAGACTGTGTTCATTACTTTGGTATACTTTTGTCTCTGGAGATTAATATTAAGCTTGATAAACTTAAGTCCTACTACATACCATTTAATATATGCATGCCTTTAAGGACCTATTATGAGGTTTTACAGAAGAAATCAGACTTCATAGGCTTGATTTACATTCTTTTAAAAAGTAACATTACAGTATTTACAATTTGAAGGCTTTGATAAGGAAACCAAAGACCAAAACATACTAAAACTGATTAAATTTATCTAAATTAGATGCAAGCAGCATGTTTGGTGTGAAGGAAACTCAAACCAATCAACTGGAGAAAATCACTGACTAAGCACATAAAACCAGAGCTTGCCGAACAATATACCACCTTTTGACAGCTTTAGCCTCTGCTGCAGATTCAGACAAAACAAATCTACATTTTCTTCATTTAAGCATTTCATTTAACATAATTCAATAACCATTTCATTCAAAATTAAAGAGCAATTGGCAACTGAACACCCCCCCACCCCGGAAAATTTGCTTTCCTTCTTCCAATCTATAACTAAAACTATGTCTAAGAGATGGAGATCTAATTGAATTAATTTTATGCAAATTTCCATCCAAAATCAGCTTGACAAAAATCATGAGTGAAAATTTAATCAAACAGGAAATAAGAAATGCCACATGCCATTGTGCAAACTTAAAAAAGTAAGAACTGACTAAACATATGTCAAGCTACAAAACTGCTTGAGTTTTTATACCATATGATTTCAGTCTGTCTCGATGGTTTCCAAATGAGTATCAATCTTTCTTTAAAACAGTAAACTAAAAAAAAGTTAAGACCCGCTATTTAAATCAATCTACCCTGCCACCAGTTTTCTGTTGAAGTAGTCATTCCAATAATGAGAATGAAAATGGAATGTGAACATTTGTTCCAGTAAGTCCCTAGTACTAGTTAAGAAAAATATGTACTGTAGTATGCATATTAAGCCATATAGCAGTTTTCACTTTCTCCAACATCTCCATTAGCAATTAAAACATACTAGCATGTCCCAACCATTACTGTTTAAACATTTTTTGTAGGTTGTAAGATCAATGACTGACGTGGTAAGTTCCCACAGTACCAAAACTTTTCAGAAAACTAAGTCACTAAAGGAGAGGTGAATAAGGAAATATCTGCAAAGCCATTTAACACAGTTTGGACAGTTACAAAAGTATTGATTATTCATTTTAAGGTTAAAAAAATTAAACAGAGCTCTAATATCAACTATTACAGGAGTATCCAGGCCACATCATTTTAAACTCAAATACTGCAGATTTGATAAAGATAACAAGCAGAAAACAAAGAAAACTGAATGCTAGAGTACTGATTGTTTAAAATATACACCACTTTATTTGTGGCTCTGTAAAATGACAGTAGTAACAATAATAACTACCTCCCAATTGAAATGGAATACTACAATCTTAATTGAACTGTAGTTAAAATATCAAATATACATTAGGCACAGCATCTCATAAAGAGTTAGCAGTGACATTCTGAATTTATTTCTGAGATATTATTTTCTATAACTACTTATCCCTCAATTATGAACCATTATTGTAGGTCAGACTTTTCTTAACATTCTTAGAATATCCTCCCCCTTCCCATCAAAATAGTTTATTATTGAAGTGACTTCGTCTTAAAATCACAGCCTTTTAAAGAAATACCGAACACTAAACATTTGTACATTTTTTATTAACTCTTGATTAAAGTGTAACTACATACAGCTCTCCACTGTTGTTCTGCAACCTCCAATTTGATGTACTTCACATTTACAGAACTGCACAGCTGATCTAGTGATACAGATACTGCATCTGGTGTATGCAATCCTGGATGCTTAAACAGAAGCAAGTGCCAAGGACCGCTACAAAAAGCCTCTGCCGAAATTTGAGGGAGAGAGAGAGAGAACATGGAAGACACCTGGAAGTAGTAAACTTAAGCATCTCAGAAAGAGAAAAATCATAGTTCATGAATACCTCGCAAAAGAGTGAGTGTGCCCTAGAAACTGAATGCATTATTGACATGGATTTACTCTGGTTTCAGCCAAATCAATATGCTGCCCAACTTCATTCAAATTGAAAAAATAAATTACACACATTCAGTCTCAAGTGTCTGTTAATTTCCTATGATACTTTTCATCAGCCAACAGATATTTCAGAGTGTGCATGCTATACAAGATTTCTTGGGTCACACGGATATCTGTACTTGCTAAACATGTCGTTGGAACTATTTTACCATTATGAAATTCTTCCCAAAACATACTTTTCTTTAAATCTACTCCCCACCAACCCTTAAGAAATGCCTTTTGTTAGGAAATAAAGAAATAGTACCTGTTCTGCCACCAATCTGTCATGAGAAGGGAAACTTTATAAGGATTCATAAATCTGAATTGCAGTCCATAAAGCACTTATCCAAAATATTATTACATGCACTTCATTGCCTTTTTGATACTTTTCTGCCAGTTTTAAGGGTGGAAAAAAGGGGGGAGGGGAGTTGGCAGTGCTCGCTTTTCATGTTATTGTAAATCAAGAAGAAAGCAATATTCCAGCTGGCTTTCCTTAAATATTCAGCTGATTTTGAGCCAAAGGACCTTGACATCAAATAAAACATTTTGCAAGACAAAACAAAAAGTCTACCGATTTCAGAATTCTACAGCCATATACCACATTTGACTTTTCAAAAGATTACAGTAGATTTTGAATTGTCAAACCTGGGATCATGCAAATGTGAGATTTGCAAACACAGAACAGTGCCACTCAAATTCCAAGTGGCCACAGGCTGGGCCAGCCCCAGAGGCAGCAATGGAAACCAGAAGCTGGAGGAGAGAGGGGGAGCCCAGAGGCCACAGTGGCCTAGGGCTGAGGAAGAACAGGAGGCCATGACAGCAGCAGGAAGAAGATGGCCAAAAGAAACAGCACTCAGACCCATGGAGGAGAGTGGGGGAGGGCAGGAAGCCAAGGAAGTAAGGGCAGTGGGAGGCCAAAGGCCAGAAGTTAACTCACTGTTGGACAGCTCTGATTTAGAACATAACCAACTGGAGGAAGGTCTCAAACAGGAATTAGAGATAACTGCCATCCTTCTTTTTCCTAAACAGGAATTAGAGATAACTGCCATCCTTCTCTTTGCATAGTGCTAAGCAGGAGGGACACAAGGCTAAACGCTAATATGAAAACATAAGCTCTAATAATTACATAAATGTCATTTTCCTCTATTCTTTAACTTTACTGTATGCAATCTGTCAAAATGAGGAAGTAAAAATGCTTGAAGGTGTTGGGGGGAGGGGGTTGGGTGAAAAGTTAACAATCAGATTTCCCAAATAAAAGCTGAAAACAAGCAGCATAGCACTCATGAATATTTTTACTTGCTATTTTCATTTTGCTTTGTATGACATTCTAAAGAACTGCCCACATTTAACTTAAGATAAAAGAGTCCTTTCATACTACTGTTCATTTCTAAGTGATCATGTCAATTTAGTATCTACAGATGGAACAATCATTCCTTAAACAGTTTTAACAGGAAAGTTAGACTTTCTCCTAAAATAATAAATAGTGGAAGCAACCCAGTTTAGTTTATGCACCATTCAAGCAGGTGGAGAAAACTAACAGTTATATATGATGAAACGGAATTAAAAAGGTAGCAATCACAGGCACTTTTATTCCTCAGATTTGAGGATATGATTAAAAGAACTGTATTAATGATGCTCTTCTCTGCACTGATACTTAAAGGAATTACTTTAATGCACATACGGGAATCATTATGACTATATTTAATCAAAACTGCTCTTACAAACTAAGCTTTTAAAAGTAATTCAGAGAAATTCTATTTGGCTTATCGTTTTTTGCCAAGAGCAGAGCGCTAGTTCCTGATCACTGTCCTAGTTATACAGGCTGCAGTACTGTGTACAGCATAGCCACTATGGGAGGGACATGAAAGATTTTTTGTTTAAATTGTTAGAGTGGGAAAATAATTCTTCTAGCTTGCTTAACTCTGAAGTTTTCCATATCTTGTGTTGTCCTTTTGCACGACAACAGGAGGAAGAAACATTTAAACAAATAGAAAAAAATTGGCAAACTGAGTCGAAAGCAGGTGACTTAACTATTCTTTAAACAGGCTAGATATGAGTTCAACTATTTCTTTAATATAGACTTTTTTTTTTTTTTTTTTTTTTTACTACTTCAACTTTTGTGCACCACTTACAGGTTCTGAATCTGCTGATTCTCAGTCAGATGCCTGGGACAATACCAGGCCCAGTGAATTCCTCAGAGCTTCCAACATTACACTTCCTGAATTATCATTATCAGAATCTCAGTTAACGAGTTTGTCATCATCTTCCAAGGTCATAGTAAAATTTGCAGCTGAGAGTTAGCATGGCGGGGGGGCAGTGAGATGCATGTACGGACTTACGAAGAGTCCCTAAGCAGAACTCTAGTCTTTCTCCAATATAACTGGAAGAAGCTTAAATTAAGTGGAAAACCAAGAATGTCCCCCATTTCCCAGGACTACCTTGACACTACTGTTCCAGAATAAAACTGACAGATGCCAAATAAATTATACTTCCTAGTCACTGCCATTTAGTGTTACAACACTGAACCTACAATTAGCTGTGTTCTTTGTAGTTTCACCAATGCGGTATTTTCTGCCAAAGAATTAAGTATAGAAGTATCACCACTACCAGCATGACGTAACTGAAGGAGAGAGGAAACAGGTGAGAATGGGTTTCAGATGGAAACCACATGAAAAGCAGTATCAGAAGCATGGAAGAGAAAGCAAGGGATCAAGGGTCCCTCCAAGGTGCGTGGGTGCATGGCTTTACACAGCTGAAAGTGTGGCCACGCACAGCCTTTCAAGGCCACCCACCAGGAGAGGCTGGGGCGGGAGCCTGGTGCTGGCTCCGCCTGCTCCGGGGAAGTGTTCTGCTCCCCCGCATCACCTCGAGGAGTGAAGAGGCACGTGGCATCGGGACTGGTGAGCAGAGCAGTCTCACAGAGCCGGAAGAGCCTCGCTGGGGCAGGCAGCAGCTCCTCCCCGAGGTGAGGCAAGGCAGGGATGGACGCTGGGGCATGGGCTCCGCCAACTCCAGGGAAGCGCTCCACACCCCAGCCCTGATGCGGGGGAAGCAGAGCACTTCCCCAGAGCTGGGGAATCCTCACTAGCCCCTGGCTCCTGCCCCGGCCCCCAGCTCCAGCCCCTGGCCCCCTTTAGTAAGTGTCCCACGCCAGACCGAGGTGGTGCGCTCACAGACCACTGCTCCTTAGAGGGAACATTACAAGGGATGTCTTCAGTTTAGACTGGTGATCAATTTAATCTTTTGAATTCCCAAGTCTAACTGAAATAGTCAGCTGAACTGATAGCTGAAAGAAACAGACTACCTTTCTGTAAAAAAGGATGTAGAGGCAGGAGTAGAAGATTTTGGAGTGTAAAGGGAGAATGAGTGAGTATACGAGTAGAAATGAAATTAAGTTGAATATGGGTTTCTGTACCATCAGGGGCTGTGAATATTCCCTTAGCAGGAAGTTCAGAAATGCTCATTTTGAAGTTAAGGCTTTTCAAATACAATTTAGAGCTGCTATACTGAACCCCCCAAAATAAAATCATCCCCCACCCAAAAAACCTCAATATCTTTCCTTTTAAAAGTATGCTAAAACTAGTCACCAAGGTCTTCAAGTAGTTTTTACTGTGCCATCTTTAATGACCTATAACCCAATGTCATTCAAATAAAATGGTAAAAGCCAGTGTTCCTGTATGCCAGCCTGAAGGAAATTTAATTATCTGGCAGAAAGTTGCATCTACAACTGGACTTTTTGCAATCTGATGCACAGATATACCTACTGCCACCACAGTTTTACATTGCAAACTGCAGTAAGAGTGGGCTGCTTGTAACAACTTTGCTTGGACCCAGATGTTTACTGCCCACTTCCCTTTTTAAGTGATTGCTTTCACTTACATAATGGGATTAAAATAACCTTCACTGTTCTACCTGGTGCTTAGTTTAGACCAGGTATTCTCAGGCAGGGTGTTGAGGTACCCAGATCCTTTGACAGGTGCCTGGAGGTTTGAGGGATAAGCAGGTGTGCTAAGCAAAGAAGCCAGGCTCAGGCTTGTCCCTGCCTAGGTGATCCCCTACTCCTACAGCCCAGCCCCTGTAAGGAGATAAGCACTGTTAAACACATGTTCGTTTTGGAAATGGGGTGCCTTGCAATTCAGAGAAGTTAGGGATGGACCTCAAGTCTTGAGCCCTCCCCCTCCACCCCCATCTCAAGTCTTCAAGCCTAGGGACAGCAGGGGGGTTGAGTTCAGGGACTACAGGGAGGGGGGACAGGAAGGGATCTAGACTCCAGGAACTGGGGCGGGAGCAGAGGTGCCCCCCCCAAGTCCTAAGATGCAGGGGGCAGGAAGGGGCCTCATATCCAGAAACTGGGAACGGAGGGCCCTTGAGTCCAGGGACCTGGGGGCCAGGAGCTGGCCTCCAGTCTAGGGACTGGGAGGGCAGTGAGGGGAACCTTGAGAACAGGGAATGGTGGGGGGGAGGGGAGCAGGGAAGGGGTCTCAAGTCCAGGGACTGGGGGAGGGGAAGGGGAAAAGGGGGCCTTCAAGTCCAGGAATGGGACCAGGGGGGCATGGAGGGGCTCGAGTCCAGGGATTGGGGAGGGGAGTAGCAGGGGGCCTGAGGGGAAGTCTTGACATGAGGGGAAAGGGGGGGCACAGAGAGGGCCCCGAGTCCAGAAACCTAGGGCAGGGAGGAGGACGCCAATCCAGGGACTGGAGGGACGACGCCGAGTCCAGGGACAGGAAAGGGGGGGGACAAGGGGGGGTGCAGAGAGGGGGCCCCGAGTCCCAGCCAGGTGGAGAAACGCCGGCTCGGGCCAGACCCGCTTCTTCCCGCCGCCCGCAGGAGCCAGGCACAGGTGCGGTGCCGGCGGGGAGGAGCTTCACCCGCCCCCGGCGGAGGCCGGGCCGGGGGACGTTGCGGTTTGCAGGCTGCGGCCGGGCCGGACTCACCGTGACGGGCCGCGCACGGAGGCTGCCCACGGAGAAGCAGTGGTCGCCGGGGTTCACGGCCCCCGTCAGCACCTGGTGCAGATTCATGGCGGCGAGGTCCGACTGCGGCCCCGAGCGGGGGCGGCGGCGGAGCTGGGCGGCGGCGACCGAGCCCGGTGCAGCTGGCGGAGCGCGGGGGGCGGGGCCTCGCCAGCCCCTCCCCCACCGACCGCGCGGGAGGGGTGGCTTGGGGTGGGGCCGGGGGCAAGGAAAAAAGCCCCTCCCCCACCAGCGTCACGCAGCCGCTGCCAACCCCTCCCGCTCTTCTGCCGTAGCGGGGGGCAACCTCGCGAGAGCCACTTTGCCACCGTAGGCCGGCCTGCCGGGTTCTGTCACTGCGCATGCGGGGAGGTTCCAGCACAGCCGGCCGAAGAGGGGCGCTATGCGCAGGCGCGGTGGGTAGGGTGGGGCCCAGGGTAGTCAAGTCAGAGGGTAGATCTCGCGCCCTATACTGGACCGTACCATGGCTCGGCTAGCTCTGCCTTCCTGAGGTGAATTCGGAGAGGTTCAGGGTTGTTTTTTTGCGGGGCGCTTGCCCTGAATCTTTCTAGACTTCAGGCTTACCTGAGCAACTGCCAGCTCTGTGGTTTCTCTCGTGGTTTGACTAGAGGAGAAACCACAGAGCAGTGATTTTCCATTGCCAAGAATTCAGAAAGGCACCAGCGGGGCAGGATGTTTTGGCAGTGGCTGGCATCTCATAGTTTCTCTTGGGAATCGTGTGCAGGTGGTTGTACCTACACACAGGGCTCACATTGCGGCACCCTTGAAAGGAGCTGGTGGCATCCTGGCTGGGCAGTATTGTCCTTTCAGGGATTGGGCAGCCAGAACTTCAACCAGTGCTTGAGGATTTATACCCTGGTGTAACAATGTTTTCTCTTTTGTTTTCGATTCCTTTTATGTCCTTGCACTTCACTTGCTTGTTTGCCTGCCACTGAACGCGGAGTTGATGTACTTGAGGAAAACCCAAGTATGCTGCATTAACTGGGTCCCTCCTATCTGCTTTTTGACCCCCACAGCAAACTCTAACAGACTTGAGACCCAGCATTTTCTCTTATAAGAACCATGCTGTGTCTTCTCCAGTGTGTCATATTTATCCAAGGGACCGCTAATTCTATTTTCCGTGTACGGTAGATTCTGCCACTTGACTGAGAACACAAGTTAGATGCTCTTCTGTGGTTCCCTGGATCACTGGAGGTCCTTTTTCAAGGTTAATGGATGCGTCTACACATCTCTGTACAGTGCAGTGCTTTCGTACTGCCTTTTGAAGTACTGAAGCACAGCGCAGTAACCGCCCATACTGCACTGTAAGCGTGGTGCACGGTTAGTTTTTGCTGCTATGTTGCTGTAGCAGTGCACAAAAATAGAGGAGCACACTGTTATGTTGACATAGCTGCTGATCATATGTAAACCTATGTGATCACCATGTCACTGTACCAGGCAGTATGGCTACAGTGATGCTGGGTGACGTGTAGATGTGCCCAATGTTATGTTGGTTTGCCTCCAGCCCCACCTGGCACTGAAACTGCTTTGAGGAATAAGTTGTATCCTTTTGCTAACAAGTCTGTAATTTCATATTTGACTTCCTTAAAAACTCTTGGATGACTAACATCAGGTCTCAGAGACTTGCTACTGTTCAGTTCATCATTTTGCTTCAAAATGTCATCTATCAGTTTGAACCGGTTCTTCATATGCATCCAGTAAGAAGAATGGATCTGGTGTGGGAATCTCCCCAGTGGCCTCTGTAGCAAGGTCAGAAAAACTATTACATTTAAATTCATACCATAGGGTTACCAGCATTGAAACAGCCTCTTTGGCTGCTTCATATTCTTAACATGAGTCCTTGCTCCATTCTTCCACCCCATCTCTTAAAAGCAGTAATTATTCTCAAACAAGAGAAACAAACCTGCCAGTCCCTGTCATTCACAACTATGACAGCCTATGAAAGTAACTTAAAACATTCTGTATGTCAGAATGTGAGTAGGGAGAAAAGGCTACCTGTACAAATGTATCCTGTGTTCAAATCTATCCTGTTTTGTGCGCAGCAGTTTTTGTCTTCTCCTTTGTCTCAAGCCAGTCACAAATATAGTATACAGGAGATCCTTACCATTCACAGGGAATACGTAGATTCATAGATTATAGAATCGGAAGGGACCCAATGGATCATCGTGTCTGACCCCCTGCCCCTGGCAGGAAAGAGGACCGAGGTTGTACGACCCCAGCCAGGTTTTGTCAAACCTCCTCTTGAAGACCTCCAAGATAGGTGATAGGACCACCTCTCTTTGAAGCCCATTCCAGACTCTGGCCGCCCTTATTGTAAAAAATGTCTTCCTATTGTCTAACCAATATCTATTCTCCACTAGTTTGCACCCATTATTCCTAGTTACTCCCTGGGGCAGACTGGTAAACAGTGCATCCCCAATTCCCTGCTGTCCTCCCCCGATAAATTTATAGGTGGCTACAAGGTCACCCCTCAGCCATCTTTTGTATAGGCTGAAGAGATCCAGATCTCTCAACCTCTCTTCATAGGATCTTTCACGGAGACCATTAATCATGAGTGGCCTCCTCTGAACCCTCTCCAGATTCTCCATGTCCTTCTTGAAGTGCGGTGCCCAAAACTGGACACAGTACTCCAACTGCAGCCTGACCAATGCCGCACAGAGGGGGAGCATCACCTCCCTCGACCTGTTGGTCATGCATCTGATAATACACGACAAGGTGCAGTTGGCTTTGTTGATAGCCTCATTACACTGCCAGCTCATGTTCATCTTGGAGTCAGCTATGACTCCAAGATCTCTCTCAGCCTCTTTGCTGTTGAGGAGGACATCCCCCAACCTGCAGGTGTGCTGAGGATTCCTCCTTCCTAGGTGGAGTACCTTACATTTATCTTGATTGAATTGCATCTTATTACGTTCAGTCCATTGATCTAACCTGTCCAGGTCAGCCCTGTAACTGCTCCCTGCCCTCTGGTGTATTCACTTTGCCCCATAATTTGGTATCATCTGCGAACTTGGAGAGGGTGCTTACCATACCCTCGTCCAAATTGCTGATGAAGATATTAACACCGACCCAAGGACCGAACCCTGCAGAACCCCACTGCCCACCTCCTTCCAGGCCGAGAACGAGTCATCCACCACCACTCTCTGGGTGCAGTCCCTAAGCCAGTTAGCCACCCACTTGACTGTGTAGGCATCCACTCCACAGCCCATTAGTTTCCCTATGAGAATAGGATTTGAAACTGTGTCGAAGGCCTTCCTAAAATCCAGGTGGATGACATCGGCCTCTGCTCCTGTACTAAGGCATTCCAGAGATTCCCGCGAAAGGTGAAAGCTGCAAATATGTCATGAATGGCGTGTGCCCCCAGCGGCTGGGAGGGCACGGCTGTGCTGATGGCAGTGGGAACCTGGCAGTGGCAAGTGCGAAGCTCCCACAGACACTGCCAGCGCTATAAGTGTCATCACGCTGCCAGTGGGAAGAGAGCATGGGTTGGTGCAGCACCGCAAATATTCAAAACTGAATGCCAAACCTGCAAATAGCGAGGGTTTCCTGTACAAGCTTGGTAAATCATGAAAATGACTAACTGTTCCCTTGCGAATTTTTGACCAGAGTGGTGGCATTTAGCAAACTACCAAATGACACAAAATGTTCCAAAACACAATATCATTTTTTTTTTTTACTTTTATGTATATTTTCCATTAGTAGACCTTGCTGGAAATTGAAGAGTTGCTTCTATTACTACTTCACAAAGATTATGCCAGGAAAAGAGTTATAGTATCATTTAAAATAATCCTTTGACTGTTTGGTAACTAAAATGGTATTTTAAAAAATATTTAAAAGTTTTATAATAGTCTTGAATTTAATTACAGTAGTAAGTTAATATTCATGTTTACTATTAAACTTGCACATAGACAATGGTGAACTGTTCCTATTGTGTTGTCCTTTTCGTACATTGAACATTACTGAGTCATTCATTAACATGGGCAAACTCATTTCTGACATGACATATAAGCAGCTTTGAAAGAAACTGGCATTTTAATTGGTATATTTACTCTTCATTAACAGTACAGTTAAATATTGCTCCTACTATTCCTTTAGACTCTGATAATCCTCTACATGTACCTAGCAAGGCTCTCCTCCCTTTTCAGCTTTTTGTAACACACATTTTTGGGGAATAAATTTCATCTTCTTCTTGCAGTACTATACCAAATAAGGAGGTAGTGAAACTGAAGTCTATCTCCAATCTGTTTCTCACCCTAGGTAAGCTGCCCAACATGCTCCTATGCCCAGAGAGTTTGGGTTGTAATTGCACTGGGTGAAATACAGGCCTCACTGAAGACAACCCTAAAACTCCTAGTGACCTGCATAGTCACAAATTTCAGTCATTGCCACTTGTACCACATAATTACCTTGTTAACCCTTTCCCACTTGTTGTAAGTACAAAAAAGCTAAAATATAGCTGGGAAACAATGTTCAGTGACAGATAAAGATTTATTGGAGCCCCAAGCAAGCAGAAAACTGGAGGCCCCCCACACGCCAGCAGGGACTCCAGAGGGGGAAGAGACCCCCTTGCCGAGTGGGGCAAGGGCAAATGTGGGCTAGCTACTGTGGGGTCAGAGACCTCCGCCCTGCTGCCTTTGCTCCAAGGACCCCACACCCCCTGCCTGCCTGGCAGTTTGAGGCACAACTTGCTGCCCCCACTGCTGCTGGGCAGGCAGTGGGTACGCAGCTGATACGGGCCCCTGAGGCAAAGGCAGCAAAGCTGAGAGCAGCCCACATCCACCCCATGCACAAATATGTGGGGGCACATGCCTCCCCTGGGGGGTGCATGCAGTGGCAGGGAGCATCCGGGGTCCCTGTTTGGCAGGGGCCCCTGGGCTCATATGTTAATCTGCCTGTGATGATGTTTATATCTAAAGTATGGGCTGCTTGAATAGACAGACATGGATTTTTAATAGGATGGTTCAAAAAAGGCAGAAGGGAGGATAATTTGCACTTTCTGTATAGGCGCTAAACCAGAGATACATAAGCTTTCATAAGCAGCAGCTTCCTTCATGAGATACTATGAAAGGACTGCATCTCATTTATTTCTTATTCACTTATTCATTATGTATCTCTGATTTAGTTAGTTTCTAATGTATACTTAGCCCTCTGCCTGACTTCAGGACTAACCAGCTCTCTCAGAATACTCAACCATTTTGTGAAATATTTTTCTTTTTTGAGACACGGCAAGAAGATTGCTGCGTGCATTTTATTCTCTATACAGCTTTGTAGGTCCTTAGCCTGCGGGTTAGGATGACATTTGCTGCTTGTATTGCTTTCATTCAATGTGAGCTGTTTTATAACAAATCATGTTGACACACTTAGTATTTTACACAGGCAACGTTATTTTTATACATCAGTGATCCCATATACTTTTTCCTTGGTACAGGGTCACGGTGAGGCATTTCTGCGTTAGATTTTCTTTAAGAAGATGTTAGTCACAGTGCTACAAGATTTACTCAAGTTTTATTCTGCTTCCATTTCATCAGGTTAGAGTGTCTTCATCTAATCTTGTGGGTGTTTTTGAGGGAAGATGTCTCTGCTGTAAAATTCCCTTGAGACTTAACAAAAAACAATTATTAAAAGCTCTTCAAATTTCCTCTCTTGTTTATCCATTTACATTTATTTTCACAGTGTGAGGTTAAAGCTTTACGCGCCACTGAAGAAAACCACTACTGAAAGGGCTGTAAGATGAAGTGCTAGTTCTTGTGTCATTTCTTTTTTTAATCTTGTATTGACAACATTTACCCTGTTCATTAATAACTTAGAAGGTGGGACAGCAATGTCTATATTTACTGCTAATGCTTCTAAGAATAAGCTTGGTTTGTACTGACCTGTTTACTGACTGATAGATGCAAGTACTAATTCCCAGGTTGATGGACACATCTAGAAGACACCCCATTTCCATCTTCCCAATAACCTCTTTCTATTCTTGAATTCAGGACCTAGTGAAAGAGCCTTCAGGAACAGGGAAAAGGGAAAGAGAAAGGTCAACTATTGGGAAGAATAGATGACTTGGGAGAAATGATGCATGTTTTAGGGTTTCTGCAGAAGAAAGAAGGAAAAGTAATTGATAAATAATATTTCACAATGAATACTTTAATAGCAGATTACTTTAATTTGAGGTAGCCCAGCATGTATATACAGCCTAAGGAGATGAATTAAACTATAACTACAGTCAGAAGAGCTTTTTCAGGACCAGACATGACCTTCTATAGTCATCTCCAGATCTTCACCCAAAGCAATAATCAATAACAACCACGTCCACTTGGAGCTGAGGTTCCAGCTCTTTACCTGGCCTGGGAGTTAAGACTGGGGAGAGCCCACTGGCTGCCTGTCCAGCCCAGCCCAGAGGATGGTGGTGCGATGGAACATGCTATTGGCTCGTGGGCTCGCTGCTTTTTTGCGGGCTCAGCCAAGAGTCTGCCACCTGGGAAGCATGCCAGCAGTCATCACCCCAGTGAGTATGGGGCTCAGATGGGTCCCTGCTACTCTGCTCCATGAGCACATGTGAGTGGTGGTTCTCAGTAATAGATCCATCACAGATCCCTTTGAGGTTAAAACGGGAGTTAAAAGCAAGGGTGCATCATCGCTCCAACACTCTTCTCAATATTCCTTGCTGCAATGTTACAACTAACAGCTACCAAGCTTCTAGCTGGAGTGGAGCTAAACTACCACATGGATGGTAAGCTGTTTAAGCTCAGCTGACTCCGAGTCAAAACAAAGACCACTCAGACCACAATCATTGAGCTCCAGTATGCTGATTATGCTGTAGTGTGTGCTTACTTGGGAGCAGATCTTCAGGCATTCATCCATGTCTTTGCTGAAGCATACAAGAAAATGGGACTGATGCTTAACATTCGGAAGACTAAGGTCCTCCACCAAGTTCCTAATGAACAGTCCCCAGCTCCAGTAATCTAGATCCACAGTGAGACTTGTTGAATGTTGAGTATTTCCTGTACCTTGGAAGCCATCTCTCGTGAAAGGCCAACATCAACAATGAAATCCAACATCAGCTCAAGTGTACAAGCACAGCCCTTAGATACCTGAAAAACAGGTGTTCAAAGATTGCGACATCAGATCTGAAACTTAGCTCATGATTTATCAGGCCTTTGTGGTTCCCACCTTGCTGTATGGAGCTAAAACAGAGACAATGTACAGAAGACGTTGCAAGTTGTTGGAGAAGTGCCATCAATGCTGCCTGCAGAAGATCCTCTAAATCTAGTGGGAAGAGAGATGCACCAATGTTAGTGTCCTTCTGCAAGCAAATGCCATGAATATTGAGGCAATGATCATCCGGCATCAACTTTGTTGGGCCATGTATGTCATCGAGATGTTTCACTGCAGACTCCCGAAACAAGTTTTTATTCTCCCAGCTCAGCCAAGGCATACGCTCAAGAGGAAGGCAGAGAAAATGTTTCAGAGATGTCCTCAAGGCCAACTTAAAAAAATGCAACATCAATGCCAACTCATGGGAGACTGTTGCCCAGGACCTCCCCAAATGGAGGAAGAGTCTTCTGCAGAGATCTCAGTACTTTGAAACCTCCTGACAATAACAGGAGATGGAAAATCAGAAACAACATGCCATGGACCAAATCAAGAATAAGACAGTCGTGGAAGACAATCATCCTCGACTGCAAAGGACTGCTGAAGAAGACATTTCACTGGAACTATAGAAGTGCTGTTCAAAACAAGGAAGTTTGTAAGCATTAAGGAAACACATTTTCTGGTTACTCTCATATATGATAACGTCCCTTAAATCTAACTTTTTTGGATCAAAATTCAAAACGCTTCAGTTTAGCATTCCCACAGGTGCTTCTTATACATGTAACTATGGCAGGAATGCTCAACAAAATATTATCATAATTTTGTTTTTATTTTTTGACCCTTAAAGTTGGGGAAGAAACAACCAACAAGACTGAGGAAGAGGCCAACACATACAATATGGATGCAAGCTTTAGATGATAAGTACCTTAATAAATGAGGAGACTAAAATGTATCTTTGAGGATAGATAGCTGCACAGCTTTCTGATACTAAAAAATTAAGTGTTTTTAAAGGTTTCTTTGAGGAAAACTAGCTACATCTTTAAGGCATGAAGAGAGGTGAGATCCACTCACTTTGTTCAGGGTACCACCAAGTTCCATGAAAGACCTCTTATTATTTTCTGATCTCCTATATGCTGTGGATAGGCAATCAAGCCTTTTTCTTTATTCTGGTAGTAAAGTGTATATGATACGTCAAGGCAAAAATGGTAGTAATATCCTTTCTATTCTTTAAACTTCCAATTATAGGATTTGTGCTTTATCTTCTGTCAAGATTTACTTTCATAAAGTATATTCAAACACACTCCCAATTTTATTAGATTTCTTTACCCTTTGTCTTTACACTATTTACTATGGCATTTTGAGTTGTTTAGCTGCTGAAATTAAAATCTTGTTCTGGCTAGTTGAAAAGCCATACTTATTTTTTCTCTTTTAATACTTTAAATTTGTGCTGATGCCTTTAGCAATATGAATAGTACAAAGAACATGACTACTAAAACAGCATCAACTGTAGCTTGTTATGTGAACTATTTAATCTGGCTGCGAGTAATAATACTTTCTCGTGACTCTTACACCACGTGCTGTACATACCATTTCAATAGGCCAATTTTATTTAGTGCTGAGTCAATATCTAGCACTTTGCTACCACTTGCAAAATTGCAATTTTCTGTGAGCAAGTGAATGACACAAACAGATTTTTAAAGCATTAAGGGCTTTATCCCATTAGGTTCAATGAATATTCAGTGGGAATAGAGGTTATTCAGCATCCAGTAGGGTTGGGCTGCAAACCTGGTTTCATATAGTATGCAAAATACAGTAAGTCTAATAAATGAGGTATGTTTTCCACTTACAGTTTAATTTATAATCAATTAATCATTGGCTATATGGTTACTTCTAGTATTTAATAAAGTAGACTCAGTATAAAAGCTGATGTCCTGTATGAACTGTGGGTACGCTAACAAATTCATAGCAGTGGGCCCAAATGGGGAAGCAGGAGAAGCAACCTGCACTGCAGGGGTGGCTGCATTCCCTGCTTCTGGCCTCCTCTACCTCCATCAGTGCAGGAAATATGTTTTTATGTCCTTAAAGCATCCCTAAAGCACATTAAAATCCCCACTCAGAGGTATGCCCCCTCTCCTCCTTTTCACTCTCCTGCCCAATTCTCATGGCTGTCGCTGCTGCTCAGGGATGGGAAAGCTCCAGAGCCAGCTGGGTTGAGTGGGGGCTCAGCTCAGCTAGGGAGGGGAAAGCAGCAACAGCATGATAGACGGGTAGTTCCTCCTACCCTGCCTGAAGCAGGTGCAAGGAAGGAAAGACCCCCGTTTAGTCCTGCTGTTATTGTCTTTGACCCCAGCTGAGCCCAGCCCTTGCATAGTGGACATGAACAGCTCTGGTGCTTCCCTATTAGTTGATCAGGAAGCACCAGAGCTGTTTATCCCTGGAGTGTGAGCCTGTCCTTATCTACCTGTCTCCTCACACTTTCAAAGATACCTTTCAAAGGATCTCCTGGCACCTGGCTGAGAATCACTGAGCTAGGCCATACACATTCACATGATGGCTGTATAGAGCTACTCTGTGTGTCGGGAGCTGCCAAAATTAAGGAAATGGACAGCAAAAAGTGGTGTAGCCTAAGAATGCACCAAAGAGCAGCATTAAATTACAGTTTAGCTATTAGAAATTAAATATTTAAGGATCTCATTTTGCCTAACTCCTTTTGCCTTCAGCTGATCACATCTCACACAGACTTTGTATATCACCAGTTATAGGGCCTCTTGTGACTTTCTATGCTGATGTCACCCTAGCTGCTCTTCAGCATGAAGCAGATGTATTCTTTCTAGACTTTTTTCCTGTTCATACCAAAGATCCTGGCAGTTTTCTATTAGCTTCAGTGAAAGAACATTGAGATGTTTTTTCCCTCTCATTTTGTAACATTTCTGTTTGCATTGCAGTTAACTTGTAGGAGTATACTTAATTCCTTTAATTCCTCTGTGCTTCGAATAATAATTATTAGATCCTTAAATGTATGACTTCCTTTTTAACCTGTTTGGCAAAATTCATTCATACTCTCCTACACAACAGTTTATATCAGTGGTTCTCAACAGTTTTAGACCTGAAGTATGCCTCATTAGATTCAAGGCACCCCTCCAAAATGCCGGTTCTTAGTTTTCACTTTTTTGATTACAGAAAAATTCAAGAGCAAAGTTACAAAAGACTCAGAAAGACCATATTGTGTCAGAATTGATTCCTATTTGAAATATCTGGGTTTATCTTGCAAATCATGTTTACATGCCTAGCAGTGCTAACATTGTATGGCACCCCATATCACTTTTAAAAGGATCTCAAGGCACCCCAGGGTGCTGTAAGACCTAGATTGAAAATTACTTGTTCATATAATGCAAATAATTGTCATCCAGAAGGAATGAAGTGGTGCTGATCTTTCTCCTTTTTTCCCCTTCTCAAAAGCTATCAGGGAGTACCTAGTACTGTAGGAAAACAACTACAGGGTCTGGAAAATGGTAATGGTAGCTTCTTACATTAGGTTTGGGGAACAAAACCGTAACAAAAATAGAGGTAAAAGTGGCAAAAGGTTTTTCAGGATCTTCTAATATTATATTAAATGAAAGCTCTGATCCTTGGCAAGGCAAAATACAGGTGTGGCTGCCTCACTTCAGAAATGACAACTCGGCTTGCAGGTTAGTAAAAATAAACCCACACAAACTCATAAGTCTGCTGTTTCTTGGGTGTGTAGTTATTGAATAAGTAAATATCCTTAATAACCTTTCATATTCTGTTTCTGTGTCCTGATAAATTCTATTTCCTCCCCCACCCTGTTCGCACCACTGCTCAGCAGATAGTGCTTAGGGATAGTTAAAGCACAATTAACCCTTAAATGGAACATGAAATATGAACACAGACAACTCAGTGTCCTAAAATCAAAGTCTAACTTTATTAGTACAACAAGTATTATCTTAGCAGTTTCTATATTCAGAGAAAAACACTTAGTACAATGATCCATCCTTTCCCAGATGTTACTTTGCTTCAGAGAAAAGACAGCCACTTAAGTTCATGAAGCAAAGGATGCATCATTGGCTGGGAAAATCCAGACAGCTGTTGAAAGCTGCATTCAAGACATAGATGATGATGATGACGACACACATAACTTTCTTGCTTCCCCCTTTTATGCTTTTCTTTAACTTGACTCCGTGCTATTGGATTGGTCTCTCTGCAGTCACCATATTGTTCATATTTTATCCTGTCAGCATATTCCTTTGTTCAACAGCCCCATTATGAGCACACTTCTTAATTTGGCCTTTTTCCAGTGTTTTACTTTAAGCATTGTCCATTGATCTCCTTTATCGCCTTTCATTAACATATCCAATTGTTTCATCCCTCTGATTCAGCTGATTAGTGCCAAGTTCTGTTAATTTGAGCTAGTAACAAAACTATTATTATGTTGTGTTAGAAAAAATTCCCACAGTGTAGAAAAAGGAAAGAAACATCATGAGAGCAAACTCAAGGCCATAAGCTGCTTGAAAGAAACAAGGCCAGCTGATCTTGCAAACACCAGCAAAATGAAAAGTTCAGATAATAATGAGGCTATAGAGAACTTTAGCCTGAGTATAAAGAAAACTTTAAACAATGCTATAATTCACCACTCTATAAACAGATGCAACTTTAAAGCATAAAATATTAAAAGCTACCCTAACACCCCCTGCACTCTTTTTTTTTTTTTTTAAGTCTCAGCACCAGAGCTATTAAGTCTTCTGTGAGTAGGGACCTACCAAATTCATGGCCCTAGCGGCCAATTACTCAGCTGTAACATGGTCAGGGTCCCTGATTGCATGGTTGGGGCCACTATTTTGAAGGCAGAGCAAAGCACCTCCCCTAACCCCCATGCTTCTGAGTGGTGCTGCAAGTCCCACCCCTTTTGGTGGGCTTTTTCCTGTTCCCCACCTCCCTGGGTACTTTTGGCAGCCTTTCCCCTGTTCCCACCCTCCCCTTCTGGAGATGGATGGAAACTTTTCCTGCCTCTCCCCCCTCCCATTTCCCTGCTTCAGGAGATGGGCAGTATGCCATTTTTTTTCTTTGCTCTCTTTTCCCTCCCCCACTCTTCTAGGAGACCACTTTTGGCCAGCTCTTTCAACATAGCTTGTTCTCTGTGCTTGATCACGGTGACCTGGCTATTTCACAGGAGACTGCCAATTACACAATGTGTGTGAAATCTGTGAAATTGTGTATTTAATAGGCCCTTATCTATGAGTAACTATCTATTATCAACACCCTCTGTCTCATCTCCTAGCCCTTACATGTTGTTTAAAACTAATACATTAAACTCTCTGGTAACCGGCACCTTACAAGCTGGCATGCTCTGTTAACCGGCATGCTGGCTTGTAAGGAAAAATGCTACCATGGCACTTCCAGTTTCTCCAAGCCCCCATGGCCCGGGGCAAAGCAGCCTGCACTGCCGAGCCCCCATGGCCCGGGGGTATAACAGGCTGCGTGGGCTGTGCAGGGCCCGCTTCCCTGTTCCATGGGGCCTGCAGGACCCGCAGGAGGGGTGGCAATGCTGCGGGAGGGGCGGGAAGAACGGAAGGATGTGGCGGGAGAAGTGGCAGCAGGGGCCACTCAATTAACCGGCATATTTTGTTATCCAGCATCCCCCATTCCTGGGGGATGCTGGATAACAGAGCTTTTAACTGTGATAGTATAATAGTAATGATGATCATAAAAAACATAATATTCAGAACTCAGTAACACACATGCTTACAAGTACAATAATATCCAGTATAAACAATAGTATCCAGAATAAAACAGTGTTGATTTATCCCCCTCCCCCTCTAATTTACTAACTTGTTGAGGAAAAAACATATTTAGTCGTTACTCATAATTCCCCACAACTTTTTGACCTAAAGACACCTTTATGAACTGTACCTTAATTCAACTTCCTTCTCTGCTTTAGAACTTAAAAAAAATATTAGAACATGCGAGTACTGTCAGAACCAAATTTGATAACAGTGCTGGTTAACACAGGGTTAAGTACTGACATGCGCAGACAAGCTGTGGAAAATCCCCAGAGGGCTGACAAGCATGCCCAGCACGTGCCCCCTGTACGACCCCAGGCTTGTCAATCATGGCTCTGCCATGAAGTAACCTGACTTGTTACCATGCTCATGCCCAGTCTTGCTCCAAGCATGACATAATTTGACTAGAAATTTCCACAGAAAAAGTTACCTGATTGGCTGTTTAATATAAAAGGCTTGCAAGTTTCCGCCCACAGCAGAGACCAGACCTGACCTGAGAGCGGAGACTGCTACTGCAGAGACTGCCTCTCAGGAGAGCCTCTTAGGCCTACAGCCCTGGTTTGCTTCAGAGCTCTGCTGGTCTCCCCGCCACTGTGGCCTCATGGCATACTTCTGCTTTAACTGATGCTTGTCTTTGTATCGATCACCTGTTATTGACCATCGTTCCGGCATCGACTACGACACCAGTTCTCCACGTTCCAGTTCATCATCTCCATCACTGTTATTGACTTCGGCCTCGTTCATCATTCTCGTTATTGTTCTTACTTCTGTAACCAAGTGACCTGCCTATGCTACTTCTCCATCTGGTAGCATAAGTAACCAATAAAATTTTATCCTGTTTTGAAACCGCATGTGTCCCGAACTGCTCTGACTCCTCACCACTAATCCCGCCTGATCCGATCTGTACCCCGGCCCACCGTGACCTTGGGGCCCGTCCCCGACAAGTACTAGCATTGATATTGCTAATATAATGTATAAGGAAAATAAAAATGGAAGAAGCATGCAATCCTAGCTACTACAGTGAGGAAAAGTAATCTAAAGCCACATATGAAGTAACTTCGTCTTCTATTTCAAATTGGTACAAGGGCACAGCTATGAACTATGTTCTGTGCCCATGCAGAGCATTCAAGAGTATTAGGTTCCTTCTTGTACACAGCAAACTAGCTGTATTACTGGTTATAATGCAAATAACTGTTGTGTAATAATGCAATTGTTGCAGGACCATGTCCCATTTACAGGTGTCAAGCTGGCCAGCCTGCAGGCAGCTGAGCTAGCATCACGTGCTCAGAAGAGGGACTGCAGATTGCGCCGGCCCCTGAAAGCTCCAGAGATAGGAGGAGTTCGCCAGTTGTGTCTGGGGGGAAAGTAAAAAAAAAGGAGGCACCAGGTTTGCCTCCGAAAGTCTTTCCCAAGCTCAAAAGAGACCCAGTGTGATGTCAGCAGCACCGGCTGCCGGGCTGCACAGGCATTCAGACCTTAGCGGGTAAAAACTCACAGCATCTGACTGCTTACTTACCTACATCATCAGAGCCAAAGACTTGCCCTGGGGAGGGAGCTCTTGTAAGCCAGAGGACACTGTGAATGACTGGACACCTGGGAGAGAGGATGCAGGTATCAGCGAGGGAACAGCTGCAAAGTGACTGAGAGTATGGACCTAATGGCAACCCAACCCGTGCAAAACCTCACCAGCAGGTACACCAAGGGCAGACAGGACAGGACCTGAGCAGCCGGAGGGTCATCATGAGATTCACTGACGGAAGAACCCACCTGGGTGCCTACAGATTCAGGCTACCACGTTTAGGTGGTTCTGGGCAAAAAATTCCCCAGCAAGCAAGCATCAGGACCCCAAGGGTTGCGGGGGCAAAAAAAAAAAAAAGGCCATTAGGACGTGGCCAGCTGCCAAACAATGCAGAACAATTGTCCCCGCAGGTCCAATCTACAATGTGGGGTCATGTGAGGGTCAAACAAGTTGCATCACACATGATACAGAGCACTGAGGAAATGTATCCAGTACTGTGAGTGTCGTTGCCCTGCTCACCTGCACCACCTACAAGATTTCAGTTTGAGTCTAGTTAAGCTATCAGTTTGCCAGTCAGGCATGCCACAACCTCGTTCCTGCCCAGAACCAAAGTGGGAGCAGACAGTGCCTGTGATACCATTAAAACTGACCCAGACCACCCAAGTGGAAAGGGGTGAGATGTAGGGGAGGAGGAGCCATACAAAAGAAGTACCAGTTAAGATGCCCAGGGTCACAGAAGAACACTGGATAACACCTTCTGGTAGAAACTCAGGTAACATCAAGTTGTAGCAGGAGAGTTAACCCTGGTGCAGCACACCCAAGTGCAAATGTGGGCTGGCCACCCTAATACCGTAAAATAGCCTCCCCTGTGCAAGTAGGCAGAAAGCGGCCAGGTAGTGGTCAGAGCCTTAATTCCTTCTCCCCAGTATGCTTGCCATTACAGAGGGGACTGTCATCATGTATTATATATTTGTCCCAGTGGCAGTGTGGGGTTTGTAGAAAAGCTACTTCCTAGACCTACAAATATCAGGCTAGCTGTTCAACAGCTGAGCAGCACCTATATACAGTAAAAGTATACTGGACTAAACTTGGATAGGAGAGAGATGTCTGCCCTTACAAAGTGCTTTACATCTCTCAGTAGTTTTAAGGAATAGGCAGGAAGTTTTGGATTTGACAAGTGAGTTGTTTCCCTTTTTTGATGAGAAACTATTGTACCAAATGATAAATTACATTAGCTAGCTCAATTTATGGTAGCTGTCAGGCGTGTTCAACCTACAGCTTGCAGGCTAGATCCAGTATCATGACATCCCATCTGTGGGGTTCCCCAGGGGTCCAAAAATTTGGTAGCGGGGAAGTGGTGGCAAATTTCTAGATCCATGAGGAGTCCTGCAGGCCAGACAGTATGACCCTGTATGCCAGACTGAGTGTACAGGGGGCTAGATTGAGCCCCTGCACTGCCCTGGCTGTCCCCCATGCACCAGGGTTGGAACCTGGTACCCCATGTCACCCTCCATTTTAATGCACCAGGATTGGCCATGGGGATCTGTGCCACCCCCACCTGGCCACACGCACTGGGATCAACCTTGTGCTGCACTAACCAGTCTGTGCCACCCACTAGTATGTGTTAACCTGGTAAAAATAGCTTTGAACAAAGCTGTATGGACAGACATCTACCAGGACTGGTTTAAGCATAGGTGATCCTGGACTGCAGTGAAAGGGATAAACTAGATGACCTTTCAAGGTTCCTTCTAGCAATTTTTCGTACAATGGTATGTTTCTGTGATTATATACAGCAATCCCAGCAGAGTTGAGGCCTTTTTAGTCTTAAAGCTGGAGCACGTTCTTAGACATAGTGTAAAAGAGGGAACATAATCCTGTTTGATCCCCTGCATGGGTAAATAACACGGTTCAGAGTTATGCCCTTAAATATAAATTTATCATATTTGAACCTGAAACTGCTTGCCCTTCTAGCCAACATACAGGGACATTTGTGCTGAAGGGCTTGCTCACCACTGTCTGGATACAGCAACCAACCCTGCAACCCAAAGAGGAAGATATACAGGAAAACCTGAAGGTGGAACAGGAAGTACTGTCCACTGTAAGTTCAGTCAGCACTGAAAACAAACTCTGATAAATAACAGTCAGTTCTTTTTCCATGAATATCACAGCTGTATTTAAGTAGACTGCTGTACCAAGATCTGTGCAGAAATAGCAAATGTGTAGAAATAGCAAACTTCTACATCAGCGAAGTCTGACACTGATTAGAAAAAATGTCCAAGTCCTTGCTTCAGACAACTATTCTGGGAATGATGGGTTAGTCACTCTCACTATCCTAAAATGCACCAATAAAAATGTGGTCTATTAAATTTGTATGGGAACATGTTACAAAGTCAAGCCATATAGGCAAGTATTTCTTTCAGTCGGTATCAATGCACTCCCTTGCAGTGTAATGATGCACTCACTCACTGTAGGTGGACTTCATGTGGCCTGTTAATTCATAGTTCAAAGTGAATAGAGGAACAAGAATTCTCCATTTTGATTGCTCAGTAGGAAGGAAAGCTACAGTTAATATATACAGATTGTATTTGAAATGCACTAGAGCTACAAAACCACAAAACAATAACTTTACAATCAAATTAATTTTGTAGCAGATGCCATTTCAAAGGCTATCACTCCATCATTTAATTTAATCCATGTTCTCTTCATTCTACTCTTACCTCTTCCATTTATAACTACCTTACTTATTCCAGTTTATACATATGATAGCAATACTGAAACTAGCTATAACTTTATCTGTATGCTATTCACATCTTGAGATCTGAATTTTAAATATAGACTTCTAAATCAGTTAGAAGTCCATATTAAAAAGTTAGAAAATTCACTAGATTCCAGTGAATTTTCATTTTACTGTAGTTCAAGTCATCATGTTCTAGAAATGCAATTACAGGCTTAACAATTAGCATTATCTTTGTTGCCAGGCCAGTACTATGATTAATTTGGCTGCTGCCAAGCTCTTCAAACCAGCATAGTAAAACAAACATATTTTACAACTTCTCATGGCCTTTTTTTTTTCCTTTTATGGATAGTGTTCTGAGTTTTTTGCTTTGACCATCAACTTGTATTTTTTGTCTGATTTGAATACAAAATAAACGTAGGGTAAAACATAAAATATACAGTGTTACAGTGCATTGGTTATAGGGAATTGTCTTTTATTGAAATGGAGTCCGACACTGCACAATCCATAAATAAAATTTTGTTGATATCAACATTGCCACAGAGCACTTGCAAACTTAAGGCCAACTTATATTAATACATTGAGAATCAAATTTGTTTTTACATGAGTAAAAGAAAGAGTTGTTTACCTTGCACTGAGATATTTGCATCTAAATAATGTTTGCATGTAGCCTGCCAAAATAACTGTGACCATGTTGTATATACCCAGCATAGCAGTATATTCGATCTGAGCCAAAAGGCCAAGAAAATAAATATATTGTACAATCATGTAAAAAAAAATTACCGAGTCACATTTCATAATTTAAGTTATGAAACTCATGTAACAAAGCTAGCCATAATCAAACAGGTTGAAATGTATGTTGCAATGTATGAAAACTAAGCAGTAGTGCCTGTAATAGGTTGCTAGACCACTGCATGAGGTATAAATAAGATTAAGATCTCAAGAGAGATAGAAGGGCAAGAATAAAAACTGGAGCTATAAAAGAAGAGATGATTGAAAAATATCAGTATAAAGGATTTTCTTCTGTTAATTGCAAATATTCTGTTTTTCCTGCCATTTGTTCTTTTGGCAATTTTTTACTGCATCTTGTGCAGGGAATTGCACGTGTACACACACCCGACATCCCCAGGTTAGAGTCTGTTTTCAGTTACACTAGGACAAATCTGAAATGATAACATTGACTTAATTTGAATTACCTGTGGTTTATGTGGAGTTTTTCTATGAATGTATCCATGTGACCCCCTACAAACATAAACTAAGTAGAAAGAAGTGTTCTTCTATCAGCATAGCTGTGCCTAGAACAAGGACTTTGCAGAATTTTGTACTGTAAATCTATTTCAGATCTACATTTTGCTAGTATGGCTATGTTAATGAGAGGCATACAAAACAAATCAAAACTCCTAGCTGATATAACTATGCTATGCTAGCAAACGTTCTGGTGCAGTGATGATCTTTAGTTGTTTTAGTTTCTGTTGTTCCTGAAGGAGGCCAAACAAACTTCTGTTAGCATATACTGCTTCGTCATTAAGAGCTCTGTTGACCTAGTTAAGCTTGTACAGCATAGCAGCACTGGCTCTTTCAAGTGTAGAATAACATGAGTCTCTTTGCTCACAGCTTCAGCATCACTAACTTTAATCTTTTTGCTTCTTAAAAAGGAATGGCTACTAAATACACTTTGAATTCATTTGACCAAATGGCAGTCATTTAAAATATGCAAACTTGCTCTTACTGAATGGGAGCATAATGTAATAATTCTTTAGTATCTGTGGTAACATTAGTATTACTATTTATCTGAGGCAAACACCTCAAATCCACCTACAAAAATGAAATCCACTTCACACTGGTAATTAAATGAATGTCTTGCATTATTGGTTAGCTCAAGAAACAAACCAGTGCTTTTTAGATTCAGCTAAGTGAATTCAGGCTAAATGAATTCAGTCTTGAACAACACGTCCATTTGAGCCACATGGAACTTGACATGGAAAGTGGTATTGTGCAACACTTCCCACATTGCCAACATTAAGGAATTTCTGAATTACACAAAAAGAAGGAGAACTTTCTTTTCCGTTTCTTTTTTGTCAAGAGCATGAATGTTTGTTGACAGTTCTGGTTTGGGAAGAGATATGCTATGCTGAATTGGGGGATAAAGTGTGCGCACCCATTCCCCTTACAATCAAATTCTCAAAGTTGCATAAAGTCTAGACGTAAGGGACCATAAATATTCCTGTAAAGATTACAATATTCATTAGCCTGACTGAAATAAACTATTGAAGGTAAATATCCAAAATATCTTATATCTTGTTTATTAGTGTTACCAACATTTTTACAAAATGTCATCTTTTTCCAAAATTACGCTTTGAAAAAAACATTAATAACTCTTTCATAGGTCCCCCAGAGAAGTGCTTGCTTGGGACCCCCAGCTTGACCCCTGTCGCCTCCCAGGGTGAGTCTCCACAAGTACACCTGTGCATTTCCCTGGGGACAAATAGCAGTGGCACAGCTGTGCCACTGCTACTTGTCCCCGGGAAAAGCCCCTGCATGGGTGCTCTGGTGGGTAGCAAATTGCCCCATATGCCATAGGGGAGGCTGGGGCCAGCACCTCAGCTGGCCCCAGAAACCTTGCCTGGAGTCCTGGGGGTCTCCTGGGGCTACAGCAGCTGTCTGTCCAGGTGCACAGAGCCTGGCTGGCAGCCGGAGCATGGCTCTGGCTGGCCAAGCTCTGGTTTTGGGCAGCACACACTGCAGTCACGTGCAGTGTCCCACCTTCTTTTGGTGATTTTTTTTTTTTAGCTATCGTGATTTCCTGGTATCTAATTTTGGCTCTGTGCTGCAAATATGTAGTTTGGAGAACCTTTTGACGTGAGCAGTATATGTTTTGCAGTGCCTCAAAAGCCTTTGAGGCACCTCAGAGTGCATGTTCCCACTTGTCTGGACACACCCCCGGAGATCAACCTTTTGATTCAGCTTCTGGAGACTGTTTTCCCCTCTTTAAGTGAAAGGAGCTCACAAAGTCACATGCAGCCAAAAAGAAAGCTCTTGTTAAACAACAACCTTCATTGGTCAATTGCAATACAGCCCCTGAGTCACAGTGGCTAAGCTAACTCCCCCAGTCAACAGGCAAAACCAGCCCAGCTGTTCTCTCTTCCAAGCCTCTCGAGCTCTCCTCCTCCTCAGGCGTCTTTCTTTTTCTCTCCACCCTTCTATTTGGGCATCAGTATTTTTCAAGGTCTCTGCTTTCAAATCTCTTCCTACCACCAGAGGCAGGTCTTCATATGCATGTTGGCCAATTGATCTCTTGGTGGTCTATTCTCCAATAATAGAGCACTCCTGCAGGTTCTCACAGGCAGCCCTCCTGACAGTTAACCCCTTCTTCCCTGTGTACAAGCTAGTCAGGGAAGCTGAGGCATTCAACAATACTATAACGAGAACCCATTTAAACCAAAAAGTTACAACAAAACCTGTTCCAATAAACATTTTCAGAATAACATCATCCATACCTTCACCCATGGTGAAAGAGCACACAGAGAATTTTAGAAGGAAGTACAAGGATGGATTTAAACCATTCTAATATTCCCGAAAACTTGGTTAGGCTATGTGCAAAGCCAGTTCTCTGGCAGAAATCAGAGCACCCTAATGGGTCCTTTAATTTAAGACAAAAACCAAACATCCACTGATTTAAAATAGAATTGGGCCCTATGGCAGGGTGCACCTCCAGGGGTGGTCATGGTGCTCACTGGTGGCTGTGAGGCACCAGTCTGCCTACTCCTGCTACTGGCCTGACTGGGTAGTGTGGGGATTTGCCTTTTTCTCTCTCCCTCACTCCCCCTACCTTGGGTTGGGGCTTCAACCCTATTGGGTTCCAGCCCTCCTGACTTTAGTTAGGGCCTCTGGCCCCTCTAGGCTTCAACCCCCTCTCAGGCCCCTCTGCATGGCAGAGGCTGCCACCTCCCTCCCTCTCTGAAACTCTCACAAAAATAGGGGAAAAAAACACAATGGAAGAGTTCATGGGGTGCTGAGCACTCCTGGCACCCCCATCCACCAGGTATTACTATCACCTGAGCAAAGGAAAAAAAAGAAAACAGACCCTTGTTGGGTTAACATAAATTACCACAGCACACTACATGCCCCCACTTCACTGGGCTCCTCCTGGGCCCATCTAGATGATCCTTAGGGCCCCTCTGAGGTTTAAACAGTCCTCTGCATGCATTCACTTTGCCTCTCCCAGGGTCCTTCCCGAGTCAACACAAAAGAAAAGTTCAGTCCTCAGCACCCCTTGGGCTCTCACTTGCTCTAACAGCAGAGGCTTCTCCTGAGCGGTGGCTCTTCCTGCAGGGCTTGCCCTGGCCCTTGTGTCTCAGAGTAGCTCTATCCTGCTCTGCTACTGGGGCAATTTCTTTCTGGCTTTGCTAATCTCCCATCTTTTTTTTTCCTGCTGCTGTTTTCTGCAGCCAGCTAGCTGCAAGCTAAATATTACGCACAAAAAAGAAAAGAAAAGAAAAGAAAAAGGGAGACAGGGAGAAGGCACACTTAGCTCCAAGCCAGCCATGCCTCTTCAAGCTCCTGCCCTTACCTGCAGCAGGCAACTCGCTCCTCCTGCTCTACTGGGCATTTCTTCTGACTGCTGGTGTCTCTGCCCCTCTGGCAGAGTTGTCAGTGCTTCCCTTTCTGCAGGCAGCCATCCTCCCTCAGGCTAGTCCTAGCCCTAAGGAGACCCTGCTGCTTTTTCTCATCTCTCTGTAGGACGGCTATGGTTCCCTTTTACAGGCCCTTAGTGAAGACTGTGGAGGCAGCAAACTCATCTTTTGGGAGATAGATGGCCTTGAAGGAGCAGTCTAAAAATATTCTTAAGAATCCAGTCCCTGAGCACGGGTGGGGATCACTAAGGGAAGAAGAAGGTAAATGTAGAAGGAGGCCATATGGTAGAATGCAGTGTACATATATTGGTAAAACAGATTAAAATGAGTAGATTTTAAGGCATTTGAAGGGTTGTGGGGGGCTTTCAGGAGAATCAAGTTCATAGAGCAGATTATACATTCTCCAAAATGTACATGTTTCTGGGAATAGTAAAAATAATAGAACTAACAATCATAATCATATAAGAGGATTTAGTAATTAAATTATGCTAAAAGACAAACTAAATTAAGTTGCCAAGGCAATCAACTACATACCACTACATAAACGAATAGAAGAATTAAAAAACGAACATATTTAATAAATTACACAAATACTATAAAATAAGATGTTTCTATGTTATACAAGAAAACATTTTAAAGTACACAGCACAGCACTGTTACACACTCATGATGCTAAAGGATCACGAAAGCATAATCAACCCAGTGTGACACGGAATACGCCAAACACCATCCAATGCAACTAAAATCTAACTTGATGTAGAAACTATTAATGCATTTAATGTAGTAATAGAGACAGAAAAACACGTAGTTCAATGGTCTCACCCAATCCCAAATGTTACTCTATTTCACAGAAAAATTGGCCAATCAGTTCCTGAAAGCAGAGGGTGGTCATCTGCGAGTAATGGCTCTTTTTCAGTCCAGTTGTTGTTGGACAATGACACACACCCAACTTCCTTGTTGCCTCCCTTCTATGCTTTTTCTTTAACTTCCATAGATTTCATAGACATTAGGGCTGGAAGGGACCTCGGAAGATCTTCGAATCCAGCCCCCTGCCCTGGGGGCAGGAAGTCAGCTGGGGTCAAAGGATCCCAGCAAGATAAACATCCAAATGTCTCTTAGAGGAGTCCAGAGTAGGTGCTTGCACCACCTCTGGAGGCAATCTGTTCCAGGGCTTTGGGGCTCAGACAGTAAATAAGTTCTTCCTTATGTCCAGCCTGAAATGGTCTTGGAGGAATTTGTGATTGTTTGACCTTCTCCATCCCTTGGGGCCCCCTGGTGAACAGACGCTCCCCCAGGTCCTGATGCACACCCCTTATATACTTCTAGGCAGCCACCAGGTCCCCCCAGGCCTGCGCTTTTCTAGGCTGAAAAGTCCTATGGCTCTCAGCCTCTCATCATAAGGCCTGTTCTCCTGCCCTCTGATCACGTGCACGGCTCTCCTCTGGTCTCTCTCAAGCTTCTCCACATCCTTTAAATTGTGGAGCCCAGAATTGGATGCAGTACTCACCAAAGTCAAGTACAGTGGGAGGATGACATTCTGGGATTTGCTTGAGAAGTATCTATGGATGCAAGCCAGAGTTTTGCTCGCTTTACCAGCTGAGACATTGCATTGGTGGCTCATATTCATCTTGTGGTCAATCATGGCCCCCAAGTCCCTTTCGGTCGTGGTACTAGCAAGCATAGCACCACCAAGCCTATAAGCATGCTGCGTTTCCCCCCTTTCCCCCGCAAGGTGGAGTACCTTGCATTTTTCAGTGTTGAACGCCATCAGGTTTTCGTCCACACATTTTTTGAGCCTGTCTAGGTCGGCCTAGATCACCATCTAGGATCATTGCTTGTTTCTGCCTACATGGTGAATGTCTTCTTGATTCTGAATTTTATTTTTAGAGGCCTTGCAGTGAACGTGCTGAAAGCGACCCTTGGGCAAATATTCTGAGAGCTCGAAACCTAGAGGCTTTTGGAAGGGGATTGGCACTACATGTCACAGCAGTGGTGTGGAAAATTTCCCAAAGACGACCCAGGAAAGGAATCTGTTGGGTAAAAGATCCGAGCCCAAATTTGGGAGTAGTGACAGGTTTGGGTAGGAGGGGTCCAAGACGGCAACTCACCCAATCAAAACTGTAACCTACAGTCCCAATTTGGAGGTAACCTCACTTGCAGAACACCAAAGGAAGAATCGCAAGTGTATGCCTGATCAGACTGATCATGTGAACCACCCTCTCCGTGAACAAGAACTCCCGCTCATGCTGAAGCCTAGGAGCACCCAAGTAGGACTGAAGGAAGGGAACTTGTTCCCATTACTGCTGAGACCAACCCTAAAACCGTAACTAAAGAATGAAAGTATATCTGGGGATTTGGTTTCTAGGAATCCTAGGATTGTAAGTATACCATGAGAAATAATAGTATTAATTCCAATTTAACCTTTACTTGTAATTGTAGTTGTTTTTGTAATACTAATTCTTATAGCATTGTTTGGGAATGATTTCTTAAAGCTAAGCATTGTTATATGTGTAGCAAGGAATTTTAAAATAAAATTGTGTTGTATGAATTAAGTGTGCAATCATTGTGAAATTGTGCAATCAACCAAATACGCCCTCAGCCAGGCGCATCAAATGAATCAGTAAATTGTGTGGGATCTTTCTCTATTTCACAACCCACTAGAGACAATACCAATGTCTACATCATTAATAAAGATGTTAAAGAGTATATGCCCAAGGATGCCCCACTGGTCACGGTGCACAATGATTTACTTTGGTCTATTAGCACTCTCTGGGTCTGACCTTGGAGCCAATTTCCCAGCCATTGGACTGTGATGTAACTGAGGCCACAGTTGGACAATTTTTCCATGAGGAGATCATGGGACACCAGATTGAAGGCTTTTTTCAAAATCAAGATATATGATATCAATCTCTTCTCCCTTTTCCAGGTGATATGCCACTTGGTTATAGAAGGAAATGAGATTGGTCAGGCAAGACCTACCTGCAACAAATCCATGCTGGCTGTCCCTCAGGATGTTGCCATCAGCCAGCTTGTCAAGAATGGTCTCTTTGATATTTTTTTTCAAGATCTTCCCTGGGATAGAGGTCAGGCCGATAGGCCTGTAGTTCCCCGGATCTACTTTCCTCCCTTTCTTGAAGATAAGCACCACATTCTCCTTTTTCCAAATTTTCAGGCACATCACTTGAGCACCAAAAGTTCTCAAAGATCTGTGCCAGTGGCTGAGATGTGATGCCTGCCAGCTCCTTAAGTACCCTGGGGTGTAAATTGTCAGGGCCAGCTGACTTGAAGGTGTCCAGCCTCTCAAAGCTTCACATGATCTACATTCATCTAGGGTAACAATTCTCCTTCATCCTGGCTGCCCCATACCATATTGAGCAGGGCCCTCCCTTGGGGCTGGTGAAAAGCTGATGCAAAATACCCATTAAGCAGGTTGGCTTTTTCCTGGGTGTCATCTGTCAGTTGTCCCATTTGGTTTAGTAGGGGTCCAGTGTTACCGTTGCTTTTCCTCTGGCTCCTCGCATATTTAAAAAATAACTTTTTATTGTCTTTGATATGTGTAGCCAATTGGAGTTCAGTCACAGCCTTGGCTTTCCTGGTTCGCTCCCTACAGATCCAGCTCAGTGCAGAATACTTCTCTTTTGAGGTGATTCCAATCTTCCATCCTTTATAGGTCTTTCTTTTTAGATGCAGGAGGTCCACATTTTTCCTGCAGAGCCAAGGGGGCTGCTGTGCCCTTTTGCTACCTTTCCTTTGAGATGGGATAGACATTGCTTGTGCTTTTAGAATTGCTCCCTTAAGGAGCAACCACTCATCCTGAACTCCCCTCCCCTTCTGGTCACGGTTGCTTAGGACCTCGCCAGCAAGCCTCCTGAGCTTGTCAAACTCAGGTTTCCTAAAGTTGAGTACTTCTGCTTTGCTGACTGACTTGCCAGCTTTACAGTGGATAGTGAATGTGATGAGCTCCCTTCGATCATTAGGTTGTTGACTAGATCATCCTGCATTACTGGGTTGAGCACTGCTTTGCCTCTTGTTGGTCAACTCCTTGAGTCAGATAGAGCTCAACATGCACGTGAGGAAGCTTTGCAACTATTTGAATTTGGCCAAGTACTCTTCCCATGAGATGTCTGGGTAGCTGAAGTCTGCCATGAGAACCATGCTCCCAGAGCATGCAGCCTCAGCCAGTTCCTTGGAGAATTCCTGGTCGAGCTTTTGATCCCGATTAGGAGGTGTGTAGTAGACTCCTACCATTGTGTCCGTGCCATGTTCACCATAGATTTTAACCCAGAGAGCCTCCAGTCGTCCACCCTGGATACCAATGTCGGTTTGCAGGGATGTGTAGCTTTCCTTGACATAGAAAGCTACTCCCTTGACCCTTTTGTCTACACAATCTCTCCTGTACAAGGTCTATACCTGTGGCCTAGTCATAGGTGGAATCCCACCAGGTCTCCATTATCCCTATGAGATTGTAGTCATTCTTGTTTAGCAGGAGGACCAGTTCCTCCTATTTATTCCCCAAGTTTCTGGAATTGGTGTACAGGCATGTAATGGTCCTATTGGATGCCCTAGTCCTCCCTACACATTGTTCTGGGGTTGGGGTAGGGGTGGGTTCCCTTGAGTGCCTTAGCATGCTGGATTTGCAAAAGTTGCCCAGTGGGCTTGCTGTGGTGATAGTCTCCCCATCCCCCAGCAGGCTTAGTTTAAAGCCCAGTCAAGCAGGTCAGCCATTCTGGCTGAGAAGAGCCTCCTTCTACAATGAGGTGGAGGCCATCTCTTCCCAGCAGACCACAGCCTCTCTCACCAAAGAACAGACTGTGATCACAGAAGCTGAAGCCTTCATGATGATACCAGCACTGCAGTCTTTGGTTACCTTGGTCCTCCTTTCCCTCCTCAGCCCATACCGCAAAACTGGGAGGATCAAGGAAAAAAACACCTACGCCCCCAACCCCCTAAGTCCTGCTCCCTTTACTCTGACTCTTCATTTCCAGGTAACGTTGATTGTTTTCCCTGTGATCATCATATTGTTCTTGTTTTTATCCTGTCAGCATGTTCCTTTGTTCCAACAAAACCATCACATGCACACATCTTAATTTAGTCTTTTACCAATATCTTAATTTGGGCATGCCCCGACTCCTAATTTCGCCTGTCCAACAACTCCAGAAATTCCAAGGGCTCTGCAGTTGGGCACTGTCCAATTGATTCCTTCTTATCACCTTCCATTAACATATCCTATCATGTCATCTCTCTGATTTAGTCAGTTAGTGCCAAGTTCAGTTAATCTAAGCTAATAATGAGGCCTACATTTCACATACCGTGTTGATAACGTAAGCTCCCTGTGAAAGCAAGCTTAAGACTAGCGGATAATGCAGACATAAGCAAAATGAAAAAAGAAAAGTTCAAGTAATAATGAAGCTATACAAATCTTAAGCAATGGCTAAATAAGGCTGAATATAAAAGAGAAGTTTAAATACTACTATAATTGACCACTCAAGTAGGTGCAACTAAAGCTAAATGTGATAAGCTACCCTAACAGAATGACTTCTGTTCCATAGTTTCATAGTTTCTAGGGTCAGAAGGGACCTGAGTAGATCATCTAGTCCGACCCCCCACCATGGCAGGAAATAATACTGGGGTCAAACGACCCCAGCAAGGTGTTCATCCAACCCTCTCTTAAAAACCCCCAGGGTAGGAGCCAGCACCACTTCTCTTGGAAGTTGGTTCCAGATCCTAGCTGCCCTGACCATGAAGTAGCACTTCCTGACATCTAGCCTAAACCTGCCCTCTGCCAGCTTGTGACTGTTATTCCTGGTCACTCCTGGCAGTGCACAGGGGAATAGTGATTCCCCCAATGCCTGCTGATCCCACCTGACTAGTTTATAACAGGCCACCAGATCCCCCCTCAGCCTTCTCTTTTGGAGGCTGAACAGGTTCAAGTCCCATAGCCTCTCTTCATATAGCCTGCCCTGCTGTCCCCTGATCATGCGAGTGGCCCTCCTCTGGACCCTCTCCATGCTGTCCACATCCCTCTTGAAGTGTGGCACCCAGAACTGGACGCAGTACTCCAGCTGCGGCCTGACCAGTGCTGCATAGAGGGGGAGGATCACCTCTTTGGACCTGCTTGAGATGCATCTGTGGATGCATGACAAGGTATGGTTGGCCTTCCTGACTGCCTCCCCACACTGCCAGCCCATGTTCATCTCGGAGTCAATTATGACTCCAAGATCCTTTTCCGCCTCCGTGCTGACAAGAGGGGAGTTCCCCAACCGGTAGGTATGGTGTCAGTTGTTCCTCCCCAGGTGCATCACCTTGCACTTGTCTGTGTTGAATCCCATCCTATTCACATCAGCCCAGCCTTGTAGCCTGTCTAGGTCTGACTGAAGCCTGATGCTTCCTTCTAGTGTGCCAACATCCCCCCACATCTTAGTGTCATCAGCAAATTTGAACAGGGTGTTTAAGCACTATCAGCCTTATATTATTCAAAGGTCTGAAAAAATAATTCAAGATAAAAACTGAGGCCCGCAAGGAATTCTGCATATGGAAAGGCTTTTGTACCTGAATTCATGAGCCCAAATTTTCTACTGGCATAACTTACCTGAAATAAACAGAGTCATGCTGGTAGGGAAGTTTGGAGCATGAATTATTTTGATGGTGCTCATATACTATTATGACGTAATTTTATAAAAATGTATATAGAGGTATATACTTCTTATAACTGCTAATATTTTGTTGTTGCTATCATAGAACACTGTGAAAAAGTATTGCCTAAATTTCACTCCACCTATTGTGAAATGCATAACAGTATTATTTCCTGTTCTGGCTATTCCAAGATTGGGAACAAGAATTTCAACAAGATTCCACTTGCAGTTTCCTTCAGATTTTCTATCTGCAAGAGTGTGGGAAAGAGAACAATTTATCCGTTCCCCTTACCAAAGTACTGGAAGCATACAGGTCCAGATTATTAAAGGCTGTGTTGCAACACCTGACTTTAGAGCTATGTGGCTTTCAAAGAGACCTGAGGCATGTCTCTACCAGTATAGCTGTGCTGGCATTACTTTGGGTGTTGTTACACGTGACATTGCACATGCTAAAATTATGGAATGTTATGTGCTATTAAAGTTAAAACATGCTCTGAGCAGTTGCACTTAAGGGTTAATACAATCTCTGACCTGCACAGATTTGACTTGCAGCTAGTGGGTGAGTGAAAAGGACCATAGCTAGGAGCTGCTCTGGGAGGAGTGTAGGAGGGTTAGATCACACCATGCCACCACTGGCTTCCTTGGGGCTATTGCCTCGGTTCTGATTGTCATGGCAGGCAGCACATCCAGTAGGAAATCCTGCTGTCTCCAACACTGTCTGGCTTGTTCACTGGGACGGGGGAGCCCAGGGTCCCATGCAGCCCCCCCTACCAGTATGCGCAGTAGCCCAGGCCCAAAACAGGGCTACGGCTCCCCAGCATTCCACTGCCAAGTCTGCTCTGCCAGGGGAGGGCCCAGCCCCAACATCCCAGAGATGGATAGGAGCAAGCCCTTGGGACCAGCCGCACAACACAAGCCACCTGTTGCAGGCATGGGGGCAGTGGAATTCCTCAGCTCTCCCACCATGACAATCTAGCAGCTGCAGCTGCAGGTCTGTGCTAGTAGGGGAAGCCAGAGTGTGGACCACCAGGAAGCAGGTTAGGATGGCAGGAGCACGGAGGTTGCTTTTCCACCTTCTGACAGTTCCACGCTCTGGATTCCCCTAAGAACAGAGACTATAGCCACTGGGTGTGGGTTTACTGCAATAGAAGCATCAATTCACTGGGAATGGGAGAAACATATTCCCTGCTCCAGCCCCCTTCCTGGTGGCTCCATGATTCATATGAGTCCAGGCTCCCCAATGAGCATGATGCTTCAGCTGCTGGGATGGGGCTCGGCATGGCAAAAGCACAGAACATGCTTCTCCCCTTCCTGGTGGCTCTATGCTCCCAAACTGCACCAACCCCCGTTTTAAAAGCTGCAGCTCCTCACTTAGAGGGGAAGCTATACTCACTTGGAGCCACCAGGAGAGGGAGAAGCATGCTCCAACCCCTCCTGGCAGCTTCATACTCCATGTATGTACAGCTTCTACCACGAGCATGGAGTTGCAGATACTGGTGGAGGGAGGGAGGGGGGTTGGAGAGGGGAGCAAGAGTGACACAGCAGGAGCATGCAGTGGCCAACCAACCACATTGCCACTGCCTGCTTATTTGCAGCAGCCTCAGCCTTGGTAAGCCCAGCAACATTTCAATAGCCAACTCCTTGGAAACCACCAGAAGTCCACAACCAATGTCTGATATAATTCCCTTTAGTAATAAAAGTTGAGTCATGCTGTGAGTAAATAGTGAGGGTGAAATACTGACATCATTGAAGTCAATAATAACATTCACATTAGGGCAGGATTTCACCTACGGTCTATTTTGGGAGGTGAGGCAATTGAGGACAGAAGGGAGGAGCTGGAAAGCAACTTCCTACAGGGATCTTGCCTCCTCACTTCAAAGAACAAACCTTGTATCTGTACTCACAGAAAAACTCCCATATTAATGTGCATAATCAACTGGAAGTAAAGAGTAACAAAATTTTTTGCTGTCTCTACACTCATGGAGCATTTATGGTAAGTAACACTTAAGTCTGCAGTACAGAAGGGATCTGTAACAATAATTTTCAGACAGAAAATAGTGTCTGCTCAGAATGATATCCAATATACTGTCACTCCAGCTTCACTTCATTTTCAAGTGAGGATTATGTTAAGCGAGCTGATGCCTCATTTGGTATAATTATATTGTTTTGTGAGACAGACAGATACCTACTGCTACTAATACAACTATGTTAAGAACAAAACGAAAATTAGATTGATTCAAGAAGGATGACTTTGCCTTGTGAGTGCCACTACAAGAACTGCTTTGACGCATACATAGGGACCAACCGAATTCATGGCAGAAGTGAGCTGCGCAGCAGCTCCTTTAATTCTGCAGGTTCCCCTGTGCATCCCTGTCCCTGCTAATTGGTGGACGGGCACCGCTGCTCACTCCTGATCAGCAGGGAGATAAAAACTGCAGTCTTAGATATGGTGCCGTTTTTACCTCCCAGCTGGCCAGCAGCAAGCAGCAGGGCCCTGGGGCCCTTCAACCAATCAGCAGAGGGGGAGGGAGAACGGGGGAACCTGCAAGATTAAAAGAGCTGCCATGCAGCCCACTTTTGCCATGAATTCGGTAGGTCCCTACCCATATCTCTCTTTGCTGGCTGATTTAATTTAAAATTTGTATCAATCACCTAGCAAGAAAAGCAAAATTCAAAATAGAAAAAAAAAAGAAAAAAAAAGAATATGGAATGTGGATAAGGAGCCCATGTATACAAGGGCGAAGGAATTGCTTCCATACCAGGATACCAGGCATTAACCCCCCGCCAAAAACAAAACAACTGAGGAAGAGACAAATGAAAGACTTTAAATGAACTATCCTTCTACTTCATTTCCTGAACATTGTAGTCCTAGAAAAAAAATGCACCTTTTTGTTTTGTAATCGGAATGGCAAACATTGGTGAGAATCTGACAAGCTGCTGTTGACCTGTAGCTTGGAGAGAGTTAAATTGCTATTCAGAATCATCTTGCTAAGACTATGTTAGGTGATTTCTCACTTCACTGTGACATTTTTGGCATGGTTCTCTTTTATCTAATGCCTTACACCTCCTAAAAAATGCACAATGAATTTGAATTTTCTTCTGGATTTTTCTGGGAATATTTGTGGTAACAGCAAGGGGAGTTATGTCCTTCTTGCTTAGTAGCTCTAGCTTTTTATAGAAAAGAACTCAACAAAAATGCAGAAGAGAGCGGGTTTGGAAAGGAAGGGTGCTTTCCACATGATTAACAGACTTTCCGAGGTAAAATGATACTACAGCTAGTCACTAAACCTGTGATCATGCAAGTCCCCAAAAAGGGGAAGTCTCACACGAAATATAATACTCATATACTGGTGAACTGCAAAAGGGTGAAAATTAAAGGGAATAATGCTACACTAACAGCAAGATCTGTTAGTGAGAATTAATACACAAAAGAGAACACCAGCTCTAAAAAAAATTATGCAAGTAACTTTGTACTCTCAACTATTTACCTGAGTAATTCTTCATGTATAAATTGGGAGGGTGGGGTGGTAAATTTTCAGACTTAACTGATTTTTAATGCAAACTTTTCACGGTTTAATCCAATTCAGCTATTTAGACAATTAGTTACACTTGAGGTACGCAATTTCACAATTAGAGCCTCATGTACTCAAATGCACTTGTGAACTTTGGCTGAAATATGCCCTATTTTGCAATGAAGCAAATACCATTACAATACAGCCAATTGAGAGTGGTTATAACATCACATCTCCTGAAAAAATCAAATATATATTACATAAACTAATTATTTCTTATATTAGTACTACTGCAATAGTACTGTGTGCACTTATTTCCAAACATTTAAGTCTTGGCAGGCTGAGCAATAACTCAGTCCTACCTTTTTCCTGGGCTAATCACCCATCACCTTAAAATTCTCATAGCAATTAAAATCTAGTAGTTGGGAACAGACCACTTGCCTCATGAAGTCCACTCTTCTGCTATCACATTATAAAACCCTTTCACAGTCTTACCCAGATCTTTCTTAAACATCTAGTTATTTGCCCTCCTTACTGCTATTGGGAGGCTGCTTCAGGACCTCACTGATCTGATGGTGAAAAACCTTATTTTAATTCCAACCTACACTTTTTCACAGCTAATTGGTACCCATCTGTTCCTATGTCAACATTGTCCTTTAGCTTAAATAATTATTTTTCCTCCCTAGCATTTTTAAACTGGAATTCATTCCACTTTGTAAATTACAGTTAAATTACTGGAATGCTTTTATTTGGGTGGAAAGCCAAAAAATTCCACAATTACACAGCATATCTAAAGTCACTAACTTCAGAAAAGGACATTTTAAGTAGAGATTTTCTGTAAAGTAAACTGTAATTTTCACATTATAATTTCAGTGCTATAATCCATAGACATAACCATTATGATATTATTTAAGAAACTTTCCATATGCATATCTATGGGTCTGTGGGTGGGCACACACATGGAAAGCTATTTTAGCAAATAGCTGGCGACTTGTCTATGCTAGGACCGTTTGGACACATAATTCCCAATAGGTACAAGCACCACTTGGTGCAGATGGTACAGCGGGACTGGTAGCAGGGAGGTGTGCAAAGGAATGTTGAAGTGATGCAATGTAGGATGCCTAGATGACCTTCATTTTCCAGGTACACTTTCGAACTGTTTCGAGCAACTTTAAACCAGTTTAACAGGCTTGTCCATCTGTCTGCTTCAGGTTTAAACTGCATTTATACTGGCCTGTTCTGTGTGTCCATACCTGTTATGGATTATGTAATTTAACAATGGCAGCTGAAATTATCCAAATATTTAGTAATAAAAAAAACCCAAAGTGCTTTCCATTTGGCCTGGATTCTGAAACAACTCATAAACAGTCTTACCTCATGCAAGTTGTTCTTTAAACATAAGGTATTGGATTACCTGGACCTGCTGACAGAGGCTGTCAGCAGACAGCAGTCTGTCAGAACATAGGCAGCTCTGCAGGCTCCAGGCACCTCCTCCTAGCTCCTCCTGAAAAACAGTACCACCTGAGCATAAAGTGCATCCTGGGAAAGCACCAGCAGCCCACAGAAGCCAATGGAAAGACAGCAGCACCACAGAGTGGTAGAAACCTTACTCCACTCAGTACAATGGTTACACTTTGCTATTACAGAGTCTTACTAGGTTCTAAGTTCACTGGTTAGGTTTATGTTAGACGTATTGTTAAAAGCTAGATTGAACAGATTGCTAATAATATAATTCACTGATGCTTTTTAAGAAGACAACAAAATATACTTCCTCAAACATTTATTCTGGAGTACATAGGCTTCATGCTTTACCCTAAAGAAGAGAATAAACCTCTGGGACTCGTTCACATTACTGTTAACAGTAACTTGAATTACGGTTGCATGCATAGCTCTGGGGTGGCAAAAAAGGCTAACCATTTACACAAAACATGCATTTATTCAAACACAGTGTGAGCATTTCTGAACGTGCTACAAAAACAGGGAGTTAGGTGTGTTAGTCTGCAATCAGGAAGAAGGCAGGGCAAGGCAGCACCTTAGAGACTGACTAACTCATTTGGAAGGCAAGAGCTTTGGGAAGTGACAGCTCGTTGCATCAGACACCATGAAACGAAACAGGCCATTGCCTACAAAAGCTCTGACCTCTCAGAAACCACTAGTCTCTAATGTGTCTACATAGGCACTTCAATGTGCATTAGCCCATTTTAATGCTCATTAAAGTATCACTGGAAAACCTACTATTTAGTGAGTGAGTATTAAAATAAGCTAAAAGCAGTCAGGGTGTATGGACAGAGATGATATCTTTTATTACACCACCAAGATTTTTGCAAAAAAAATTTTTAATTGATTCTTTAGTTTCCATAAAATAAGCTAATGCACATTAAGCATCACTTAAAAACCCTTTTTAGTTAATGCACTTAAAGGCAGGCTAATGTACATTTTCCTAGTATTTCACAATGGAGGTACTAGATTCAATTTGCATTAACTAAAAGGGCACTAATGCACTTGTAGACGTGCCTTAAGATGCCATCTGCTGTCTCTTCTGCCTGATTAGCTGTGGCAGGGGTGGCAAATGCACCTGGATCCCGAGGTCTCATCCTGGGCAGGGTCTGCAGGACCAAGAAGCAGCACAGAGCCTAGATGTCGGGATCCACTAAGGGCCACGTACACTGGAGTCCAAGGGCACCAAATCCTGCGACAGGCCAACGTATGCGCGCGGTGTATCTGTGCCACCACTCCAGGTCAGGCAGAACACAACATCCTAACACCACGCGCGTCACAAGGCAACGCGGCGCGTCACCAGAGACGCACGCTGCGCATGCGCGCCTTGCTCCGCAGCATTCTGGCGCAACTCGCCCCACGCCGCCCTGATTGGTGGATCAGCCCTGAAGGCGGGGCCCACGCGAAGGGCAGGTACTGAAAAGCGGGTCCCTGACCACGTGACTCGGCCTAGCCGCCGCTCCGCAGCCTCTGGCGCCCCCGCGCGGCCGCCTCCCGCCCGACGACATGGAGCGGAGCCCGGCTGCTGCCCGCGAAGGGTCGGCGGCGGCCCACGAGGCTGCGGAGCGGCCCGCGGCGGAGGGGGAGGAGGAAAGCGATGGCGATGGCTGCGGGGGCCTGTGGGCACTACCCGTAGAGCGCTGCGCCCGAAGGCCTGAGTGCGACCGCTGCAGGTGAGACCGGGGGGCGGGCACTGGTCCCGGCTCGTGTGACGCATGCGCGGGAGGACACTCCTCCCCTGGTCCCGGCTCGCCGTGGCGCATGCGCGGGAGGACCCATTTCCCGTGCACGGACTCTGGCTCACCATGGCGCATGTGCAGGAGGACCTTTTCTCACTGGCTCCCGCTCGCCTTGCCGCATGCGCAAAAGCCACCTGCCCCTGCCACTGGGGGCGCTTGCGCGGAGAGGATTCTCTGCTCGCCCTGCCCCTGGTTATTAGCATTGATATGGGCTGGTGTCTCACTGGGTGCAGTTGTTTCCCTGAGAAAGAGACAGACAAATTTTTAAAGGAGACCCAGGCCTGAGGGGGGGGTGTAGGGCCACAGGCAACACAGCACCCATTTGTCTCTAGTTCAGAATAATCAGGCAGCTTCACTAGTAGGCTCAGGGCCTCAGGCTGTGCCATGGGATTTAAGATGGGTGCCAAAAGCAGTGCAGCTTCTTTGGAAGGAGTTAAAAGCAGTGGCAGGAGCAGCCCCTGAGAGCGCCGGTCAACAAAGTATAGCGTGATGGGTGCGATGTCCAGACCAGAACAACAGAAGGCATGGGCATTAACACCTAATGAAGAGTTTTGAAGGGATAGGGTAGATGATAATAAGGCATGATGTCACATGACTTACTCAGCGCTGCCTGCCTAGAAATGCTGTTACCACTGCCAGGCAGTTGGTTTTAAACTGTGGGTGGAGCAGAAATCAGAGGTGCAAGTGCACCAGTGCCCCACCTGGTTCTGCTCAGTGGGCTTTCCCTGAAGGCTTGTGCCACCAGAGCAGCAGTTCTCAATCTTTTTAGACTCAAGGACTCCGTCCCTGGACTCAAGATCCCATCTGTAACTTCTGTGAAGCAGGTAGCACCCCATTTCAAAAACGAACTTATTACAATGCTTGCCTCCTTATGCAGGGGAGTAGTAGCTTCCTGGTAGTAGGGGTAGGGGATTATCCAGGCAGGGACAAGCCAGCCTGGCTTTTCTGTTTAGCTTATTTGCTTATCTCCTTGGCACTCTTCAAAGGATCTGGTAGCAGCCCAGGGCACCCTGGTTGGGAATCATTCTATTAGAGTAGTGGTTTTCCAACTGGGTTCTGACTGACTGGCTAAGGAGCAGCTCAGGACTTTGTGGGGGTTATAGCTGACAGTAAGCTGAATATGAGCCAACAGTGTGCGCTTGTGAAGAAGGCTAATAGCATACTGGCTGCATTAATAGGAGTGCTGTTAGCAAATCAAGGGAAGTGATTATTCCCCTCTGTTCAGCACCAGTGAGGCCACATCTGGAGTACTGTCAGATTTTGGGGTCCCCACTACAGAAACAACGTGGACAAATTGGAGGCCAATAAAAATGGTTAGGGGGCTGGGGACCATGGCTCATAAGGAAAGGCTGAGGGAACTGGGCTTAGTTAGTCTGGACAAGAGAAGGCTGAGGGCAGATTAGATAGCAGTTTTCAGCTGCCTGAAGGGTGGTTCAGAGAATGGAGCCAGACTTTTCTCACTGATGGCAGATGACAGAACCAGGAGCAATAGTCTGAAGTTGCAGCAATGGAAGTTTGGGTTACATATTAGGAAAAAGTTTCTCACGAGGAGGGTACTAAAGTACTGGAACAGGCTACCCAGAGTGGTTGTGGAGTCTCTATCCTTAGAGATTTTTAATACCTGGGTAGGCAAAACCTTGGCTGGGAAGAGATAGTTGGAGATGGTCTTGATTTGAGCATGGGATTGGATTAGATGACATACTGAGATCCCTTCCAACCCTCATTGTCTGTGATCCTGTGGGGCTCAGGGACTCTGTGCAAAGTCAGCAGGGGTTCTACAAAGAGACTGGAAGTAATGGCATAGTGGGCTGGGAGGTGATGCGTTGTCATTGCCAGTTCAAATTGCTTGGCTCCACATCAGACTTTAGCTCAGGGGTGGTGGTTCCATGACAGAAGTGATGGTGAAGTAGTTCTTTCTTATGTCCAGCCTCAACCGGTCACAGTTGAGTTTGTGACTGTTTGATCTTGTCATCCCTTGGGGCGCTCTGGTGAACAGTCATTCCCCCCAGATCCTGATGAGCACCTCTGATAAGCTTATAGGTGGCCACCAGATCACCCCTGAGCCTGTGCTTTTCCAGGCTGAATAGCCCCATTGCTCTCAGCCTCTCAGAATATGGTCTGTTTTCCTGCCCTCTGATCATGTGCGTGGCTCTCCTCTGGACTCTCTCAAGCTTTTCCACATCCTTTTTGAATTGCAGAGCCCAAAACTGGACACAGTACTCCAGCTGTGGCCTCACCAAGGCCGAGTACAATGGGAGAATGACATCCCGGGATCTGCTTGAGAAGCATCTGTGGATGCAAGCCAGCGTTTTGCTCTCTTTACTAGCCACAGCATCACACTGAAAGCTTATGTTCATCTTGTGGTCAACCAGGACCCCCAAGTCCCTTTCATCTGTAGAGCTAACCAGTGTAGCACTACCAAGCCTATATGCATGGTGCAGGTTTTTCCTCCCAACGTGGAGAACCTTGCATTTTTCAGTGTTTAACACCAGCAGGTTCTCATCCACCCATTTCATAAGTCTGTCCAGATCCACCTGGATCACCCTCCTGTCCTCGGGTGTGGATGCTTTACCCCAGAGTTTGGTGTCATCGGTGAACTTGGCCAGTCTACTTCTGACTCCAGTGTCCACATCATTGATGTAGATGTTAAACAGTATAGGCCCTAGGACAGAGCCTTGGGGGACTCCACTGGTCACAGCACACCAAGACAACTGGCTCCCGTTGACCACCACCCTCTGGGTCCTACCACAGAGCCAGTTCCCCAGCCAGCGGATCATGGTGACGTCAAGGCCGCAGTTAGCCAGTTTAGCCAAGAGGTGATTGTGGGATACCAGATCAAAGGCTTTTTTTAAAGTTGAGGTGTACAACATCGATTTCTTCCCCCTTGTCCAGGTGATAGGTCACCTGGTCATAAAAGGAAATGAGATTGGTCAAGCAAGACCTACCTGCAACATACCCATGCTGGGTATCCCTCAGGATATTGCCTTCAGCTAGCCTAAGGATGGCCTCCTTGGTAATCTTTTCCAAGACCTTCCCCAGGATAGAGGTCAGGATGATGGGCCTGTAGTTTACCGGATCTACTGCCCTCCCTTTCTTGAAGATAGGCACGACATCGGCCCTCTTCCAGTCATCAGGCACTTCACCAGAGCTCCAAGAACTCTCAAAGATCCGTGCCAGTGGCTGAGCTATGATGCTCGCCAGCTCCCTGAGTACCCTTGAGTGTAACCCATCAGGGCCGGCTGACATGAAGGTATCCAGCCTGTCAAGGTGTTCTTTCATGAGGTCAGCTTCGATGGAGGGCAAGCAATCTCCCTCACCCAGGCCTCCCTGACCCATAGTGGGCATGGCTGCCCCATGGGGCTGATGGAAAACTGACGCAAAGTACCCATTTAGCAAGTTTGCTTTTTCCTGGGTGTCAGTTGCCGCATCTGGTTTAGCAGGGGTCCAGTGTTGCCCTTGCTTTTCCTCTTGTTCCCCGCAAGGGCATATCTAAAAAAGGACTTTTTATTGTCCTTGATATTTGTAGCTAGCTGGAGTTCCATTGCAGCCTTGGCTTTCCTGATTTGCTCTCAGACTAAAGCAGAGTAGTCCTCCTTGGTGTCAGTTCAAGTCCTCCATCCTTTGTAGGTCTTCCTTTTAAGATGCAGGACGTCCGCCAGTTCTCTGGAGAGCCAAGGGGGCTGCTGTGCCCTCCTGCTGCCTTTCCTCCAAAACAGGATGGTCTTTGCTTGCACATCCAGGATTGCTCACTTGAGGAGCATCCACACATCCTGAACTCCTCTCTCCATTGGGTTGTGGCGTTTTAGGGCCTCTCTGAAAAGTCTCCTTAGCTTGTCAAAGTCAGCTTTCTTGAAGTCAAGGACTTCTGTACAACTGACTGACTTGCCAGCTTTACAGCAGATGATGAAGGTGATCAGTTCATGATCACTGTCACCCAGCTTCCCTTTGATTGCTAGGTTGCCAGTTAGGTCACCCCTGGTTGTCAGTACGAGGTCGAGCAGTGCTTTTCCTCTTGTCGGCCCGTTGACTTCCTGCGTCAGATAGAGGTCGTCCACACGAGAAAGCTTTGCGACTACTCGGATTTGGCTGAGCGCTCCTCCCATGAGATACCTGGGTAGTTAAAGTCTCCCATGACAACAATAGTCCTGGTTGAGGTCTTGACTCTGGGTAGGGGGTCTGTAGTAGACCCCCACCATAGTATCCCCTGTGCCATGTTCCCCATGGATTTTAACCCAGAGGGTCTCAAGTTGTCCACCATGGGTGCCAATGTCAGCTTGCAGAGACACGTAGCTTTCCTTGACATAGAGAGCTATGCCCCCGCCCTTTCTGTCCATTCGATCCCTCCTGTACAGGTTTTATCCTTCTATACCCGTGGTCCAGTCATGGGTGGAGTCCCACCAGGTCTCTGTTATCCCAATGACATTGTAGTTATTTGCATTTAGGAGGAGAACAAATTCCTCCTGCTTATTCCTCAGGCTCCTGGCATTTGTGTATAGACATGCAAGTGTCCCCTTAGGGGCTCTTGCCTTGCTTACATTTTGTTCCAGAGCTGGGGTGGGATCCCTTATGTGCCTTGACTTGCTGGCTTTGCAAAGGCCAGCAGCGGCAGTAGTCCCCCCCATCCCCTAGTGGGCTTAGTTTAAAGCCTGGTGGAGCAGGTCAGCCAGTCTAGCTGAGAAGAGCCTCCTCCCCAACAGAGAGAGGTGGAGGCCGTTCCTTCCCAACAGCTTGCTGCCTCTCTCTCCAAAGAGCGGACTGTAGTCATGGAAGCCAAAGCCTTCACGATGGCACCAGCACCACAGTCTTTGGTTGACTATGTGGATCCTCCTCTCCATCCTCAGCCCATAGCCGGAGACTGGGAGGATCAAAGAAAACACCACCTGTGCTCTCAGACCCTTTAGCCCTGCTCCCAAATCCATGAAGAACCTCATGACCCGGCTAGGAGCACTCCAAGCTGTGTCATTGGTGCCCACATTGATGAGAAGCATGGGATAGCATCTGTGGGCTGGAAGAGCTTAGGGATCTTGTCCGCAACGTCACGGAAGCGGGCCCCCGGGAAGCAGCAGACTTCCCGAGCTAAGGGATCGGGTTGGCAGATTGCCCCCTCAGGATAGTCTCTCACCACAAACACTATGCGTTTGATCTTGGAGAGAGTGGGGATGGTAGCTACAGTGTCTTCTGTGTTGCCTGTGGGAGCTGGCAACTCAGCAGGCTCTGCTGGGGCTGCAAGAGGCTCATACTTGTTGCAAAGCTCCAACAGCACAGGGGGCTTGGTGCGGCGGGCCCTGGGGCCTTTGACCACCTTGGTCCATCCCCATGGCTGGACAGAAGGGAAGGTCCCCAAGTCCTCCCTTGTCATGGAGGGAGACCGTGGTCTACCCTCTACCTCCAGGGGGAGAAGGGCCTGGCAGTGGGAGTCTGTCTTCTGCTCACAGTCCCTGTTGGCACGCAGTCTCTGAACTGTGGTCTGGAGCTCCTCCAGCTGGTGCACCAGAGACCCCAGTAGGGAGCAGACCCTACAAGGGGAGGTGGCCGTGCTCTCAGGCCCCAGAGCCTGAAAAAAGGACAGGCAGCCTCCCCAGCCGAGAGCCAAAGGCTCCGTTTGCGTGGAGCCCGGAACCATGGGCTCCGTCTGGGTGACCGTCTCGGAGGTGCCAGAGTGGGGGGCCTCAGACCATGAGGGAACCCTCAGGGTGCGGTGCATGCCCATGCGTGTCATGCCACTTAATGGTAAGTGTATTCACTTCAGTTTGTTTCTGAAACATGAGGACCTCAGTGGGTCTAATGGGAAATAAAGTTAAAATGAGTTGTATAACTCAAACTGCTACAGCAAACCTTGATTTTTGTGTTCAGAGCTGATATAAATTTATGAAACTTTCAGTCTTGTTATTGCATTACATTTTCTACTTACTTTTGCTTTAAAGGTTAAAAAAAAAAAAAAAAAAAGTACCTTCAAAGCATTTTCTTTTTTTTCTGCTAAGTATCTTTTATCCAGCCTTTATATAGCTTCCTTAAAAATTAGAAGCTCTTTTTTTTTATTTCTGCTGTCTGTCTGTATTTAGAAGGGTCTTTTGGATGGATTCAAAAGTTTACATGTATAAGACCCTGTGCCCCTTATGCTTTTCCCCCCTTCCTGGGTTCTTACACCTGATCTTTTGTTTCTTATTCCAGGTTTGTTTCAATTATTATGTGTAGAAATCCTCTTGCAGAGCCAGTGGAGCTATGTTCACGGGCTCATCAAGGGCAGTTTATAAGAATGATGCATCTGACCATTAGTGAAACTTTCCTAAATGATGCAAACAAAATGGGGGAGAAAGGTTTAAATCAAATGAACAAGCAGCTTATTTTATCTTTTATTTATAGTAAATGTGGATGATTATAACAATAGTCGACATGCAAATTTAAAATAATTTATTTTTCCTTTTTTCTGGTCAGTGAATCACTTAAAGCTTCATAGACTGCATAAATAATGAGTATAGGATGAGATGTAAGCTCAGTTTAATTGGATTTGAGACTGTTCAGACAGCTTTCCTGTTTTCATGTAGATTAGTTTATCACACTCTTATAATTTTCCTTGAATTGATTTTCATTTGAGGCATCTACTATAAACTATATTCTATCTATTTGCCTATGCTTCCCTCATGGGAGCTCTTCACGTATTTTATTTAGTCATGGAGTAATTATAGGTGACTTAGTGATGATCTGATTGGAAATGTGGAAATGTAAAAACCCGTAATAAGCAAAAGTTTGCTATTATTTATGTCTTCTGGTAATGTATTCTGTAATGTGTTCAAACCTAGGAAAAGTGTTCACATCCTGTTTTAGTAGCTACTTTCAAAGATAGGCTGTAGTTTGTCTTGGTTTATGTTGGAAGATTTGTCTTTCTACTGGAAACTATAAAGCCATTGTATAGACTGGGTCATTTTTAAGTACCAGTCTCAGTTGATGTGTGCTTACTGCATAATAGTGCAGCCTCATTTAAATTGCTCTAGCTCCCCATACTCACAGGTCTGACCTGTGCAGTTTTGAATTATTGAATTAAAGCACTTCAAAATACATTTAACACCTAGTAGTTTTATTTTGTAATTTGTTTGTGGTCATTTAGCCAGTGTGGTTAGTACAGAGGTTTGTGAGAATTATTGGTATATAGCAACTGAAAATTACTTTAATGTATGTATTGGTGGGTTTTTGAGAAATTAAAGAGTTATTTGTGACCTTTCATCTTGGATTTGTGTATGAGGTATTAAAAATGATCACCAATAAATTAATTGGAAAGGTGTTATATGTAGGAAGAGAAATATATAAGACATGGAACAGCATCTCCTGTAATTACTGGCAATTAATTTATGTCATACTGCTTACATTATTATAGGTCTTGTATTCTTTGTGGGGCGGGGGTTCTCTTAACTTTATTTCTCCATTTGGGATAGAACCCTCCATTTTAGTACTGTTGGCAAAACAGGGTGGCAAACTGTCTCCAGAAAGGTAGGATTTAGATTTTGGTCTGTGAAATGAATGGCTTTAGTGAGGCAGTTTGGTTCCAGGCTTGAAGAAAGAAAGCTGTTTTAAGTGGAGGTCTAGGTTAATCATGTTATCTCGTTTTAAGTATATTGGCATGGAGATTCTTGTCTTGGGACTCACTAGATGAATATTATTTATGTAGTTTTCCTTCATTCCTTAGTCTGTAAGTAAACTATGGCTTTGGCTTCAGTTTTGTCCTTACCCTTTTTCTTCTTGATTTGCCTTGTTTTTCTTTTAAGCTCTTTGGAGCAGAAGGTGTCTTTGAATAAGTTTGTATAGTACTTAGCATTTGGGGCATTACTGTTTATATACATAGCTCTTAGTATTAATGTGCGTAGTTTAGGCCACATGTTAATATTTAGCATCTGTTTTGTCTTTTAGATGTGACTCTAACTCACTTTCAGTAGATGAGCTAATTGCTGAATGCATTGTCTAGCTGAATAAATTATCTCTAAGGATGTTGGTTCTGAGGCAGGCACTGAAACAGGAAAGTAAAAGATGTTTTTGTCTACCTTATGTCTCCCTTCTCTTGAAGCTATCTCTTCTATCAACATGAGTATAGTCTTAAAAGGTAATTGAATTGTTTCCCTTGTATAATCTGATTTTTAGTAAGAAAATTGACGGCAGTATGTTAGACTTTCAGACATAACTATAGAGCTTTCCTTCCTATTGCAGTTCCTAGTTTCAAAAATGGTTTCATTCTGTTCTGCAGGATTTGAGAGTTAGGATGTTTTCTTTAGTAATTTTTTTTGTGATATACTTTATAGCATTTGCCTGAACAGTTTTCTTTAAAGAGAAAATGAACAGTGGCATCCAAAAGGCAGTGTTTGCTAAAATTTGTTGAAATAATGTCCTGGGAGACTGGAAATTAATTTTATTCTCAGTTTAGTTATTGTGTATGAAGAAAAGTCTATCACTTCTGTGACTCATGTTCCTCATCTGTGAACTGAGCTTAATAAAACTTCCCAGTGTCTTGATGCTTAACTTTGAGTTATAAGCACTCTTCCTCAAAATAATAGCATAGCGTTGTTATAAGAATGATTCCACAGCATAGAAGAATTGCAATCATTCTGATTTATTGTGGACTCTTCAAAGTAATTTCTAATGTCACTCTAAATTAGTAGAACATTTCTGATGTCTCTTTATTTGATTATTTGAAAATGTCATGATCCACAGAGGTCTTCTGGATAGTGGAATATGATCATCTAATTCCAATTTCAATGCCCCTGCACCCCCCCAACACACCCTACGTGTGCCCACATACCCACCTACACAATATACACAAGTAGGACTTTATTTTGAGCTATAATACAATTGCCTCTATATTTACTACTCAAAAAAACACAAAAGAAAACAAAAATATTTTTTGAAGTAAAATTAAAATATGGTATAGTAGATGTTTCATTTTTATTATATGATTTGTTTTTTTATCTGTAACTTGTTAAATGATATCTTCTGAAAGATTTTATGTATGTGGCCCTTGACAGCTTGCCAAAACTCATTAGGTGGCCTGTTAGCCTAAATAATTGCCCACCCTTGGCAGGGTGGATTTGAGATTTAAATCAAATCAATTTCAATCATGATTTAAATCACGATTTAAATCACTGGTCAAGAAGCCTTGATTTTTAAGTACTGTTTTCTACAAAAAGCGCATTCTTGTTGCTTGATATTTTTTGTTCATTTAACTTTTTGTTCATTTTAACTTCTTTGTTCTTTAACTTCTTGAAACTTTGCCCTTTTAGAGAAAAGTAAGGGCTTGACTGTGTGCACACAGAATTGCAGAGAGACAAGTGGGTCGGTAATCAGGTCTGATATCTTTCATTTCCGTATACTGCTGTTAACAAGGATGTTATCTCTGACGACAACAGACTTTCCCTATTCCTGAAGAGGGGTGTTTGTGCCCGGAAGCCTGCAAAGAACAATTTTTCCAACTATTTAGTTGGCTTAGTAAAAGATATCATGGGGAACTGTGGAGTGGTTGTAGCCCCCAGCTCTTTCGCCTGCCCTGCCCACCCCAAGGGCAGCCCCAACCTAGCCCCTCCTTTCAGGAAGAAGTAGGTGCAGCCCCTGGTCCTGAGCTCACAATAGGCAGCCCACCCTTGCCCCATGCACAGAACCGGAGGGCACGTGCCCCCATGCCTCCCTTGGGGGTGCACTCGGCAGCAGAGAGCCACCCCCCCTGCGCCCCTTGGACAAGCTGCTCGCAACTCCGTCCCGCACCCCGCACTGCCCCAGCTGGGCAGTGCCTGCCTCTGCCCCACTCCCTCCCTCACTGTGGGGGCTTTGATCTGCCTTGCCCCCCAACACCCCATCCTTCCTCCACGCCTCTTTCAGCCACAGACTTATTGGCCAGATGCTGCTCTCCAAGCTGCTCAGCCGCATTCCTGGTTGTGTGCATGCTGCAGGTGTGCTAATGCACGCAACATTTATTGATGACATTATCGTCTACACTGACCAAAAAAACCTCAATTGCGAATAATGTCAATTTTCCTTTCATTAGTGCCAATCCAGTATGGACTGATGTATTGATACACCCTATAATTAGAAGTGCTTTAAAAATGAGAATATTTAGACATCATAGTATAACACTTTGAGCAAAGTGGTCTTATGTGGAGGCTACTGCATTGCTGTTTCTTACATATATTGTGTGTTGTTAAATAGTTGAAATGCTCTGAATGCACTGAGTTGTACAAAAGCACTGTGTAGCAACTTGAGGACACAGATCTTGATTAAGGGCTTATCAAATTCTGTGCTACAGAAATCCCTTGGAAATCAGTGAGAGTCACATCTGAGGGACTTTACAGGATCAGACCCCTATTTTTTACTGTAAAGAACGCTCCTTAAATTGTGTATAAGATTGTCTGCAGTCTGGCTGTGTTCACGCCTAAGTTTCGTGCCTAAACAAAGGTGTAGCAATCCTTTTTGTCCTTGCAGGACTAGAAGTAATTCCTTTTGAAGGTAGCTCTGACTGCTGCTTCAAGTCTATTACACTGGATGTTTGGATAAAATATAAATATTTTTAGTTATGGATAAGGTAAGAAAATACAAAGCTGAAATGATCTAATCTGTAGTTTGGTCACTTACATGATACCGAGAAAACTGATGCATAGTTAACTTGATCCACTTGCTTGATTTGAAGGACCTTTAGGTAGACGGTTTGTCTGTTAAAGAAAGAATAGCACTGAATAGTAGGGCTGTGTGAAGCTTTGTTAACCGATTTCAGTTTGAAGGAGATTTGGCCTGACTGGGGACCAAATCTCCAAATCGAATCGGGAGACCAAGTAAAAGCTCCGAACCAATTCAAGCTGCCCAGCCAAGGCGGGGGGCATGGGGCTAGGGGAGGGGGTGGATGCTCAGACTGGGGGTTATGCCCTGCTGCTGCATGCCCCACCACAATGGGATGCGGGCAAGGTTCTCTCCAGGTGGAAGGGGGCAAGTGACAGCAGGGCATAGCCCCCATTCCCACTGCTGCCGCACACACATCAGCGTTGGGAGTGGAGGCTCTGGCCTGCTGCTGCTTGGCAGCCAGTGTGGGGGAACATAGGAAGTGGATGTGGCAGCGCTAGGAATGGAGGCTATGCCATGCTGCTGCTTGCCGCCTTCTGCTCAGAGTGAACTGCGTCCACATCCTGCACCCCTCACTCCCACCCTGTCTTGGCAAGTGGCACCAGGGCTGGGCATCTTGCCCCTTCCCTCCCTCAATCCCAACCGACTTACCAGCTGGAGGAAGCTGTGTCAGTTGCCTGTTTAGCCTTTGGCCAAGTCACCGAAGCAGCACTACTAAATCCTTCAGCTCTGATTCCACTGAATTGGATTGGGACAGTGATATGAATCTCCAAACTGAATCACTGTCCTCCAAATCGGCTGAATCCAAAGCGAATACTTGCCACTTCGCACAGGCCTCCTGAATAGCTTATACTATCACACAACATTACACATTTTTCATGTGATACACTTCTCTACGTTTGGAAAATTTAAGTTGGGAGCAATTTTTGTAAGCACAAGGGGAAGGTATGTAGTTTCCTGATGGGATATTACTGGGCTATTTTAACTTGTTTTTAAAACAGATTCAGTGTAAACATGAATATTAATTTGTTTACTTGAAAATATCAGAGAAAGAAAAATAAGCTTGATTAATTATTCAGGAATATCTTATGCATCCAAATTGCTTCAAAGCCTTTGATTTCTTAGGCTGTTAAAGTAGGCTGCAGGCACTTTCTCTAGATGCTTTAAATAAGTAGTGTGTTGTGAGGGGGTTGTTGTGCATCTAATGCCATAGAGCTTGTAGGGTTTACAATGAAAACAAATTACTTGCATATTTTAGGAAAGGAGATTGCTGCAGGGTTTTTTTGTATACAGGTTTCTCTCACTTTATGCGGGTTCTCTGTGTGAAAATTTGCTCTTATCTGATGACCCTTTTTAAACCAAAATTTCGTTATATACAAAGTAAATGCGCTCTTATGCAATCAGTGGTGTGGAAGCCCACAGTCAGCTGCTTTGTGTGGTGTGTTGTGAGAGTGACATGCACCAAAATATAGTCTCCTGTCTGGATCTGTGTTCCTTGTTCATTGTCTGCGATGTGGTTCTGTAGTTGCCATCGCCATTATGATAGTGTCCTGTGCTTGTGTATACTGTCTGCTGTTGGTGAGTACCAAAATTGTCTTGTAAAAGTGGTAGAAGTGTGTGTGGGGGGGGAGGTCAGTGCAGTCGAGGTTTTGGAATATATCCCTATTTGTTACATTGTGAAGTGGGTTCCCTTTATGCAAATGTGAGTTATGTGCCATTTTCCAAGAATGCATGTACAGCATAAAGTGAGGGAAACCTGTATGTACATTTGGCCAGAGAGAAGGCTAAACTGGAGGCATATAAAGGAGGATAGGTTGGTTATAGGGGAAGGTCTAAGACTGGCTGCATTTCTACAAAGGTAGGAAGTGGTCCAGGGAGTTGTGCGTTTCATAGTTTTATAGATGCTAGGGGCTGGAAAGGACCTTATAGATCACCGAGTCCAGTCCCCCTGCACATGGATAGGAAAGACCTCTGGGATCAGATGAACCCAGCAGGGTGGGCGTCAAGACACTTTTTGAAGATCTCCAGGGTGGGTGACTATACCACCTCTGGAGGGAACCTGTTCCAAACCCTTGGCACTTGACTTGTAAAGAAGTTTTTCCTTATGTCGTCTGAAGTGATCTTCAATCAGTTTGTGCCTCTTGTTTCTTATCCTCCCCTGGGGGGTCTTGCTGAACAGATGCTTCCTCAGGCCCTGATGTACATCACTGATATAGGCTGCCCCCAAGTCCCCTCTGAGTCTTTTCTTTTCCAGGCTGAACAGTTCCAAGTCTTTCAGCCTCTCTTCATATGACTTGCTCTGTAAGCCTCTAATCATGCACATGGCCCTCTTCTGGATTCTTTCAAGCTCCTCAACATGCTTGCTGAAGTGCAGCGCCCAGAACTGGACAGAGTATTCCAGCTGTGATCTCACCAAGGCCAAGTAGAGCAGGAGGATGAAATCGTTAGCCTTGCTCAGAATGCCTCAGTAGATGCATGCCAGTGTTTGATTAGCTCTGCCAGCTATGGCATTGCATTGGTGGCTCATGTTCATTTTGTGGTCTATCACGATACCCAGGTCTTGTCCAGTTATGGTGCTGGCAAGCATAGCACTGCTGAGTCTGTAAGTGTGTTGTAGGTTTATTTCTCCCCAGATGGAGCACTTTATATTTCTCTGTATTTAATGTCATCAGGTTGAGATCCGCCTACCTCACAAGCCTGTCCAGGTTGGCCTTTATTGCCAGACTGTCTTCAGGCATGACCACGCTTCCCCATAGTTTGGTGTTGTCAGTGAATTGTGCCAGTTCACTTTTAATATCCATTGATGAACATGTTGAAGTATTCATTCAGGAGTTTTGTTGTGTCCTGAGTGTTGGTTATCAGCCGTCCCATTTTGTTCATCAGGGGCCCTATGCTTCCCTTATTTCCACCCCCCCCCCCCCCCCCCGGCTTCCTACACGTCTAAAGAAGGACTTTTTGTTATCCTTGATTCCAGTTGCCAATTTGTATTCAGTTTGTGCTGTTGCTGTCCTAATCGACTCCCTACAGGTACTGGCTATTGCTGAGTATTCCTCTTTGGTGGTTATTTCTGACTGCCATCCCTTGTAGACTTCTCTCTTTAATTTCAGGAGGTCCATGACTTCCTTATTGAGCCAACGGGGTGTCTCAGCCCTTTTGCTGCCTTTCTTACAAAAGGGAATGGACTTCCTTTGTGCTCTTAGGATTGCTTAAAGAATGACTACTCTTTTTGTACTCCCTTCCTCATCAGACCATGGTCCCACAGGACCTTGCCAACTAATCTTCTGAACTTGTGGAAGTCAACTTTTCTAAAATCAAGGATTTCTATTCCACTGTCTGATTTTTCTGACTTACAGTGGATGGAGAAAGTGATCATCTCATGGTCACTGTTGCCCAGTTTCCCTTTGATCCTCAGGTTGCTCACTAGATTGTCTCATTTGGTGAGTACTAAGATTTTTTTTAAAAATCTAGTCAGCAAACATATATTTCTTGAATGGTTCATCCTTAGTCCTGAAATGTAGTTGGTATTATGGAGGGATGATTGCGGAATGCCCATGTTTTAACCAGCTCGTCTTGAGCATTTAAGGATTGACCCTGGTACAGAATACTGAGAATATTGGCAAGAAAATGAGCCGGAGATAGTGCTTGAGCCACTCTTTTTTAATGCCTGTAATTTAACTGTCATCAAATATTTCTCTTTTCAAGGTCTTGCTCAGTTTCTTCCAAATTTCAACAGCATCAGCAATAAAATAGCGATTTCCCTGCACTTTGTTCATGGCTACAGAAATGAACTGCAGGATAGTCAGCGTATGTTCTACATTTCTCTTTAGCCCAATGCTGTGAACCTTGGCTATGACAGTTCCATTTCTTTTGTCACAATTGTGTTCACAAATTGTCATCAGATTAGGCCAGTTCTCAATATATATCACTTAAAACAGTCCACTACTGTGTTCCCTCGCACGTTCTGTGGGAGAGTTAGTTTGGTTTCTCTTGCTTTTTTCAGAGCAGCTGATGCAAAGTGGTTGTTACAGAAGTATTTTGCAATTTCAACAACATATTAGCCTTTATTTCTGGAGCCCTAAAGTCTTTGGCTAAGAGGTGCATCAAATGTTATTAGCTTGGGGCTTTCTTCACTTTCTTCTAGATTTGTTGTCACCTTTGATATGTTTGCAGCATTGTCTGTAACAAAGCTGTGTACTAGACATTTGGGGGTTTTTTTCAGTTTGTTACAGCTTTTACTGCAAGTATTCTGCTGTGTGTGCATTTCCTGATGTATCGATTGTTTCTGTAAGGTAGACAGTCTCTTCTGAGGTCACACAAGCCCATATAAATGGATCATTGTGGATGTTGCCCCACCCATGGAGACTCAGGTTAACAATTTTCCCCTCTAGACTTTTTGCTCACTGTTTAGTTTCTCTGTCATACACTTTATCCAGCGATTTGCCTGCTTTTATCTGTTCTGTTCAGTGGACTGTATCCTGGTCATAATGACTGAACCATGTCAATGAAGTGTGTGTTCTTAACCATACAGAAAGGAGAGTTTGTTGCATAAACAAACCAAGAATTTTTTCCATCAGTTGCCTCTTGGCTGTAATCTGCTGGTTCTTATTACAAACATATCTGTGGTTGCTTGTGGATGATGGAGATTTTTTCTTTTTTTCCTACAGGTGAGATACTATGTGACATACATGTAACTGGAACACTGGTATCATTAGCAGATAACTCAGAAAATGTAGACAGTGATGATTTTGAAGATGGACTGATATAAAGAGAATTGATTGTATCAGAAATCAGCCTGATGTGGACCATAATTTGGCTGATAAATGCCCGTGAATGCATGCAGCCTCAGCGCAGCATGCAGGCATCAATGAGAACAGCCTGGCAGTTTGGAAAGCTGTATGCAGCTGGTAAATCTGTTGTGGTGGAAGGGGAGGGGGGAAGGAAGGGACATGGAGGGGAGGGGGGTAGATCAAGGCATCGCACGCGGAGGGAGGGAGTGGGGCAGGGGCTGGGGCTGCTGCTACCCAGCTGGAGTGGGACAGGGCGCAGGACAGAGCTGTGGCTTGTCGAGGCTGCTGCATGCACCCTGGGAGGGCAGTGTGTGCCCCCTGGATCTGTATGGGGCGGGAGTGGAAGTGCAGTGGGATGCTGCTATGGGCTGGAGCTGTACTGGGCTCTTCCTGGTAGATGGGAGCTGTACTTGGGGCTGTGGGGCCACACTCGGGGCTGCATTTCCGGGACGTGGGGGCTGTGCTGGAGTCTGCTCGGGGTAGGTGGCAGCGGCACTGGGAAGGGGCTGTGGCAAAATTTGGGGTGGCTGCAGGCCCCATGTGTTGGGAAGAGCCTGGCCTGCAGCGGCATCCTTCCCTACCCTGTGCAGATCTGGGGGGCACGCTCCCCCCACCCTGTCCTCCTAGGGTGCAGGCGGCAGCAGGAGCCACCTCCCTGCATCCCCATACAAGCCACAGCTCTGTCCTGTGCCCCGCCCCACCCCAGCTGGGCAGTGCTGGTCCGAGCCCCGGCCCCACTTCCTCCCTCCCCACAGGGGACCTTGATTTACGCCCCCCATGCCCCTTCCTTCCCCCTTCCACCACAACAGACTTACCAGCTGCATGCAGCTATATCGGAAATCAGATGGGTATCCTCCTTAAAACGCAGCTATTGGCATTGGCTGCCAAAATCTCTACTGGTGCACCCCTAATAGTCAGAATCCTGTATATTGAAGATGGATCCTCCTAAACAAAAGTAGTCAATACAGTCATTAGAGTAGTTCTCATTTAGTATTACACGCTGCGCTCAGTACTCCTTTAGAAGTGAAACTGTAAAAGCAAGATCTGACTGTATTTCAGCCATTATTTTATATTGCAACTGCATTAAAAATATGATAGTTCCATAAAATAACTATATTTTTGCTCAAACATTTTTATGAGAATTCAGGCAGTCCAGAAGTCCAACCCAAAAGATACAGACAAGGAAGATGGTCCTTAAGAAAGAAGCATGAAATAATAAACTTGAAGATCCTGCATGTTCAGACATGTTCCATTCATCAACTTCAGTACAGCTTCCTCCTGAGGAGCACTTCTCATGATGTTGTTTCATTTGGGCAACCAGGCCTTGCATTTCTTTGTGCACTGTTTGTATTTTGAATGCATGCCTGCTTTACCCACAGGTAGAAGAACTTCATTAAAACATTCTCAAGCAGGGTCTCTCTCTTAGGGCCTGACAAGCCTGCTGATAAGATAGGTTTTCCCTTCTACCATACCATGCCCTCACTGGACATCAAACCAGTGGAGAGGCTGTACATATCCCTTTAGATGTCTGTATTCTTCTACTTAAAATGTTTCTCTTTTGTTTCTACTGCCCCTCCCTCCTTGCATTTATCTCCAGACTCCTCCTTGCCTGGATCTGCTGCACCCCCAGCAACAATCCTCTATTCATTTAACTTCTTGAAACTTTGGACTTTTAGAGGTAAAGGCTTGACTGTGTACCCAAACTTCCAGGGAGAGGAGAGGACTGATGGGTAGGTAATCAGGTGTGTTGTCTTTCATCTCCATATACTGCTGTTAACAAGGATGTTATCTCTGGAGACACAAAGCAACAGTTCATGAACTGAAACTAAGCATCACAGAGATGCTTAATGGGATCTTGTAGACTGAGTCCCACTGGGTAGAGTGGTTTTCTTTAATCTTTGCTAATCTGTAGAGGAGACTCTGGGAACTCCATAAGATTGGGCCCCTAATATAGTCCATGGCCTGTTGTGACCTATTTATAAACGTTTTCTGAAATGTTATATGCATGTATTGTCTCAAACAGTATATAATTAGAAATTATAATCCCTATTCCATGATGAGATCTTTGAGCTTCAACATATTTTAAAATTTAAAACTCTTTTTGTATAGGTTTTTTAAAAATCTTTGTTTTTATTTAATTGTATTTTATTTTTTAATCTGGCTTTTTATTTAAAAATTGTTGATTTTTATCTGCTCTGCCATTGTATGGATGGTAGAGTGTCTACCTACACACACAGGCATGTAGCCTTGGCAGGGGAGGGGGCTGCCCCTGCTAGTGCAACCACTAGCAGCCCCCATTTACTTAGAAGTCAGACAGCCTTGACCTAGGCTAGAAACAGAGGTCCCAGGAGAAAGCCTTTTGTCCTGGAATCCTAAAGGCGTGCAAACCCATAGTCCAACTTTAAATACTACAATATAATGTCAAATATCATTCAGTCCCCCATGGCTGTTTCTGATAATCCACAGTCATTTCAGGTAGACTACTCATTTCCCTGTCTGAGCTCCTGCAACTGCAGTTGGAGGAGGGGTAAAGTGGTTGTCCTTTCCTGGAAGGCTTTCAGTTGGCAAAGAGGATGAATATTAGGAGGTGATTACTTGAATTGCAAAATAAGTTAATATCCGGCCAGTGTTTTTCAGTTCTCACGGCTATCCGTCTCTCAGCAGGGGATGGGTTTCCTGCATATACTTCAAGCGGGGGAGGGGAGAGCAACTGTCAGAATCTACCTGGAGACACCAAAAAAAGGTCTTTCTGGAACTAAAAAATGCAGGAACTGCAATCGTATCTGGGCAGGAGGGATGGGAGGGAAGGGGAGAGCAACTCAAAATCTGCCTAGAGAAACAAGAAAAATGATCTTTTCGGTGCCAAAAAATGTGGGAACTGTGGGTTTCAGGGGGAGCGGAAATCAGTTGTTACACTAAGACTTTGATTACTAATTAAGAAAAATTTACAGTTGAAAGGATGGGTGCAAATGCATCCCTCAGAGCATTCACTGATCTAATTCACAGTGCCACTCTGGGCTGATTGGGGAGGATTTACATAAATTAAGAGCTGAGACTGGTTTGTAGCTGGAATGAATCTATTGGTTTATTGATAGCAACTACACAACCACTATAACAAACTAAATATATATATCTCCTAACAAACTACTGACAACTGAGGTACTATATACAATATATATACAAATATACAACTGGAGGGTTCAGATTACACACAGTGGTTAATGCTACCATGACTCGAGGATTTAAGGATGACAATAATGACCGATAAAATAAACAGGAACACGAGGACACGTACGACAGACATAAAAAGGCAAGATGCACAGAAATGCACGGGTACACTCACAATTTCCACACCCTGCAATTAGATATACATACGCTAAGGTCTGGCAGCTGCTCAGATTTGGCAGACAAATGCTTAAGAGCCAACTGGCTTCGGTGCCTTATCGGGCCAATAGAGAAGATCTTCAGATGGTCACTTTGCTGGCGGCCTCCTAGCACACCTTCACAGCTATAGCCGCGCTGACTGGCCAGATCCGATGTGGCTCTTCACAGCTCTGATTCTCTCTCTCTCTCTCTCTCTCAAGCTTACAAACTCATGCACAAGCCATGATCCACAAGCCACCAAACCAAACCCGCCACACAGAACCTGCAGTCAGGACCCACACACAATCCCTTGCACACTTGCTGTTTATAGCCTCCTCTTGGAAGTTTGCAGAATATGACCTCATGCGTATGTATGCATGCAGTCATGTTCTTGCACTTTCCAACCTGTTGAATAAGTGAGCTCACACCACAGGTCAACAGTTCAGTGGCTCCAGCACCACCTGGGTTCACTGGGCCTGTTAGCGACCTACACACAACAAGGGGATCATGCAGGGGTCATCATACAGGCAATCCCTGCTTGAACTCTTAATTGGTTCCTGAAAAAACGAGTGTTAAGTGAAACAAGTATTAAGCAAAACCAAAAGTATTTGACAACCTAAGATGGTGACTGCAGTTGTTTTTAATGACCCAAGATGGTGACTGCGAGCGTTATAATAAAACTCGCTGAGCGCTAAGTGAAACCGGGTATCAATTTAAAATGAGCGTTATCATGAAATAACACTAAGTGAAGCGTTAAATGAGGGTTGCCTGTATTATCACATAACATCACAGTCATTCTCAAACATATAGATATGTTAGTGTGAGGGAGCGCGCGCTAGGGGCGGCCGTGAAACTCCCTAGCGCCACTCAACGTCACGTTAGGGTGAACGTAGCACCCTCCGAATCTCGCCCGCCACGACTTTGATGACTAATATATAGTATGGAGGCTGCCTGTTTCCCTTCTGGACGGTACTGATGTTCCTGTCCCTGCTCCACAATGGGGTGTCTATCTGCGCCCCGCCTTAAGGGCTACGCGTGCCTCCAAACCTCCCCTTCAGCACGCCCCAAGCCTCGCAGCTGTTCCGGGGGACGTTTGTCTTGTCCCTCGCCCGTCGGGTGCCTCTCGGCCACCTGGCGCCCCACGGGGCCTATAGCGCCACTGCCACCCAACTCTCGGCGCCATTGGGCCGGCCTTACCGCCGCCCTAGTCTCGGCGCCATTGGGCCGGCGCTATCGCCTCTGCGCCTCGCCCCCTCTGGGGCCTCGCCCCCTCTGGGGCCCAATACCGCGCACCCTGCACCTCGCCCCCTCTGGGGCCTCTGCCTCCCTGGCACGAACTTCTGGAGCCCCCAAGCTGTTGGGGGGGGGCCCTGCTGAGGCCTCCTCGCTCCCCAACAGCCTCGCCCAGTCCTCCAAATCTACCTGCCCTTGAAGGCGATCTTGTTCCCTGCATCATCGCAGCCGGTTAGTATGGTAAGGCTGCCACACTTGCCTCGGGCTGCTCAGCTCAGCCGCAGAGCTCCCGCTCCTGCGGCAGCCAGAAGGGAACTGTGAGGCAGGCTCCGGCCTAAGCTGTTTATAAAGGCCTTGCCCTGCCCCCTTCTGGCCACGTGACTCACCTGGTCACCCTGGCAACCGGCACCTGAGCTGCCTGGGTGATTGGCAGCTCTGCCAATCACCCTCACAGTCACGGGGCACCTATGTGACTCCGTGACAGTTAGCATAAGCAAACAGTGGATCTGAACGTTATCAACTCGGGAGACAAGACAGGATACTGAACTGTGGCTACACAATCAATCCCAGCCCAAGCTGGTGACATTGGCCCTTGACAGGGACTAATCAGGGAAGCCACAGGCTTCCCACGCTTCAGGCTTTAAATATCCAGAAGCACACTGCTACCGAGGCGTGCTGCTGGGCTAAATTGCTGCACTTCTGTCTGTCACTGAGATGAGCACTGGACTGAAGGACAGGTCCAAGCGGAGTGCTTTTTACAAGTCTTGTTCACCATGGTTTACTTTTAAGTCACTGTTGTTTTGTGCTGTGTGTTTCTTGAAAACATTTTTCCTGGTTCTTAGTCTGTGTTTTTGTGTCCCTTTCACAGCCGTAGGCAGGGATTTTTCAAATTTTCCTGGGTTTTTGTAGCCCTAAAGTCTGTTTCCCAGGTTGGGGCTTTAATTTGGTAATCAGGCTGAAGAGTAAGAGGTAATTACTTGAACTGAAAAGGGAGTTAACACCGGCTTGGTAGAATGTGGTGTTAATTACGTTCTTTCGAGTTTCAGGCTGTCTGTTTCTCAGGAGAGGGTGGATTTCCCAACCCCCTCAGCCAATCAGAGGCATGGAAGGAAGCCTTACTGAAACCATAAAGAATCAGCCCAGGGCTGTGAAGATGCTGTGAAATAAAGCAGCTAGACCTGTGAGTTGAGTGTATCCCTACTGATAGTACTTTAGACAGACAGCTAGATTTCTGCTCCCAAGTACTTGTGTGCCCGTCTGGCCTTGAACATCCGGTCACGTGCTGCTCAGGCCCGGATGTTCGGTGGTGTTTGTCCGTCTGTTGCCAAAGTTAGGCCAAGTGGGTGTCTCCTTCTGGTATAGCCTTTCCCCAGTCTCTCCTGCCACGGCTTCAGATTTTGTTCCAGTGGTGGGTGTCCGACTACCAGAGGTCTCTGTACTACAGGTTGTCTGTCTGGTGATCTTATGCGAGGCTCCACCTCCCCTCTACCTTGCCTTTACACCCTGCCTTGACGGGCTCCAGATGTCCTCCGGCCAGTTCCCTGACTGCTGAGGCGCGCGTACGCTTGCAGAGACGGGCTATCGGTCTGCCGGACCAAACCCTAACTCCACCCACTGTGTCTTACAGCTGTCTAGCCTCCCCCGAGACTGTAAACCCCCTTTAGGTTTAAACAACACTCGGGCTCCGTATATCTTGCCCTGCAACCCCTCCAAAAGTGTGGGGGGAAAAATACCAACAACAGAGAAATACAATGATACTAAGAGAGGCCCTCTGCCCCCTTTATCACCTGCTTTATCACCATGGCCTGCCCTACAGCAACAGGCCCAAGGCGCCTAAGGCCTCTAGCTGGCCCTAAACTGGGTCTGGGCTAGACTGCAGGCTACTGCATCCTCCTCTCCACTCTTTGCCCAGCCTGTGGGTTCGCTGGATCCTTGGTGGTGCTTCTCAGTACGCCTTCCCCACATCCTCTGTTGGGACAGCTCTGTACTGCTGGGGCCCATCTTCCGCAGCCCCTCATGCTGCTTATGCCCTTTGTTCCCCACCTGGGGTGCCTCCTTGAGCCCTCCAGAGCCCACAACAATCCCACCTGGTCTGGCGTTTTGGCATCTGCTGGCACCTCCAGCTCTTCGGTGGTAACCCCGGGCGCCAAGCTCCTCCTGCTCTTCCCAGTCTTCTAATCCTTGTCCCCGGTCTGGACAAGGTGCCTCCGATCCCTCGCTCCCTGCGGTGCTGCCGGCTGCGTCTTTCCCGTGACGGGCTTCACTGCGTCCTCCCATGCTGCGAGAGGCAGTTTTCCACACTTCTCCCTCCTGTGGGGCTCTGGGAGAGACTTCCCTGCTGGCGCTCCTGTGGGTCTCTCCCACCTCTTTGCCAGCTGCTCCTCTTATCCTTCCTGGCCGGCTCCTGCAGCTGCCCTTATCAGCTGGCCGCAGCTGTATAATGATGCGGCTAACAAGCTGCATGGGTCCCACCTCCATCTCTGACTCAGCTGCGGATCCTGCTGCAGGTAAAAAGGTTTTCTTTTCTTTTCTTTGACTTGTTTTCTTCTGAGGGTTTCTAACCTCGGGACTCCCCCTTGGCTCTTCCCCTCTGTTCCTCTTCGTGACAACTTGATTTTCAAGAATCTGTTCCTGTAATGTGTGGAACTACATGAGTAATTTCACTTGATCAGATTATTTTTAACACGGTTAATCAATTTGACTACTCGCATAAGGCGCACTAGTAGCTTGTTTAAAGTATCATGGCTTAAGAGGACAAGTAACAATAGCTGGGAAAGGGTGAAAATATAACATTAAAAATGAACCAGAAAAGAATTTAAAAGACTACCACAAGTTAGAAATGTTTTTGACGCCATGGATTTCAATTTCAAATCTCTGGGTTTATCTTGTGAATCTTTAAGTGTTTGCAAAGCTAGCAATGATAGCATCATGCACCACCTGTGGCACCCTTAAAAAGATTTCACAGCGCCTCAAGGCCCTGCAACACCCTAGTTGAGAATCAATGCCCTATACTTTTGGCTTTCCCTAACAACTGTCTCTTCAAATAGATTTAAAATGTGTTCTAAATATAGAGGCATAATTCTCTGAATTGGTTAATTTATTACTTTTAAAAATTGAATTTAAAAACATGTAATATGTAAAATATTTAAATAAAAGATGATGCAGGTCCTGTAAACTATAAATCTATGTTTCTGCAGGAACTAACTAGGGGCCCAGCTTGATGATTTTTTTTTTTTTTTAAAACATGAATTTATATGTCCTTACACATGTGACAGTTTGGGGTCTCAGGACGACCATGACGGCCTGTAGGGGGCACACAGTTCCTACCCAAGGCCCTCATGTCCTTTGCTCGCCTGCCCTGCCTTTGTTGTTATGTTAGTAGGAAGGAGGCTGCATGAGGGTCTTAGAGCTGGCCTGCTGTTGTTTCTGTGTTGAGCCTTGGCCTCTTCAGCTTCCACCCTTTTTCTTTTGCTGAGCCCTCTAGCTCCAGTCCATTGACCAAACCAAGCTTTGGGATTCCCAGCTTCTTGTCTGGCCATCCAAGGCCTTTATCGCTGCCTTTTCTTGGATGGCTGAGCCTCCCTAAGTGCACAGTCTTTCTTTCTCTCTCTTACTCCACCCTGGACTTGTCTCTGCTCTTCTTGGGCTCCAGGCCTCTGGCCCCAGGTCTGTGCCTCTCAGGCATGAATGTAATTGCCTCTTCCAGGTGCTGTGGAATTGCCCCTGAGGCGCTATGGGATCTCCAGGTGACTCCTCACAGTCCCCCTCTCCCCTGAACTGTCAGGCTCCATCTGAGCTACCTGAGTGTTTTCTTTTGCTGCCTGGACACCTGACCCTCCTGGCACACTTACCTCACAGTACCGAATGAAACTGCAACCAAAACACAAACCGTTCTGGTTGTAACTAAACTCCTACCCAACCACAGGTCTTAATTTGTTGCTAGTCCTCAGCTACTTCTGCTGTGTCCAGGCCTGGCATGCTCTGTTTGGCTGTCATCCTCTCTGCAGAGCTCTTCCCTGTTCAGTTTCCAGGGCCAGTCTGCCTGACCTGCTTTTGGGGTTGCCTTACATCTTACTCAGCCCCTGCTTCCTTCCAGTCAGGTGACTTTCCAAGGTTGCATGCAGGTGCCCCCTAAATCATTTAACTGGGCGTTTTTACATGTATTCTGGGACATGGTGCTGGGTGCTTTAATTAGCAAGCTGCACTAAGTTAAAGTGCCCGCGTGTCACTTATATCAGCATCCCGGTGCATCCCTGCACTGAGAAATTGATGGCAGGGTGCTTTGAGCTAAAGCTTATTGAATGTGTTTTATTTCAAAATGCCCTGCTGCCTTTTTTTTCAGCACAGGGACATATGGGGATGCTGATGCATGTGATGCAGAAGGCTGCCGGAGTCTGTCAATTTCCGTGCTCCAGTAGACTCGATTAATTGAGTCTGCTCTGACACGCTGGATTCCCAGCATGTCAGAGCAGGCACCCTGCATGTCTGTAGAAACCTATTAGCTAGTCTGTGGCAACCCAGCTCCAGCTGTGCTCTGCCTCTGCATGGCTCTCCCTGGGCTGCGTCTCTCTCAAAGTGACAGAGTGCTGTAGGCTCTCTGTCACAAGATGTTACAAATGTTTTCTGATTCAGCTAAAAGTTGTTGTTTTGCACCTTAATGTTTAGTTATATTAAACAATATACAGTGAAACTTCTTCCAGAATTTTTATCTTGATGTGGGTGTTCAGACATGCACATAATTAGAATTAATTTCTGTTGTGGCTTAATGCTGTTGGAAGACCCAAATCACAGTTCAGATGGTATTGAAATTATTTTGAATGCAGTTACAGAAACTTAAAATTAAATTCCACCATGAAGTCACACTGATTATAACATTGATTTTAATTGGAGTTACACATACAGTCCCCTAGTGCATCATTAAAATAAATTTCTTTGAAAGTATGCATATAAATTCCATACTTTGTTTTCTCTTTTGTACTGTACTGTTGAGGGAGGTAAACGTGAAATAAGCCAAAGAAAATAAGGGTAAGAGTAAAGAAAATACTTTAGAAAATATATAATGAAGTAGAATTCAGTTTTATTGACCAATAAAATTCATGACTTTTGTTTCAATCTTTATCAAATGGCACAGACCAACTGCAGATGCTTCCTCAGCCTGATGAAGGGTGTTTCATCCTGAAAGCTTGCAAAGAAGAATTTTTCCAACTTTTTGAGTTGGTCTAATAAAAGATACCAGGGCTCAGTAAATACACACTTTTTTTATTGCCCCTAGTTAAGAAATAACATCTTCCAACACAATATAATTTTAGGACAATATTTTTGTAACTTTTTTTTTCCAAGTTGTTTTTTTTCTCCATATGCTACTTGAATATAAATTTGGCAAATTCAATATTGGTTTTTGGATCCAAAAATATCATCAAGTAAATGTCTCTATCTCTGAAAAAAATAGAAACAAAAGTAGGATTCAGCGTAAAATAAATTATCCAAATAAAATGCTTCTTAAATTACAATTTTTTTAAAAAGCTAGGTGGCTTGAAAGACAAATTCTAAGTTACATATTGCTGACACTGGAATGCAGTGCTCTTTAAACTTTTAAAGCTGTATTTTTATAATAAAAATCAGCTTTTCTCCCTATAATTATAAGAAAACTGCTACATTTTAAGTACCCTCATTATTTTTGTCTGTCATAAGTCTTCTCTGTTCTTGTCCTTATATTTTTTTGACAACAGAAGAACAGAGGAGAGAGGAAGTGAGTGTGTGATGGAGAGGAGAGGGAATCAGTTTGAGCACGCTTGTCTCTGTATTATTTCCTGCTAATTTTTAGAGATGAGTTGTGCTCAAAGCTAAAAAATCAACATACATATATGGAAGGAGTTAGGTATTTTTTTTAGCACTGATATTCTTATGTTGGGTCAGAGTAGCTTTTCCTTGTAAAGAAGGGAAAGGAGACTTCTGGGCTAGACTTTTTGCATTGCTATAACTGCAGCCAGTGTTGTGTCTCTGGGGAGAAGAAGAAAGGGAAAGAACTTAAGTCAAAAAACAGCGTGAGCAGGTGAGAATTCTCTGGCTTGCTTCAGTCAAGTGATCTGCTGAATGTGAAGTGAAAGATGATTTCTTAGCCAGCCTAAACAACCAGGAAGTACTGGGAGCAGCTTCTTAGGAGACCTCCCAAGCCCATGGATGCAGATCTCTTTATTATCTCCTATTAGCTTTTACAGCTGCTTGTATTTCAGGCAGAAATAATATTATAGTTTCATAGTTTCTAGGGTTGGAAGGGACCTGAGCAGACTATGAAACTGTAATATTATTTCTGCCTGAAATACAAGCAGCTGTAAAAGCTAATAGGAGATAATAAAGAGATCTGCATCCATGGGCTTATAGTCCTTGTTTAGTACTGCTTTGGGGCGGCTGCAGGCATGGGGCTGTGCCACTGCATGTGTGGATGCGGGAGCTGGCCGTGGCTGGATTCTGCTCTCAGTTGCAGAGCGAAGTCAATTTAAGGGGAAGCTGGCTGCATCAGCCGCTGCTGCTGCCACAGCCCCTATCCCCATGCCCACCGCTGCGGCTGCCTCTGCTGCTGGCTTCCTGGGGCCATTGCCTGGGCTGCTCCTACAAGGCCTGGGGGCACCAAGAAGGGCTGAATGCTGAAGTTGCCCAGGTGCTTGGGGGCACCAAGAAGGGCAAATGGTGAAGTTGCCCGGGCACTGAGTACAGTGTGAGGGACATGCATGGCTGGGATGTATACCCAGAGGTATGTGTGACAGCAAGCATAGGCAATGTGTAGGAAAGGTGTGGGGGAGCATATGTCCCCCCTGAGATTGGCCCTTGCTGGCCAGGGAGTGGGGGGTGATGGCCGGTGCCCTCTCCTGAGAATGTGCGGGTGCTGAGAAGTGGCGACGGTGTTTCCGGGTTTGCCACTGGCACTTCCACCTCTGATGGCCATTGGCTGCTTAGGGACCCCCCTACCCTCAGTTGGTGATCGGCCACTGGTGTTCCCCCAGGATCAGGAGGCACCAGTTGCCCATGACAGCAAGCCTGGTGCGTGTGGTGCTAGGAGTCTGGCAGGCAGCAAGCTCCTCACACAGCCCCCCACCAAGTCCTTCAGCCTTCGTTTTGAAGGACCCCACCACCTCCCTCCTCTGCCTGTAGTCTGGAACGCTGCTGCTGTGGCGGGCAAAGGACAGGCAATGCATGGAGAATCATAGAGAAGTAGGGCTGAAAGTGACCTCCCTTTTCACCAGGCCTCTAGTGGCAAGTCACAGCTTTGCAGGTAGGGCAAAGTTAGAGAAGGTTTCTAGACTAAAGGTGTGACTGGCCTAAAGTCCAAGCTAGAACTAAGATGATCAACAATTGTACGGCTCAAAGCACAGTGTGTAACAAGGCTGACAAGTGTAACCCAGGTGGTATGCGGAAGGTACCCCCTCTCCAATTGAACGGATTCAGTGGGTATGCTGTGGGGAGTATCACTGCCTAGCTACAGGCCCACTCAGCTCCTTTTCCTACAGAGCACATCAGAAACCAAAGACACCAAGTGATATTTAACTATTTACAGGTTTAATGATACAGCATTATATAAAACTTGCAACCATGAACTTAGGTACATATGTAATTTCACCCCTCCCCCCATATATAGATATACAGCAACAGCTGTGTTAACCGGCACTTTATTAGCTGGAAAACTCTATTAACCAGCATCCGAGGGACGCGGCAAAAGCAAAACCGGAAGTACCGCTTCCAGGTTTCACCATTGCAAGCAGAGTTCTTGTCACTTCTTCGGCCCACAGCCCAGGGCAAAGCAACCTGCACAGGGCCCCCTTCCCTGTCCCTTGGCACACTGACACCGGGGAGTGCACCAGATGGTGCACATTTGATTAACCAGAATATTTGATTAGCTGGCATCCTCCATTCCTGGGGGCTGCTGGAAAACAGCTTTTACTGTAGATATAGATATATATAAGTATGCACACACGTGCACATGCACACACACGTTGTTTACACATATAGTTTTACACAGGCAATAGCTCTTATTAACTCTTGACTCAGGCACAGGCCTAGTCCTCTGTGACCTTCCAATTAGTCTTCACCCTCTGCCGTCTTGACAGGGCCCTCCAGGCAGCAAATAAAGGAGCACTTAATGATAAAACACAGGTTAAATCAACAAAACAATGATAAGAATATCTGGCAGTGATGGAACATAATTGTACATACACGATCAGGTTGCGTCAAATGAGTTATAAATATGTTCAGATAACCCATACAATGAGTTCAGCTACCAAACAGTTCACAATCCTCTTCTAATACAATAATAAGGACGCAGGGTTGCAACAAGAATCCCAGTGGCGTAAGGAAAACAGACAGCTGCTGTTCCATTGCTGTGATGCCCAAAAAAGGAATGGCACCTGGGGAAGGATCCCATTTCCTAGAAGAACAACATTACCCTTTCCTAGATCCCTCATCTAGGAGGGGCCCATAACCATGAAACCGTCTTAATGAACAGGGACCTAGATTTGTCTGTCCCCAGGGGTGAATAGTCTCCCCTCATGGGCTTCCCATTGTTTACCCGCACTGGGGAAGGCCCCTCCTCCCCTGTGGGAATCCCCTTCCCAGATAACTCGGGACTCTTGGCAGCTTTTGGAGGGTTGGACTTGTCTCTATTGGTGTAGGCGGGGCATCCTTCCTCACTGGGGGTGATCATCCCTCTGGCAGCCCAGAAGGCCCAAGCTGCTTCATGCAGCCACCAGAGCCTGTCAGCCCTTTCTTGCCTTGTGCACCAAAGGGGCACCTGCCTAGGGCAGGAGTGGGGACCTGTGCTGCCTCATACAGCCGTGGCATCCCGTCAGCTCTACGGCCCTGTGCACCGATTTGTGCACCAATGGCCTGGCTCCTGCCTCGTGCAGGGTTGGGGACCCACGCTGCCTTGTGTGGCCACTGCAGTCCCTTCCAGCTCTACAAGCCCCCTGTTCACCAATCCGTGCACCGTGGGACCTCTGCCACTTGCAAAGTCAGAGACCCAAGCTGTCTTGTGCCCCCAGAGCCCCACTAGGTCTAGCCCTGGGAACTGATCCATGGCTCCGAAGGTTCCCAACCCTGCACGAGGCAGGAACCCGTGCTGCTTTGTGCAGCTGCGGCATCCCTTCAGTTCACCAAGCCCCATGCACCACTCTGTGCACCAAAGGTGCTGGGCTTCTGTCTCATGCAGGCTTGGGGACCTGCACTGCCTCGTGCAGCTGCTGAGGTCCTGTCCGCTCCTGGACCCTCTGTGCAACAATCTGTGCCCCAACGCTGTGGCTCCCTCTGCAGCCGGGTTGGGGACGCAGCCACTTGCAGCTCCCTGTTAGGCGGCAGCATTTTCTGGGTGCTTCTGGGGCAAATGCTCCACCTTGCTGGTCAGCTCTACCAGCTCTTCAGGAGCCCTTGTCTTCGTCATTGCACCCCTTGAGATTGGCCATGCACTCCCTGAGAGAAGCACCAGCAGCACTACTGGTTTTGCCACTGGCACTTACGCCACTAGTGGTGATCGGCCCCTGGGGGACCTCTGCTCCTTCTGGTTAGTGATCAGCTGCCGGTGCCTCCACCCCAGTATTGGGAGGCACCAGCCACCCATGGCACATGGGCTTTTATGCTTTCTGGAGGCTCTGCCCCCAGATTGAAAATGGACCAATAGGAAAGCCTGATGGGTTAGTTCCCCTTCAGTTCCTCTTCTTCACGATGCCCCTGGGTCATGGCAGGGCAAGCTTGCCTTCTGCCTCCTCGTTTAGTGGAAATGCCCCACCAGTCAGCTTGAGCCTTTTCGGGCTCAAGTTAACAATCCGGGGTGCTGGTGAGCTTACTAGCCAGCCTGCCACATAAGGTTCTTTGGGAAAATCTGGTATCTTTTATTAGACCAACTCAAATAGTTGGAAAAAATCTTCGTTGCAAGCTTTTGGGTACAAAAACCCTTCATCAGGCTGAGGAAGCATCTGCATCTGTGCTCCTGGATGGAATGGATAGTAAAGAAGCCAGGCCCTCAATTGATCTAGGAAGTAGGTTTGAAGGGAGTTTTTAGGAACTTTGTTCTTTGAGTATTTCATTTAATTCCTTTCTTTCTATCCATTATGATTTCTGTTCTCATTCTTCCTTTCTGGACCTAACAACATGACAACTAGGAGTAGGAATATACATCCAGTGACTGGTGCTGCCTGCATACTGATGTGGCCTAATCTCGGAATGACTGATGAAGCCAATCTTTCACATAATTGCATATAATAATTGTGTGGCAAGCATTGTCCCCGTCTATTCCATATTCGTTATGAATAATGCAGTTTTTGGCACCTCTTGATTTCACAAAAAAGTTAGTCTGGCTGTCAGTCATGCATTTTAAAGGAAGCAAATTCATTCCTCTTAAATGCTTGTTAGCCTGGTGGAAAGTGCACTAAATTAAACTGAAAGTGAAGAGACTATGAATTCTAGGCCTGTCTTTTTCACTTGCTGTTGGTATTTCTGGGCCTTCACCATTGTCTTTTAGCCATTTCACAGGTAATAGGGAGCTTGCCTGCATACAGTGATTTAAGAAAGAACTAGGGCTAAAATTTTGGTTTCTGCTATAATAGAGCTAGCAGTTATACTGCACTGCCTTTCAGAAGAAATGGGATTAAGTGCTGTTGTAATAATAATCCATGGTGACACTGGGTCTGTGCCATTCTTTAGCAGCTAGATATGTAATTAGCAGCTAGAGGATTGATTGTGCTACTTCTACAATAAAATATCTGGTTATTTAGCTTCACTGTTGGAGACTTGCTCTGATAAACAGATGTCACAGGTTCAGTCTTCAGTGCTGGTGGCCAGAATTTCCCTAGTGTGTTGGAAGTATTTGTATAATCTATTGGCAGAATGTATTGTTTTCTTTTGTGGACTGATCCTAGTTAGAAAGTAACACCATGCCTACCCTTTTCTCAATTACTCCTAAAGCTGACTGGAAGACTTAGCAAACATGATATTTAATAGAGATTGTGGCTGTTGTAGTCCAATTTGTTGATGTTGTTGCTGAATTTTGTGGGGTTTTTTTAATGGACATATACACCCTTTTAACCACAGGGTGTGGCAAATAGTGAGTTTTGAACTGTAAGCCAAAAGAAGGGGTATTTCTGTCTGGATTTCCAGAAAGGGAATAATCTCTTCTGGAAGCCCGAGTACTTATCTTTCCAGAAAGCAAGGTTCATAGCACTTGGAGTTGATACCCCACAGTCAGTTTATCAGTGATGGGGCCTTTAATCTGCAGGTTACAAATTTTAAATTCCATTCATTTTAGCAAGGATTGAGTTAGTCTTATCTAAAGCATGGTATTTGGTAGACCCTGTATGAGGTTACTTTGGAGGTATGTCTGCACTGCAGGGTAAAGTAGCCCAGCATTAACACAGATGAGCTAGCTTGGGTACCAGAAGCAGAACATTTCATTGGTTGAAAAAGCCTTGTGACTATAAGCAAAGATTTCAGGTGGTTTGATTCCATTTTAGGCTTATGTTCTTATAAGTAAACAACATAACATCATAGATGTACATACGTTTCTTTTGGTTGGCTGTTTATGTCAAAAGGTAGCACTGTTAAGTCACAACTGTGCCTTTTGAAGATGTGATTTAGCTCTCAGTCAAGATTTTTGGACCAAGAGATCTGTTACGCTAGGTCTGTAAAGCCTATCAATTTTTAAAGAGGGGCCAGGGAATGCGGGCAGAGTTTGTTCTTTAAAGTAGATTGTTTGTAATTTGTGAAGAAGAAACTTTATCTCAAAGAATTAATGCACCAACTAATCATGTGTTAGATGGTAGGAAAAGATTTTGCAAGACATGAGGGGAAACTTGGTTTTTCTTAATTGAATCCCTTAGGAACAGGACTAGTTTACAATATTTGGGATATTTATTAAGTAGCTTTGCAGAGAAAGATGTGATTTATAGGATAAGTCCTATAGATAACCCTGACTTTAGTGACCATTCCACAGAGCGTGTCTGTACTCTGCACATGTTTAATTGGGGAAATATTGCATAGCAATATTACAGATTTTGTGGAAAGCAAGTTGGTTAACTGAGTATTTGCATACTGCAGTTGCATTTCAAATGCCCTAATTCTTTTGTTATAATAGTCTTTTTATAAAAATTGTCTCAGATTTTAACTCTTATCAAAATCCTTCTTGTGTCAAATATTAAAAATTGTTTTAAGGATTCCTTTCCAAAGGATATTAACCTTCATACGTTCCCATGGGGTAATTTCCTACCCCAGACATATTTTGTGCAGTATCTTAAAGTTAATTAATTCTAAATCAGGGTGGATAAAAATTAATGATGTTGTTCTGTGCTTATGTGGTGGTGGAGCTGGGCCAAGCAAGGCAGAGGAGTTAGTTAAGACACTGCCTTGAAGACAGAGAGACAATATAGGAAAGGACAGAGGCAGAGTAGAAAGGAACTGTGGAGTGGATGGGAAAGAAAAAGGGAAGACATTATTCAGTAGTACACACACTGCTTTCTATATTCTCCCACACTTTTGCCACAGAAAAACTATCATGGCTTCTGGGCGTAAGAGAGACCCTATCTGGGAATATTTTGAAGAAATTCCTTTCCTGGGTAAAAAAGGAAAACATGTCAAGTGTAAGCAGTGCAAGAAGGAGATGCAGGGCCTAGTTGCAAGAATGAAACATCATAATGAAAACTGCTTTTTGGGAGAAAATGATGTGGATGAAGGTGTGGATATATATGTGTGAAGAACAGTGTGGATCAACTGGTTAGTAAATTAAATAATTCACTTTGCAATGCATCATTCTTCAAGACTCTCTCTCTGCCTTTTAGTATAAATGTGATTTAACAAATAAGTTCCCAAGCTGTTTGCCATGTTGGATGTTGCTAGAAAAAAAAGTTTTGCTTAGCTAATCCTTATGGCTTGTTTAATTAGTTAACTAGGTTTAGAATTTATCACCCAAGTTTACAGTTCAGAAAGCTGCAGTAAGAGAAATCTAGAGTTGCCAGTTGCCACTGGGTGGCATTTTCGTATCTTATATTACGTAATACATGCCTCTTATTTTGGAACATCATGGCCCCAGACCATAATGGTGATGCCATAAGTCTATTCCCTATTTTACTTAAGCATAACTCAGCTTTCCCATGGGAACCCCATCCTATACTTATTTTCTCAAAAAACGGAAGTGCCAGTGAGTTCAATGGGGCTTACTCCAAAATTAAGTGCACTCTAAGTGTAGTTAGTCTTAGCTTTTTTGGTAATTTGGAATCAGATCTGCATCCTTCCTGAAAAAATGTAAATGATTAACTGAATAATAGAGTAGAATTGAGAAGAATGACTATTCAAAAATCATTTTTGTTTCAGGATCCCATTTAAACATAAGAGACTTTGACTGTATCTGCAATAACTTCAGTCATCTGTTGGTACTTTTAGCAGCAGTGCTGCAACTAAATGTATTTCAGACAACAACGTATCAGTAGCAAGCAAAAGATTTCAGTGATCCAGTAAAACCACCACCATGGGTGAGTTTGTAGTAAAGACCAGCAAATACCAACAAGACACCATAGATGAAAAGAAAGCTCGGTTCATTTATGCCACTAGTTCTCATTGTCTCATTGTTAACAATAAACACTCCATTGACATGGTTGAGTCCTTACAACCAGGCTACCCTCCACCTGGTAGAGCAGACATTGGTGGAAGGTAGCTAGATACGGTTTATGAGAAGGAACTTGAACAGTGTACAGGAAATACAAATTTGCCATTTTAAGCCTTGATAGATGGAGCAACTGTTAATTTGAAAAGAGTGTGAACTGCAGACTTAGCAAAGTGTTTGATCGCGTTTTGAAACCCTAACAAAAGTTTTAATTTTGTTCATAGTTCTAGTTAAATAATATTTTGGGTTCAAATCATCATAAATACTCTTTCAAACAAGCTGTATGTTTAATAAATATTTATACTGTTGTCACTGGTTCCATTTTCTTCATGCGGGTGGGGTAACAAGTTACCCCATGAGACCAACAATGTTGAATTGTGGGGTAACAAGTTACTCCAGGAGACCAACAATGGTTATGGTTTCATGAGAATGGATGAGGATTAACCTTCATTGCAAACACTTGAAGTCATAGTCTCCGGTATAATGGAGCAGAACTACCTGTGTCCTGAGCTTTCTGTTAACAAACTTCCATTCCTGTTGAACAAGGCAGTTGATCCGTGGCTTTTTTCAGCATTTCTTGGGTTATTGGCGTTCAGAGAACCATGGAAAATTTGGTACCTCAAGGTGCCTGGGTCCAGCCCCCTGCTAAACCTCCTTTATCCCTTTCTAAACCTTTCTCTCTCTCCCCTATTGGAGGGAGGGGACAAACAAGCAGGCAGTAAACCCATAGGAACAAAGGGGTCACAGATTAATCCAGGTAATAGGGGAAGAATTCATAGTCCCTGTTCAAATCATACTTAACATAGTCCAGTCTGTGGATGATTTCTCTTCAGATTTCTGAAGGATGGTTTTAGAAGAAGTGGAAATGGGGGTTTTCTCTGTGGGCTCAGAGGACAGGTCTAAAGCTGCAGCAGAAGAAATTTAGGTTGAAGATTAGGAGGAACTGTCCAGCTATAAGGGTAGTCTAGCATTGGAACAGCCTACCTAGAGAAACTGTGGAATTTGTATCCTTGGAAACTTTCAGGAGCAGGTTTACAAATACTTGGCTGGGATGGTTTTGCCTGGAACAGAGGGCTGGACTAGATGACATTTTGTGTTCCCTTATAGCCCTACTTCGCTATGATGCTGCCTGATGGCTGCTCTCACCCCCTGATTTTCAAGTCTGACTACATCTTTGGGAAGTCACATAGGTTATCAATGTATATTATGTTCATTATCTTATTATAGGAAAGCTAGGGGAGTTGTCTAATTGGCAGGCACTGGAATAGTTTCTGTATTAAACTAGCTATCTGTGCAAATGCTTTGACCTTTTGTCTCTTAACCCTTTTTTAGAGTAGAAGTTTGTTTTTAATATAAGTTCTTTAATCTATGAACACTTAATTTTATTTACACTGGATAGTATTTGTTTGTATGTGCCAAGCTAAATATTGGCAAATTGGCCTCAGACTTATTGTTCTTCTACAGGCAGTGGTAACAGAATAACTTTTCATACTACTTTTTTATTTGGCCCATAGTAAGACTAATGAAGGCTCCTCATATCCCCGAATATTAATTTATATTCATTAGAAATTCCAGCAGCCAGAACATTACTTATTTCTGCTAAGCTTAATTTCTAAGGCATTTATTCATATTTTATTATACCTTGATTAGATTAATGAGCATGACCTTTTGTAGGCCCCTCATTCTGTGCCTTACTAATTTGTCTAGTAAGTTTTGATCTGTTGGTTTAAAAAAAAACAAAAACAAAAAAAACCTAATATCAGGCCAGTGGATAGCCACATTCTTGACTGTGGATAAATGATGGCAAGTAACTACATGACAGGAGGCAAGGACTGCAGCAGGGTCTGGTCTTGTTTAATTAAAGAAATGTCAGTAACCTTTGATCAGTTTCTTTTTCTGTGATTCCATCAACTGCAGCCTTGCCTCAGGGAGGGTAGTTTATTGTGAATGAGAGACAGGAAAGTTGTTTTGACAGAGATTAAATTGGAGAGTCACCAACAGCAAGAATCACATTTACAAGGATTGCTTGATATTTGTCTTTTGTTGTAGTTATATTGCCATGTTTTTATGTAATGACAATAACCTCTGGTGCTGTGAGATCCTTCTAAAGGTCCTATAAGGTACTGTGGAATATTAGCACTGTTAGATGTGCAAATATTTAAACGTGATTCACAAAACAAACTTGGAGTTGTCAGGTATGAATCCATGTTATCAAAAACATTGTGCCCAGTGGTGGTCTTTCTGAGTTCTTTGCAACAGAAGAATTGCTCTGCTATTTTTCTGTAGTGGAAAAAGGAGTAGAAATGAAGAGCTGACATTTTCCAGGGAGTATCTCAAGTCTAACAAGGTGTGCCTTAAGTCTAAAGAAGTTGAGAACCACTGGTCTAAAGAAGGACTTTTGTGGAATCTACGTACTTCTAGAAGGAACTGAATCACAACAGAATTTAGGATAAGAGTCTTGAGTATCTGTTCTGGATTGATTTTGATCATGTGCACTGGCCCACTAGAATGATTAAGGGATTAGAAAATATGCTTTATTGAGAGATTCCAGGAGCTCAGTGTAGTGATAGTGGTATAACAGGATTCAGTGGTAGAAGTTTGGAGGCCAGTAAGTTCCAGCTATAAATAACACAAAATTTTGAAGATGGGACATAATATTTGGAATAATTTAACAAGTTTATTGCTAGATTAAATGTTTTTTCTTCCCTAACAGGCCATCTTTTAGAAAAATCCTTAGGACTTTAGTTTGTGAAGTTTGTGATTTAGGAAGACATATTGACCCCTTCTGGCTTTATAATCTAAGGAGACTTTTTGCTTGGTTGTATAAATTTGGCGTCCAGTTAAGAATTCTAAGGATAAGTTTGGGTTACCTCTCCTCTTCCCTCCCCCCCTTTACATTTATGTGTTCTGAATAATCCACAGCCTGGGAGTAAATTTCCCTTTTAATAACCAGTGAAGTATCTGAGATATATAAAATAACTTTTGTTTAGAGAGTCGAAGTTTGGCAGTTGTTCCTTATCAGACTTCACTGAGCTGTGTTTTGGGTCTCCAAAGTCATTTGGGTTTAAATATGTCTTGTTATCTTAATAGAGGAGCAGATTAATTACATGCTCCAATTTCTTCATTAGAATTGTGAGGCTGATTAGGCCAGAGATGCTCTTTCTGCTGGAGGCGAAATCAAATTCTTTCTGTAAACTTTGAAGTCTACGGTCAAATGGGTCGCCAACTGGTTGGAGGGCCGCACCCAGAGGGTGGTAGTGGATGGGTTCTTCTCGACCTGGAAGGATGTGGGCAGTGGGGTTCCGCAGGGCTCGGTCCTCGGGCCCGCACTGTTCAACATCTTCATCAGTGACTTGGATGAGGGGGTAGAAAGCACCCTGTTCAAGTTTGCTGATGACACTAAGATGTGGGGGGATGTGGGTGCACTAGAAGGGTGCAATAGGCTACAAGCTGACCTTGACAGGTTGCAACGGTGGGCGGATGAGAATAGGATGGGGTTTAACACTGATAAGTGCAAGGTGTTGCACATGGGGAGGAAGAACCGGCACCACACTTACAGGTTGGGGAACTCCCCTCTTGCCAGCACGGAGACGGAAAAGGATCTTGGAGTCGTCATTGACTCCACGATGAACATGGGCCGGCAGCGTGGGGAGGCAGTCAAGAAGGCCAATCGTACCCTGTCATGCATCCACAGATGCATCTCGAGCAGGTCCAGGGAGGTGATCCTCCCCCTCTATGCGGCACTGGTCAGGCCGCAGCTGGAGTACTGCGTCCAGTTCTGGGCGCCACACTTCAAGAGGGACGTGGACAATATGGAAAGAGTTCAGAGGAGGGCCACTCGTATGATCAGGGGTCAGCAGGGCAGGCCTTATGAGGATAGGCTACGGGACCTGAACCTGTTTAGCCTCCACAAGAGAAGGTTAAGGGGGGACCTTGTGGCCTGCTACAAACTGGTCAGGGGGGATCAGCAGGTATTGGGGGAGTCCCTGTTCCCCCGTGCGCTGCCAGGAGTGACCAGGAATAACGGTCACAAACTGGCGGAGGGTAAGTTTAGATTAGATATTAGGATTAGGAGGCGCTACTTCACAGTCAGGGTGGCTAGGGCCTATTGAAAGCTTTGTTTGAAAGGAGTAGACAGATTCAACCTAAATGGGACTTTTTAAGGTGGTTTACAGTTACTTTTTTTTTTTTTTAAACCATTCCAGAAATTTACTTTTTTCTTTTAAATCACTGTAGAATATTTCATTTTTCTTCTGCTAAAATGAAGTCCCCTGATGCTGTAACCCTCTATGGCTTAGGCAACTTGGATCCAGATTTTCAAAGAGGAATGGCCTTTTTATTTTTAGGGCCTACCTTTGTGTGGAGATGCCTCCTTCTCTTTATCTTATACTTTTTCTTAATAACAACTAACACATCTGCCACATCTTGAATGCAGTAGATCAAATCTTGTACTTGATATAGTTTCAAACACTACCTGAGTAAGATTTGTTCTCATTTCCAAGTTGTTATCTGTAGCTACTGTTTATGATCGTGGTGGGTAGAGATATTAATTATTTAACTTTCACTTTCAAAAACTAACTTCAGAACAGCTGGAAAGAGAGGAGACAGAGAAGTAAGGGAAAGCATGTAATGGGAGGATGAAAGCACACAAGGAAGCAAGGCAGAAGGTTAGACAGGCACTTGTATGAGATGGTTTGGATAACTCCTGCCTTGAGCAGAGTTTTGGACTAGGTGACTGCCTGAGGTCCCTTTCAGCGTTACTTTTTATGATTTTAAATCTTTAGGTATATCAAGATTTTACTCGCAACCAAATCATTTTTGTCTATAAAATGTCTGGATTATTGAACTGGATCCATGATGCTTATAAATCAGGCCCCTATATAGCCAAGGACCCCATATAGGAGATAGGCCCAGACACTTATATGTTAGGAGAGCAGTTTTTAAGTCATTCAAGCAAGCAAGGCAAGCAGTAGACTGTTATGCACGATTATACTGTGGCAACTGTCAGTCCTCCTGGATCATGGTGTATGTATGAGGGCCCCCGAGACCATCAATGCATATGCCTGGGAGGAATTTTTTGGAGACTTTCCATCCTTCCTTTAGGCCACTGAGGAAGAATCCGAAGACCAGACTGAGTCCAGATGTTCGGTGCTTCCATGGCTGTAGTTGTATAAGTGTCTGAGAATCAAACCCAGGACACTTATAGAAACCACAGGAAACTCATATGATTATATTAAAAATGCATGGAAGTGGTCTTGTATGTTCTGTATAATATCTATTATTGTTGAGTGGTCTGTGCGCTGGCCCCTCAGAGCTGGGGTATAGCCATCTCTGCAGCTCAGGTTGCTGCTTCTGCATCCCCCTTCATGAAATCTTAGCTCCACTCATGCCCTCACATGCTGGTAGCTTCACATGGCTCCAGCCAGCATTCTCACAGCACAGCTACTAAGTGCACTGTAGGAAGGTCCCAGCTGATGAATAGACCATGACAGCCAGCTGAAGGTTTAGAAGCATCTACATATGCCTTCAGCTGGCTGCTGTAGGGCGGCAGAAGCCTTATGCTATTTGGGAAAAGCAGCTGCTGGAAGAAAGGGTTCTGTGGTTAGTGTGTGAATGCACTCTAAAGTTTTGATGGTAGAATTGGAAGTATACCAGCATAACTTTGTGGCTTAGACTAGGGGTTGCCAACCTACAGCTCACAGGCTGATCTAGCGCACAAAGAGATTTTTATCTGGACCACCATGTCAGGACAGCACTCAGTCTGAAGGATGTAACTCAGTCTGAAGGAATGCTGTTTCTTAAATTTGGCCTGCTATTGCTAAAAGGTGGTTGACATCTAGTTTAGACTATTCATACAGCTCTCCGCCGTGACAGTGAGGAGTTCCAGAAGCTTTGTAAGGGTTCAACTGATGAACAGATATGGCAGAGGGCTAGCTAGAAAACAAAAAGATGTATTGACTACTGTAACGTGAGCCCAAAGAGACAGAACCTGGATGCCTGTCAGTATTTAGATAGGTTGATGATATCCAGTCACTGAGCTCAAGGTAAAAGAGGCCACAAAGGGAAAATTAACAATGAGTTTGCATGGTGTAAAAAGTGGTGTGGGGAGTAGTTAGTCTACCACCAGCAATGGAGACTGTACTTAAGTGCTTGTCTGTGTTGTAATTTCTTTGTCTTTGCAGCCCTCCAAAGGTACCTGTAATGAATGCATTTTACTGAATGTGCAAAAGTGCTTTTATTATGTACAGAGGCCAGCTTTGCTGCAAGCACTGTCATCTGCCACCACTTGTATGTATTTTGGATGCAGCGCTTTTGTGAGTTTGGAATACAGCTGCTGTACCTTCAGTAGATTTTGATCAGTCTCAGCTTGGTACGTTTAGCTGAAATCAATAAGAATCATTCTATTTAGGTTTTCCAAATTTTAGGTCAGACTTTGTCAACTGAATGCATGACCTAAAAAGCTTGTACCCTAACCAAACTCACTTATGTCCAATTTGCCCTGAAGCAGCTATGGAGAAGGACAAAACATACTTTTTAACCTCTTGAAAAAGGGAAGGGAGCTGCTTGGAAGCAAACATCAGCCGTTATGTCTTCCTCATCTTGTAGTGATAAGGTTAGCTAATTACTCTGGCTGACCTTGAATGAAATGAAATTAAGTTGGAGCAGTTTTGCTGCACTTGTATCGCTACACAATATAACAGTTGCATTGTAACCTCTCATCAGTAGAATTTGCTATTGATACAGTTGCGTAATACCCTATGAGAGGTGCTGAAGTATAATAGTAATCTAAATCTTAATAATGCTTTCTTAAATTTTCTGTTGCACAGGGATTTGTCAGCTTATTGCAAAAAAACAAAATCTGTAGCTAATTAGCAGGCCCATGTGCCAGTTGTAAAGGCACTAGCAAAGCCCTTGTTTCATTGAGGTTGATATGGCAGTCCATTTGCAGCTTGTTCAACACCCTACAGAAATCTTGAAAAGGGAATATTAGCTAGTATTGCTATAACTTGTAGCAGTTAATGACCCAAGTGCGTGTTTTTACCTCACAATGATACTTGGTGCTTACTTTCCTAAATCTGAGAAGTATGAACTTCGGGGGAAGCTACCATATTCGGGAAAGGAAGGTTGCATCTGTTCTCATCCCTCAGAGGAAAGGAGTGCATTCAGATTCAGATCACTCGAAATGAAAGGTATCCTAGTAGAGAGGAAGACATCCAAATAAATATAAACCTATAAAATATTAAGAAAAAGACTAAAGATGGTTTTATTACCTGAAGTGCTTCTCAAAATAGACTGTTCACCCATGTACAGTAAAATCGGTGCCCAGAATTTGCACAGGAGCGGTTTATCCTTTGAATGAGAGGTGGGTGACTGTCTTCCCCCTTAAACCACCTTCAACTTATTTTTTGAGCTGCACTTTTTTTTCTCCTTGAGGTAGGTACTCTGCACTTGTACACACTGGCTGTTGGCAGCAATCCCCAAACTTCCTTTCTGCTTGTGACCTCAGTTATAGAAGGTAATGAAATCCAATCCCACACAGTTGCTGCTCTTTGTATGCCTGCGATTAACAGGAATGGGGTTTTAATGCATCGCAGCTGCTCTGTACTCTCAGTTAGAAAGGTAAACTGGGTCAGTTAACCCTTGAATGAAACTGCTAAATTGCTCAATTTTAGCTCTTATTGGGTGCATCTACACATGCAGTTAAGGTGGGGCAATAAACTTGGACACAATTTGTGCCGGAGTCAGCTTCTGGGTGCAGCATCTTGATCTGGGGCAGAGCAGCCCCAGACTGGTAAGCAGTCAGGGGGGCAGGTTAGCCCTGGACTCCAGGGCTAGGGATGGAAATTGCACAGGGCTCCAGGGACTCCAGGACTAGGGACAGAAGTTGCACAGGAACCAATTTAAATGATCAGAGATGGGTTTAAACCTGTAACAGAACATAAGTTCAGTGCACATAAACCGGTTTCAAAATGTCTGAAACTAGTTTAAGATAAACCTGGTTGAATGTAGTTCAGACTTAACTGATTTAGGTCAAACCGGTTTATGGAACTTCTGTCCCAGACCTCTTCCTGGTTCAAGTTAAATCATAGTCCTGCAGCATCCCATGATGCTTTGCAGCCCCGGGCTAGGTTGTGCCGGCTGCTGGAGCAGTGCAGAGTTGGCCTTGCCCCTCTGTACTCTAGCCAGAGCAGTGAGGTCTGGCTAATGGCGGGGGGGCGGAACCCAGCTGGGGACACAGCCTGGTCTACCTGGTGAGGGCAGAGCAGCCCCTGCCAGACATTTTCTCACTGGAGTGGAGGGGGCAAGGGTGTGGGACAGCAGGCTCAGGCAGAGGGGGATTAAACCCTCCTGCCTCCCCCCTCCCACCAGGGAGGTGATCTAGCTTTTCCCCCCTGCTTTTGTCTTAGCATGGCCTGGGACCCCCAGAGCCCTGCTACCAGCTAGGAGGTGATCCCATTGCTCCTTGGTAAATGATGCTTAGGAATTATTTCTGAGAAATACTATCAGCTTCTACAAAGTTGAAGGTTTCATTAGAAGGAACCCACTCCCCACCCAGTTTCTTACCCTTAAAACCATCTAACTTGTCAACCCTAGTTTAGAAAAGGAAAAAAAAATCTCCGAGACATAAATTTGTGTAACCAATGCGTGGATGACTTCCTGTATCTCTACATCTGCTTATAATTTCGTCTGAAATGTGAAAAGAGTACCTGAATTTGTCACAATTCTTGTGAATGTTTTGGAGACCCTTGCTGTGTCCAGGTGATGTAAGCTCCATGTTAAATTTTGACCTCATTTTTTGGCAAAGATTTGCGTGACAACCTGATGCAGCAGCATGGAAAGATGGATGTGATTCCAGATGTATCTCAAGATGTGTGCATGTGGGTGTCTGTTGTTGGGTGTTTGTTTAAATACAAACAGACACGATTTCCCGTTCAGTGAGATGCTGCCCCATTGCTGCCACTGATACAAAAACTTGTCAGTTTAAATCCTGACATTTGAAGAGTCCGCTCCAGAATTTAGATGTCGGGAATGAAGGGCAACCAAGCTACAGAAGCAGCTGACCTCGTTTTGGGGCATTGGAAATTTTACATGTGGATCTTGAGGCATGATGTGGGCTCTTTATATTGCAGTTAGCAGTACAACTCCTGTCCTTAGCGCCCTCCCACCCCCCAAACTCTGTTCTGGCAAGATAACTTAGCAGTACCAAGTGTAAATCACCTCATGGAGAAGAGATCTTCAGAGTCTTCTGTGCATACATTTTTGGGTGTTTTAAAGCTTTTTTCTTGAATTAATTTCATGTTCTGCTCCATAAATATTGTTGGTTTGCTTGCTTGTTTTTTACTTGGACACTAAATGTCAGATGTAGTGTTTCTCTCCACAAGTGCAAGGAGTTGCTGATCAAGTTCTTCGGAGACAAGTGTCCACATGAGAAGTTACCATTGTAGTTGATCTGAATTGGTCCGTCTCAACCAAGAGATCAGGGACTATGTGGGTCGGAAGAGTGATTCCCCTTTGTCCTTCAAGAGCAAGTAAACAGACGAGAATGTGTAGATAAATTTGCTTTGCTGTCACTCATGAACACCGTGTGCCCTGAGAGGGTGGGGGGGCACGGCAACCACCTGCAGGCAGCAGTGTCAGCAGCAGAGACATGGCAATAGTGGGTAGGGACTGCCCGCAGGCAGCTGTGGCAGAGTCAGCGATTGAGGGGGGGGCAAGTGCTGACCAGTGGTTGGCGACCACCTGCAGAAGCCACTGGCAATTGGGGGGACTGCCTGTAGATGCCGTTGGTGGTGTCGGCTGCAACAGGGGGAAGGGGTGGTGAGCGGTGACTGCCACAGGCACTGCCAACCCCCCCATTAGCCACAGGCACTGCCAACAGTTTCGGCAGCTCTTTCCACAGGGGGTGCACCACCAATCTCAGGGGGTGCATGTGCACCCGCATGCACCCCTTACGTGTCACCAGTGTGTGGAAGACATATTTAGAAACCAGCTCTGCTCTCTGGCCAGCCCTTTCCTTGCCCAGAAGCAGCATGGCCAGCACAGACAGCATGCAGCAAGCAGCAATCTCCTTGCCTACTCTGCCTCTGTGCATCATGGCTGTTCCAGCCTCTGCCCCGACCCTAGCAATGATGACCAGCACCCCATGCTCCTGCTAGCCCCAGCTGGTCCCTTGTCCAAGCCCCAAGAAAAGCCGCACACGCACCAGTGGGGACCAAGTGACAATGTTGCTTCTTTTCTTATTCTCTGGCCAAAGAGGGAGTTTCAGTTTCCCGTACTGCCCACCCTTTCACAAATCTCAACTCAGTTCTTTTCCATGAGACTTTATTCAAATAACATGTTTTAGGAGAACTCTGATATCTTTGGTTTGATACTGAGCATGACGCCATCTTTGCTTTCTCTTCCCTTTTTCCAGAATGAACCCATTTTTCCCCATTACTTCTTTTTGATGGTTTTCCTGATAACTTCAGCCTTTCAGGGGTGGGACCTTAGAAGTACATGGCACATTTCTGTGTTGCACAGTGACCTTGTGGGGGGAAGGGTGAAGGGGAGGACATTTGTGGTTTTTCTCCTTTTCTTTTTTTTTTTTACGTCAACATTTTTCCACTTGGAGTTTATGTTTACACTCCTGTTGTATCTGGTGATTTTTTTTTTTGCATGCTTTACTTCAATAGTTTTTTACAGTGCTCTTCATCATCTGTTTTGACACTTTCATCTGTTCTTACTAGTGATTTGCATAATAATATTTAGGTGCTTGTGCATATGCTTGCCTCCATAAATAAGAATTTTTCCTGGTTATTTAAAAGATGTTGACTTTGGCTGTTTGGGGTGGGGGATTCTTGTCATAGTGTGTTAGAGTGATGTAGCTATGATACTTCAGGAACTTTGCAAGAGGCAAAGCTTTTTTGGGGAGGGTTAATATCTTTTATTCAGTATGGAAATTGATAGATCTAAAAGTTAGAGTACAGGAGGCCTTTGGTTATTTTCACATGTTGGAGAATTTAGGTTTTTTTACAGTATTTTGCTAGTTCTACTTTGAAAATTATTTGAAAACCACACAAGTGTCTTCCTCTTTCCTTAGGCCATGTATTTGCTGATCATTTGCTCCTAAATATTATCCATTTGCCTAGTCAGATATGAAATATGGTAGTGTCAGAGTATTAGCTATATTAGAAAAAAATAAACTTAATCTTTTCCAGACACTTTTTATAATATTATGGACAATAATATATTCTAAGAGTGGGTTATGTCAGATCTGAGTAATATCCTGGATATGGATTTGGAAGTCTGCAACATAAATTTCATGGATTTTTATTTCTGCTAGGGTTCCTTAATTTCCCAACGTATCACACATGATTAACCAGATTTTACCATAGTTAAAGTATCAAATGTCATCTGCACTGCAGGTTGTGAGGAAATTGATGCAAATAGAAAAGATTAAACATTTATCATGAATAGCTTGTTGACCCTTCAGATGACACTGCAAATTACTTCACCATCCCCTAAATCAATTGTAAGGTAGAGTTTTTAAACTATACAAGAAGTTTTGTGCACACAATGATTTTTGGGAGTCCTGTTGATAAAGCATCATAAATTGCACTAGTTGTGGATGAACTGGAGGTATTTGTTGTCCAGCATTCATAATGCTAATTTTTAATGATTGTGTATAGCATATCTGCATTAAGAAGCTTCAGAAATATACTTTTAATGCAGAGCCCTAAATAGCCTGCACACTTCACATTTGCTTACATTGAAATAGAGTTGCGTTTTGATACACAATTTGTGCAGTAAAAATCAATATTGTATGGTCCTGAGCATATATTTGTATACGGTTAGGTGACTTGTGTCCTTTAAAACTGTTAGCCTCTGGGAAGAAACTGGTTGAAACAGTTTGTGTAACTTCTTTTCCCTCTTTAACCGTGCATCTAATTAAAAACAAGTTGTGGTACATAAAAGCGACAAACAGTCTTATTCACCTAACAAGTGTATTTTGCATTTTTTTGCATCTTGACTGAAAAATTGGAATATTAAAGCTTAAAGGTGAAATAAAGGTGAAATATAAATGTACCAAATGAAATTATGTGCAGTTTTTGAAGAGGACAGTAGAGGGTAGTGTAACATTGAGTTACAGAGTAATTTTCCTGTATAATATTGTTGACGTTTAATGTCCTGTAGCATGTTAGTTAAAATAAGTATTGCATTATTGTAGAGCTGTCTTGTTTGACGCATTTTAAACAAAGTTTTGACTGTAAAACTATATTCAGATTTTGAATAAAACTCCAGTATTTTATCACTTTTAAAAATTAATTGCATTTCCTTTTATTGCCCATGTATTTTTCAATGAAAACACAAAGAAGTTTAAGTCACAGAATAGATTTCTAAAAACTGCTGCATGAGTCTGTAAATCTGTTCATCATCATCATCATGTGATAGAGATATTAATCTTTTGTGGTGCTATTTTTTTAAAATCTTGATTGAAAGTGCTGAGGCCAGTGGAGAATTCAGCAAGTCAGCATTTCTTTCATAATGTTGGTTGTCATGTCTAGCCTTATGTTAGATATAATTCTGGTTGCCCTCTACATTTTGTCAGGGGTAGGCTTCTGAGAATAACTGATAGATTTCCTGTTATACAGCAGCACTGAGTTATTAACTGAATAAACTTTAATCAGTTGGAAAATGTCTATATTAGTTGTGGTAAAATACACCAAGAACTTTTTTCTTATGTCTAGTCTAAATTGGTCTTCCTGGAGTTTATGGCCGTTAGGCCTTGTTATCTCTCGAGGAGCTCTAGTGAACAGCTGCTCTCCCAGGTCCTGATGTACCCCTCTTATATAATTGTAGGCTGCTACCAAGTTGAGGGTTCTTCCTACTGAGGTGCAGCACCCTACACTTCTCAATATTGAAGGCCCTCCGGTTTTAGTCGGCCCACATTGAGAACGTGTCCAACTTGGCCTGTATCCCCAGACTGTACTGCAGTGTGACCACCCTTCCCCCATAATTTGGTGTCATCTGCAAACTTTGCCAGTTTGCATCTGACTCCTGACTCCAGATTGTTGATGAAGATGTTGAAAGAGTACCAGCCCATGTACCAAGCCCTGAGGGATTCCACTGATTACCCTGCACCACGTTGATTTGCTCCTGTCAACTAGTACTCTTTGGGTCCAGCCCCGTAGCCAGTTACCTAGCCATCAGACCATAAGATGATCAAAGCCACAGTTCCCCAGCTTAGCCATGAGGACATCGTGGGGAGCTAGGTCAAAGTCTTTCTTGAAGTCCACATATATAACATCCACGTCATCTCCCTTTTTAGGGCTCATGTCACCTGGTTATAGAAGGAGATGAGGTTGGTCAGGCAAGAGCTGCTGGTCACAAAGCCATGCTGGCTGGCCATCGGAAACTTGCTTTCCATTTTGTCTGGTGTTGGTGGATCCCTTGACAAATTTCTCCAGGATTTTACCAGGGATGGACGTCAGACTGATTGGTCTATAGTTCCCTGGGTTATCCCTCCTCCCTTTCTTGAAGATAGGGACCATGTTGGCTCTTTTCCAGTCTTCTGGGACCTCCCCTGAGCGCCACAGATTTTCATACATCTTTGCCAAGGCAGGTGCAGTGATGGCTGCCAGCTCCTTCAAGATTCTTGGGTGCATTCCGTCTGGGCCTGTGGACTTGTGAATGTCCAGTTTCTCAAGGTGTTCCCTCATCTGATCCACATCAATTTTGGGCCTGCCACCCACTTCCAGGCTGGTTTGTGTCCTTTCTGACAATGTGATCCCCTCGGGAGGGTGAAAAACCAATGCAAAAAAGTCATTTAGGAGATTGGCCTTTTCTTAGGCATTGGATGTCAGCTGCCCCATTTGATCCCTCAGGGGCCCAATGCTATCTTTGTTCTTTTTTCGACTTCCCACATATCTGAAGGACTTTTTGTTGTCCTCGATCCCTGAGTTTGGTTTGTGCCTTGGCTTTTCTGGACCACTTCCTACAAGTGCGGGCATGTGCTGAGTAGTTGTCTTTGGTGATGCTTACCAACTGGACTAGACTTCTCTTTTGAGTTTAATGAGGCCCAACAGTTCCTTGTTCAGCCAAGGAGGCTTCCTTGCCCATTGATTACATTTCTTGCAAGATGGAATGGCTTCCCCTGGTGCCTCAGGGATTATGTTCTTGAGAGATGATCATTCCTTGTGTACTCCCCTTATCTCTGAGGATATGGCTTCTAATTGCCTGACTTACCAAAGATCTGAGTGTGCGAAAGTTAGCCTTCCCAAAGTTGAGGGTTTCTGTTTTAGCCTGCTCTTCTTAAACTATTTATTTTCCAAATATATTTTTGAAGGACTGAAAGGTTTTTCTTTCCCTCATTTTCATTTTCTGATTATATATGTTGATAATACATGTAAAAATGGTTCAGTTCATGGAAAAGTAAATGGCTAATAGGAGTCTTCTTCATCTGAGGAACTCTAAATACATTCTAAATAAACTGGACATGGATTACCTGGACACAAATGCCTTTTTTAAAGCTAAACTGAGCAGACAATTTTGTCAGTGTTTTAGATTCCATTCTTGTTCCTTAATGATTCCTTGCATCCTTCTAACTACTATTGGAGACTCACTTCCCTGTCTGGAGCTCCCTAAAATAATACTATGTTTCTAGTTTCCTTTATTCTTCCCCTTGCACCTTAGTTCTCCAATATCTCGCTTTTCTAATAACATCCCTTCTGTATCAGGTATTTTTTGACTGACATATCTGGGGAAAACCCACTGCTTGCTTAAAACAAGAAGTTTGCTAAGAAAGAAAATCAGTCTTGTTTTTAATTAGGCTGTCTTAATTCTTTACCCATCTGTGGAAAGTTTTAATAATGTATAGTTTTTTTGTAATATTAATCTATTTTGTCTCCAGAACATGTTAAGAGATGAAGATGCATTAGATTAAAAGGAATTTGTCGTAATGTACTTTATTCACAAATAATTGTATAGGTATTCAGTCTGCAGTCAGTGCACCCACTGAAAGTCATTATGAAAGTAATGCATGGTAGTTGCTGGAGATAGGAACTTTTAGAAGTACCCGCTATTTGTGGCTATATGCAGACAATACTCTTGTAATAAAAATTTTAAAAAAGATTCTGCTCCTTAGTATGAAATAAGAATACGGCCTGAAAATCTCTTGCATAACTGCAAAGAATTTGGAAGCACTGCTTTAATTTACAAATTACAGCCCTGTTTGCAGTGGCATAAACTAAGTTAAATCTCTGATTTCAGAGTTAAATCTCTGATTTCAGATTGTAAATGAGAAGTGTCTGTCTGGAGAAAGATATAAATTTGCTGGGACTAGGTGTATTGTGCTTATTTTCTCATTTCATTTAACACTAGGGGGTGCTACTATGATGGCACATTGATCAAAAAGCTGTGACAAAGGATACAGCTGAACCTAGGTGTTCTATGGAAACACAGATATAGATTGTATAGATATAGATTGCATATAACGAAAAGTGGAGATACCGCATCCAGTAATGGAAAGGCATGTGTTGGGAAGTAAGTAGCTGTTGTGCAGATGTTCCCCGTATTATGCAACATGGATGAGAGCATTATTACTTGGTTCTTGTTGTATAATTTATCAGCCTCTGAATTGTTTTGGTTCATGCCCTCAGAAAAAATCATTTTCAGGTTTTCGTTATTAATTTCACTACATCTGTCTTAGCAAGAAAAAGATAATGGAAAGTTGTCACAGCACACGGGGTAGGCATAGACCTAATCTTAACAGAGTGGTGTAGAGGCATTCACTATTCAGATTCAGGAACTATTCACAACAGGGACTACTGAACTCACTACATCTATTGGGTGAAAGCAGTCAAAAAGGGAAAACTGCAAGTTCTGTCATGTCTTTAAGGCCCAGTCAGCACAGTAAGCTAGATTCAGTCTTCTTGCTGCAATTCTGTTTAAATAAGCAGTTTACAGACTAAAAGAAGGGTCAAGCAAGAGAAAAACAAGTTGCTGTATGTACAACCATGTTTTTTTTTGTAATTGAGTTGTACTGTCTGCACCTAATCTAGTTGCCCACAAGCTCAGGTGAGTTTTCACACACAGGCTGTTTTCTCAGTATAACTGTGAGAGATCTGTATTTCTTTGAAACCTTTTGTGAGTCAGTGCATTCTGGAAAAATCTAATCTAATACCAGTTCAGTACTCCTTTTAAGAAGGAGATGCATGCAGTGATACCAGAAATATGTTGGGGGTGGAAGTGGGAGGGAGAATTGGATTTGGGAGTGCCCTGCTGAATTAGATTTAAGGAAGGAGGACCGATCAGCTGTATGAAAAGACTTATGACTGCCTAGTAAAGTGTTATGACCCAGTTTCAGATCACGGTGCCATTCTGGGACATTACTAAATGTAAGAGGTGGTTAGCTGCCACAGTTTTTATCTGCTAACAAACTTGAGTGTAAACCAAAACCTTTGTTCAAAATACAAGCAACCATTTGAGAAAATGAAGTCTTTTTGCTCTTGGGTTGAAGTTAACTCCCTTTATATAAGTCAACATGCAGTTTTACTTTTAAAGCAGTGTTGCCAAAAACTCTCCAGACAAAAAGTAGCCTAAAAAACTGTTGAAGTCTATACACCCTTGTTCAGCTCTATGAAGTGTTAACTTGGAAACAGAGGGCTTGATTCTGCTCTTAAATAAATATCCAGGTCTACATTACAGTGTAAATCTAAGCACTGTATCTGGGCATATACAAATAACTGAAGTGCTCATGTAATCTCTGGCACTGCTTCTATTATTGACAAATGTTGGGCTTTATTCTTAAATCAGAGAACTTTCTTAGTTTATTATCCCTGCTGGACTCTTAAAATCTTTCATGAGATATTTGTGATAAAAATAATCCAACCAATTTATGTTGCTTGTGCCAACTTCTAAGCTTTAGAAGCATAGATGAGGAATTATAGCACCGGCAATGTAAAACTTCAGTTTTAATGTCTTAATCTTAATGGCTTGATCTTAATGGCTGAGTTTAAATACCATTACCACCACATCTTATTCAGCAAATTTAAGGCTCTGTTAACTGTCTAGCATCAAGCTTGTCAGTAAGCCAGCTATCTTGCTAGACTGTAGACCCGAGATGCATGAAAATGTCAACAGTCTTAGGCTCATTAGTTCTTGGCTTTACAGCCAAGGTGTGTGCATGTGTATGTTTCCCCTTAAGACTTCTTTGTAATAAGTCTAGTCCTACAAAAATGAAACCCTCTTGTTTTGCTGACTCTTATTAGCTAAAATTAGCTGCACATTTCCTAACATGTATTGTAATTTGTGAATTATCTGAACAATTAAAAGTCTGTTTTCCTATTGATTTGTATTAACACCTGGATTTCTATTAACAACCCCTTACTGTTAAAAGAACTACCCACGTGATCCTCTTCTGTTCAAGAGATTAATACATTCCAGAACATCCTTCCTTTATACTGAGCATCTTTTTCTCCTATTGCCTTTTCTATTTATTGTTAATCTGGGTAGTGGAAGACATGCTATCAGACTTGTAAAATTGTCATGAACATCTTGGGCAAAAAACCTTGGTTTGCATGCCTTTTATTGTTATGTTTATGTATCATATTACTCGCCTGTCAAAAACTTATTTGCCCTGGAGGATTTCTGCAAGAATTTTTGCAGCATTGAAAGTATTTATATGCTTGGGTCACAGGCATAAAGACAGGGTCTCAATGCCTGAATTAAATTAAGCTACTCCGGTTAGTTTTCTCTCCAAAAATTTGAGTGATCTATTTTTGGAAATAGATCTAAACCACCTCTGTTGTTTTCCCCTTCTCTCCCCACCCTGGCCAATCTCTCTTTCAATCTAAATGTCAATGTTCAGACTAAACCTCTAAGTTGCTTTAAAAATATTTCTCTATGTGCTTGGCAGTCTCCTTTAGAGATACTACCAGCTCCTAGATTATATCTACTCCACTCCAAAAACATTGTTTTTATGAAATAAAAATATTTTAAATAACAAAAACCAGGCAATTACCTGTTTCCCATTATTTCTTCAAGACCAAATTTAAGAAGAAAAAAAATACTGAAACAGATTAAACAATTGTATATTGAATAGCACATTTCCTTGTTAAAAGAAAGAAGATATAATATATCATTATTAAAGAAGAAATGGATATATTCACTGTCTTTGTTTTGTTGTTTTCAGTCAGGACAAGCTTTCTTATCTGTTTTCTGTTTTTCCAGGAGCAAACTAACTTGTTTAATTTTCCAAAAGACAAAAATGTTATTCCATACAGAACTTGACATTTATTAGTGACAATAAAATTGTTACTTCCAAGCCCTCATCAACACAGATATACATTTTCCTAGTTGGGGCTTAAATCTGAAAAGAATGGAATCTTTTTTTCTGTAGATAATGTCTTTCAAATGTTTTGCTGCAGTTATTCTAATTCAGAGTAGTTGAGTTATGACTAAAAATCATTACAGTACGATGACTGGAATTGGTGACATGACATATGTGACACGAATTGGTGGTATAAGTGGACAGGCTTCAACACTGGAAAATCCAATATAAAAATAAGCAGTAATTGAACAACCTCTTTTGTGTTTTGAGATATGGGTATTTTAGGCCAGATTTTTCTGAAGAGCTCTGCATGCTGAGTGTTCACTTGTTTCTAAAGGTATTGGGTTATGCTTTAAATTAGGTTTGCTGGGGATTGGAGACCAAAAAGCCTTGAGATAAGCATGGAAGCGGGTGACCTGGAGGAAGCACAAGCAGGAGGGGGCAACAGGGGTGGCCTTCTCATTCTTGTTGAGAAAGTAGGGGAATTGGCTAGTTGCCTCAGGTGTTTGTACACAAATGCACAGAGCCTGGGAAACGAGGAGGAAATATTGGAAGTCCTCGCACAGTCAAAGAACTGTGACATGATTGGAATAACAGAGACTTGGTGGGAGCTCTCATGGCTGGAGCACTGTCATGGCTGGGTACAAACTGTTCAAGAGGAACAGGCAGGGGAGAAGAGGAGGAGGAGTTGTTTTATATAAAAGCTGTACGATTGCTCAGAGCTCCAATACGAAACTGGAGATAGGCCTGTTGAAAGCCTCTGGGTTGCGGTCAGAGGGGAGAGCAACAAGGGTGACATCATGGTGGGTATCTGCTAAGTATAGTCCACCAGACCATGAGGTTGAGGTGGATGAGGCTTCTTCAGACAGCTAGTGCAAGTTTCCAGATCACAGGCACTGATTCACAACGGGAACTTCAATCACCCTGATATCTGCTTGGAGGGCAACAGGCAATCTGGGAAGTTTTTGGAGAGTGTTAGGGACAAGTGTTGGAGAGGCCAATAGGGGGGTTCAAAACATGGAGCTAGATGACAGTGGTGGTAGATGACAGAACAAGGAGCAATAGTCTCAAACTTCAGCAAGGGAAGTTTAGGTTAGTTATTAGGAAAAACTTTCTCATGAAGAAGGTAGTGATCATTGGAACAGGTTACCCAGCATAGGCAATGCATAGGAGGGGCATGTGCCCCTCCCCAAAGTGCTGGTGCCCCCCCCAACAGCGAGTGTTCCAGCTGGTGGGGGGGCAACGGAGAGCACTAGTGCCCCCTGTGAAATTGGCTCCACCGCTGCCATGCCACATGTGGAGGTGCTGGCACTTCTGTTGCTGCTGTGCCTCCGGCGTGCTCAGCAGCTGGCTGCTGGTGGGGGGACCCCACCCTGGTCACCGGCTGGCTGCTGGGGGACTCCTCCCTCCCCCTCATCATAATGTGCTGGTGCCCCCCAAGTCTTGCGAGGCACCAGTCGCCCATGGTACCTAGAGGGGTTGTGGACTCCCCATCCTTGGAGGTTTTTAAGTCTCGGCTAGACAGAGCCTTGGATGGGATGATCTAATTAGGGGTGGTCCTGTTTTGAGCAGGGGATTGGACTAGATGATCTCCTGAGGTCCCTTTCAATCCTAATTTTCTATGGTTCTATGCTCTGGCAGTATAGTTATAAGTGTTTTAATGGAATCTGCCAAGTGTTCAACACTTTCAAAAATTTGATAACCAATTCTGGGTGTTGTGAGCTTTAAAATCCGGCCCTCTGCCTCAGAACAGTTGTAGAGGCCAGGGATGTGAAACATAGGTGCTGCAGGGTTACTGGTGGACTACTGGAAGTTGGGGTGTAGCCAGTGGTGGGCATGGTCTGACATGGAATCTGGGGGCTCTGTAGACATGGTCTTTGATGGCAGTCAGGTGAGACACAGTCCTCAATCCCCTGGCCCTGCCATGGTGGCTGATTTGGATGCTGCAGCTAGTGCTATGGATGGCTGCTGCCACCATTTTGTGCCCCAGGTCAGATCCAACCCCCAGGGAGCCCTGCAGTATGGACTGGCTTGGGGCCCCCCAGGTGAGTTTGTTTCCCCTGGTATAGGCCACGTCTACCTGAGGAGTATTTATACCTGTAAAGGAGCCCTGGTGTGGATGTTGCAAAGTTGTACTTTTTATTTGTTTATTGAAAATTTCCCTGTGGACAAAATAATCTATACTGGTAAAGTATGTTTTTGCTTGAATAATTTTGTTTACATCAGCAGCTTCTGGTGACATAGCTGTATTGATTAATGTGACCTCTCCCTGCAGCCTTAGCCATTAGAGCCATGTTGACATGCGCCTGTCATGGCAACACATCTGTATTTATAAATTTCTGAAGCTGTACAGTAAATACAGTAGCATCAGAACATTTCTTTTAAGGGACTGATTCTTTCCTTGACATAGAATATTAACGTGTATTTAATTGGTCAATTTTTTGCTCATTATACCTGTATTGATTAAAATGTACTCAGTTGAAATCTCAGGAATTATGCAGGATCCTCACAAGTATAATTCCATGTACATTTTAGCCCAAGAATTTTAGTTGGAAAAAAATGATTTTATCCTGCCTACATCTGGAATTGATATGCCGGAGTGCATAGTAATTGTTAATGGAGCATGTCCCTTCTTGTCACTGATTCAAAATGAACTTGCTTGGTTACAGAAGCATAATGGGCACCTATATGCGTGCAGTGAGGCTGCTTCAACTCGCTGTAATTACAGCACGTCAGAGCAGACTCTATTAATTGAGTCTGCTGGAGCTTGGTAATTACGGCACTCCAGTAGACTCCAGCGTCATGTGTATCAGTGTCCCCGTGCTGAAAAATGGTGGTGGGGCTCTTTAACAAAAGCTCATTTGATGAGCTTTCAAGTGTGCTCGCCACCATTTTTTAGCTTGGGGACACTTTTACATGTGGTGCTCTGGGTGCTTTAATTAGAGCGGCTCCGGAGTCACTCTAATTAAAGCGCCCCCTTCCCTTCCCTGGAGTACGTCTGTAAATGCCCGATGAGTATGCTGGGTGAACTCTGCAGGGTATTGGGTGGGCATAGATGAGGAGGTGCTGCTGAGTGTGTGGGAGAGGAGGAGGTGTGCAGAATTGGATTCTTACCTATGCTGTTTCCTATCTATACTCAAAAAAACATTTCTTGGTGGCTCCTGCTGCTCCCGCACCATGGGCCTACTTCTCTTGCCAGGGTTTGGACTCTGTGGGGTCAGGGGCCAATTCTGGTGCCTCTACATGTTGGCACCTGGGATCTCTGCCCCACTTGCCCACCCCTAGTTGTGTTACTGATCAGTTTGTAGTATCTAGTGTTCTGGAAAGATACCTTCCACATTTTCAGACTGAGATTTTAGGAGGTAGGTCTGACTTACTGGCTGGTTGAGTCAATTTGTCACTTGTGTCAGATTACTTAGTGTTGCTGACTTGCTGAATTAACATGTTATCTGTCTTGATTTGCAGTTTAGTTGTCATTTTATTAAAATTCAATTAAGACATCTGTGGTCTTCAGAGATGTTTTTAATTTTTTTTTAAATCAATGTAAATACCTTTTCACACCTAGAAGATGCTATTTTGGATGTTGTTGAGTGCTGTTGGCTGGATGGCCTGCAGAAGCTTGCACTACTACATTTATATACTGTATTTTGTTGTGTTCATTTATATCTTTAAAAATATATATAAATATTTATAGATATATTTAAAAAAAAAAAACACACATACATGCACATACATATACATATATTCTCTCTGTCTCTCTCTGTAGATAGACTACCTTGTCTTCACCTTTTTTTTTTTGGTAGTAGAGATTAGAGAAAACACTTATTCTTTTTTTTCAGGATTGTCCTGAACATTTCCTGAATAGTTGGTTAATAAAAACTTATAAACTCAGTTTTTACCTGCCTAAGGTATATATAGATAGCTGGTCTGGAGGCTTACTTTCCACAGTCAGATCCAGGCAAGCAAACCCACTGAAGTCAGTGAGACTCAGCATTGACACGAGTGTTCTCCTACCTGGATTGGCTTCAGATTGGGTCATAAATTACCAGGTAACATACCATACTGATAATGGATTTAGTAATTCAGTAATTGTATTGTTGAAATAAAGATATTAGCAATATTTTAAATTGCTTTACATTCTGAAAAAATACCCTGTGAATTTCATTTATTTGTTTGCAACTAACCCCCCCATAATCTAATTTGAAAGACAATAATGTCTCAGTTTGTTCAGCAAACTATTCGATGACACATTCCAGCATATGTGTTGACTGCAGTGTGTGAATGCAGTAGGGTTTTTGGTTGTAGCCTTGCTGGTCTAAGGGCATAGGCAGGCAAAGTTCTTTGAGTAGATGTGATATCTTTTATTAGACCAACTGAACTTGTCTCAGGGTTTGTTTGCTTGTTTGTATTTTCTTTGAACTTGTCATTGGAAACAAAACTCAGAAGTGCTTCTGCTTTTTCTGGTAACTTTCTATGCTGGTGAAAAAAGTAAAACTCAAAATATCTTGAAAGTTGTCTTATATCCCCTGTGTTTATGCAAATGTATTGCCACCTTTCAGGAGAACCTTGTTAGCACTACAGAAGTGGACATAATGCTGCAAAGGTATTTGAAAGTATATGAAGGTAGTAATAGATGCAGCTTATGCTGGTGATCTGAATCTCTCTTACTGAAGGCAAGGGTTTGATTTGCCTACTGAACCAGAATGGAGGCAGAATGCAGTAAAGAATAGAGCTCTGAAAGCAAGTCATTCATCCAGATCCCTTCTCACCGCCAGTTAGCTGTGCTTTTGGTTTCCAATGGTTTATTTTATGGGGTACCCTTGTCCCTGCAGAAAACCAACAAATAACAAAACAAATATATGTGCAGACAACAAACAGACAGACCAAAACCTGTGTGCTTTCTACAGACCCTGAGAGGGGTAACCCTTCTCCGTGCTTCTTCCTTGCCCTCTGCTCCTGGGCTTTTAACCCACATAGTAGCTTCACCTTCATCAGTTACAGTCTGTTCCCCGCCTTCCAGCCAGGCAGAATATCATTTACTAGCCATCTGCACCAGTTTTCAGATGCTTTAGGTTGAGTACCTCCTTATAGGCCCACATATGCCACAGCCAAGTGACTGACAAAACCTGGAGCTATAAAGAGATCTGCACCACTTTGGCATTTTAGTACTAGTGAAGAGCAGGCTATCACAGCACCTTGCTCTTCCCAGCCTGTTCCATTGCTGCCACCTCGTCCATCTCATTTGAGCCATTATATGGGGTGGCAAAGTTTTGATATGGAAAGTGGTTGTGGTGCTAGAGTCACCTCCCTCAGCTTTGCACTGCTAGGTGCATTCACCATTCAAAAGTGGAATTTTCCAAGCAAGTTCTCTACTCACTTTACATAAGGGGCAGAGTAAATTGGTTAAATAGTCTAGCCCAAATGTGTAAGGTATTCAGTCAGTAGAGCCCCATAAAAATAATGCAGGGATCAACTGTAACACATTTAGGTTTTTTTATTTTCATTTTAATTCAAAAAGGTCAGAAAAGAACTGTTCAGTATGTTGTAAAATATGTGGTGTTTGATACACCCAGATACACTACATTCTTCTAGCTAAGGTCCTTAGTGATCATAGAGATGCATATATCTGTTAAAGAGCTTATCTTCTTCTTTTGAAGTCAATAGGAGTCTTAGACTTAATGGGCTTTGAATCAGAGCCTAACTGCAGTGGTAAATTATGCCAAATAATTAATAGAATCCCTGTGCACAGTAGATGATGTGATCCTTTACTATTGCAGTCAGTGGGAGCTTTTTCAAGATCAAGCCCTAAAAATCTTGCAATTTAAGGGTTAGGTCCTGCTTTCAGTATTTAAGCTTAATAAACTCCAGTGAGTTTCACCTGAGTGAAGAGTGCTCAAAATAATTAGGGCTGTCAAATGATTTAAAAATTTGATTGCAGTTAGTTGCATGTTGAAAAAAATGAGTTGCAATTGATCGTGATTTTAATCGCACAGCTAAAAACTAAAAATTATGCTCCAAAAACTATGCAAAAATTATGCAAAATTATACAGGTACTTTTTATGGTTGAGGGCAGGGGGAAGAATTTATGAAAGTGTGTGTGGTGTTCAGAACCTGGGGAGGGGTGGTCCTGCATGCCCTGGCAGGATGTGGGGTACTGGTGGTCAGGAGTGAGGGGCAGCAGCAGGGCTGGGGGGGGCAGGGGCTGTGGCTTGAGAGTGAGGGGTAGACAGACGCATGCACACAGACACAGATAAACATGCACACGCACAGACACTGCCCAGCAGGTGTGTGGTGGGGAAGGGATGTGGGGGAGAGAAGGGGTGGGGGGGCAGATCGAGGCCCCCATGGCGAGGGAGGGAGTGGCTATGGGGCTGGAGTGAATGGGGCCCTGGGATGGGTGGTCGGACGGTCAGAGCCTTGAGCAGCATTCCCTCTAAGCTGCGCAAGCACGCTCATGCCATACTGCTAAGCTTGCCTGTGTGGCCACACACACCATGCAGCTTAGAGGGAATGCTGGCCTCGTCCAGGGGTGCAAGGGAGCTCCTGCCGCTGTACGCACCCTGAGGGAGGCACAGGGGGCATGTGCCCCCTGGATTTGTGTATGGGATGGAGGCGGGTTGCCACTGCAAACTGGGGCTCTGCACCCTACTGCCTTTGTTCTGGGGGCTGTGCAATACTATATGCCTCCCACTCCCAGGTGGGCAGGGGACATGGCGCAGCCAGCATGCGGATCTTGGGGCAAAAAGGTAGCAGGGCACAGAGCCCCATCCCACCTCTGCCTTGTGTCTAGATCTGGGGGGTATGTGCCTCTGTGCCTCCCCTGGAGTGCATGCAGTGGTGGGAGCCTACCCGCGGCTCTTACCATCCCACAAACTGCCCCAGGGCCCCCTTCACCCTAGCCCCTGTCCCTGGATCTTCCTCTGCCCCACTCCCTCCCTCACCATGGGGGCCTTAGTTTGCCCTCCACACCCCTTTTCTCCCCCACACCCTTTCTCCTTTATAGACTTGCCTGCTGGGCTGTGCTCCACATGCCCCCAGGCTGTGTTTCTGGCTGCCTGCAGGCTGAGGCTACATGTCTTTGTGCCTGTGCATGCCCCCCTTCCCCCACCCCCGCTGCAGCTGCCTGGAGCCTGCACCCAGGCCACCTTGCAGTCTTACGTGCTGCCATCACTGCCCTGCGGGGCGGCCCGGAAGTGACAGTGATGGTGGCGGAGCAGAGCCCAGGCACAGGCTCTAAAACCACATGTGCAATTAACGTGTTAAGATTTTTTACAACGATCAACAATGATTAATGCATTAATCCTGCATGTTAACCGCGATTAATTGACAGCCATAAAATAAATACGAGCAGGGAGAGAAGGCGTTACGGTAGAAATCTAGGGCATGTGGTCATTAGAGCTCTAATGCTGTGCACAAACAGATGGGTTTTCAAAAGTTGTTTGAAGGAGGAAAGGGGAGGGTGTTTTGGGAGTACACTTAATTGGGAGTCTGTTCTAAGGAAACATGCATGATTTATTTATTTATTTTAAACTATGCCTTCTGACAACTATTTTATTGCTTTTGATGTTATCTATGGGCATCTAGTTGCTTCTGACCAGCTGGAATTAGTAAACTTCAGGGGCATAATACATGCTGTCAAAAAATTAAAATTTAAATTCAGAAAGTTAAAAAGAAAAAAAGTACTGCAAACCTTTTATAATTTTCAGAAAGCAACATGATGTGATGATATGTTGTTTCTAGCATATGCTAGTGATGATGTCAATGCATTAGGCACACACCTTACTGTGTGTTAACAACTGTGAGATGTTTTTTGAAATGAAGGGCCTTTGTATTTAAAAGAAAAGGTGAGCTGGTTCACTACTTTTGTTTTAAAACTGATAAGGTGGAGCACTGCTAATTAACTTTCCACAGAATTTCCAGTTGATCTGTCCATGAGAATCCCAAGTCTCCAGTGCTGTGGTTCATTCTGTCTTTATGCTCACAGATCAGTAGGAGTCTTGGGTTACCTGTCCAGAATTACTTTGTCCCTTACAGACCCTTCTTATTGCAGTTCCTTTGGAGCTATACTGACACATTTTCCTTCCAGCTACAGTTGTCCTGGAGCTCACAGCAGGTCTCCTACCAGATAATACAGCTTCAGAATGGAGAATGTGAAAAGGTCAAAATACAAGTTTTGCATCTGCCTCAGCACAAGCAGTGTGGGCTATGTGCCTGCATCTAGTAGAGTCTGATATGCCAGCTACCAGTCTGCTGGGATATTTGGCTGTTGATAGTGATTTGTTGCATGTGAAGTAGCTCTAGCTAGATTGGGAACTATTAGCCAGACAGGTTCCACTGCTAAGGTATGGCAAATGGTTATGTCCTGACTACAAAACAGACCATAACTGTGTTTTTCAGTAGAGGTTCTCTTCTAAAAATGGTGAGGCAGTCAGGGAGGGTCTCCTAAGGCAAATGGATACCTAATAAGGGCAGTTTCTGATGCATGGTGTACTATACTGGGTTGTCTTGTTCTTTTGCTGTAATTCTTTTCCAGTGAGTTTCTCTCTTTGTGTTTCGTTCGGGGTTGAAACACGGTATACAGCCCTAAGTCAGCCTTAAGGCAGTCTTTTTTTAAAGAATAAGTTGATTAAACTTTTATTTTATTTTATTTTTGTGTATCCAGGACTACTTCCTAATATTGCATGCAGGACTGAAGGGGATAAACTGGAGCAGATTAAGGTTGACTATAGTGCCTACACCAGTGGGGGCTAAACATTTGGGAAGGCATGCCACAAATTAAGCCCTGCAGCTCCCTCAATGCCACTCTAGTCCCCTGTCTCTGCCTGACTTGATGTTTTACATTCTGCTCTCTGTCTGATCTGCTGCTGTCCTGCAGGTAAAACAGCAAAGAAGGCAAGTGCTGATCTGCTAGAACAGGGGTGGCCAACCTAAAGCATGTGTGCCACAAGTAGCATTGATAGCTTTTGTAAATGGCACATATCAGACAGAGGAGGAGGCAGGGAATACAGCAACAGGTAGGTCAGGGAGCAAAAAGCTGAGCAAGAGATCAGGCAGGGGAAGAGGATTAGGGTGGTGCTTGGAGAGAGTCTGGGGCTTACCGTGCCCATACCGGGTCAGACCAGTGGCCCATCTAGCCTAGTATCCTGTCTAGCAGTGGCAGGAGTGAATGCTTTAGAGGGAGACCATTGAGCTGCATATCTCTACAGTGATCTATCGTTCACCCTATTCATTCTGCTCCCTGGCATCCACCATTATTAGTTTAGAGATGGCAAAGAAACATCTCCAACAAGCCTGCTGAAGTGCTATCAATAGATCTTTCTTCCATGAATTTGTCTAGTCCCTTTTTGAACCTGACCAAGGTACCTGCCTCTACCACCTCCTCTGACCATGAATTCTGCAAGTTCCCTATGCGTTGTAGACAAAAAATACTTTCTTCTCATTAGTTTCAAACCTGTCTCCTGCTAATTTCAGTGGGTGCCCCCTAATTCTCATATTCTGGGACTTGGTGACCATTAGTTTCCTGTTCACTTGCTCCATATCCATCATTATTTTATAGATCTCTGTTATATTTCCCCTTAGCCTTTTTGCCAAGCTGAAGAGCCCTAGCTAGGCTTTTTAGTCTCTCCCAGTATGGCAACTGCTCCATACCTCGATCATATCGGTTGCTCTTCTCTGCACCTTTTCCAATTCTACTAGATTCTTTTTGAGGTAGAGACCAGAACTGCATGCTTGTTTTCAAGATGTGTGCACACCATGGATTTGTATAATTGCATGACGATGTGTTTTCTGTTTTGTTTTAAATTCCCTTCTTAATGATGCCTAACATTTTATTGGCTTTTTTGGTCACTGCCTCTTATCTACTCTAGCCTTCAATGGCAAAGGCAGTGACGGCTTTATTCCTAGGCATGTTACCTCCCTTCCCCACCCCCCGCCTTCCTCCTGTGGCTCCTACCTACAGCCCCTGCACAGCCTGTGTTACTGTCCCGGCAGGCAGGGTGGATCCTCGTGTGGACAGTGGTGCTGGGCACATTTGGAGCCCCAGAGCACGTCTCTGCCTTAGCGCTGGTGGGCTCTTCACAGCTGAGCTCCCACAGTTGCTGGGGAGAAGCCACTTTTGCAAAGGTGCCTGTTGCCCAGAGGAGCAGAATGTCCCTTGCACAGTGCCTTAACCTTCCTGCACGTAGCCCAATGTCTCTGCAGCAGCCCTGGCACTCAGGTCTCTGCTGCATGCGTGCTGTTGACATAGCAGCAGCAGGAGCCGGTCACAGTCCCTTTGTTGCTGAGCTCAGTGCCCTGTGACTGCTCCCCGGTGCCCTCTCCCTCTCCCACTGCTTGCTGAGACTTAGTCTGCCACAGGCTTGGGCTAGTGGCAGGATGCAGGGACTGGACTACGGTTGCCAGGGTGCTCAGGGCATGTAGCTGTAATTATCAGCTACAGTGACCAAAAAAAACCTGATAGCCAATAATGTCATTTCTCCTTTTATTGGTGCCCACCCAATAGCCAGCTGATAGATTGGTGTACCCCTACTATCCAGAATAATTTGGTATCATTTGCAAATTTGGAGATTTCACTTTGCTGCGCCCCGTGGCCCCCCCCCTTTCCAAGTCATCGAAAATGTTGAAGAAAACTGGGCTAAGCACAGAACCCTGCAGCACCTTGAATAGTGGGCATATAGCCTTACCCTTTGCCTAACCCCTGATTATCTTTTAACCTGTCTCAGATCACAAAAACACCTTCCTTATAATCCCATGGCAGTTCATGGGTTCCAAGATCATAGTATCATAGATGAGTTTTTCTAGAAAGCAGGCATTTATTACATTTAGTACATCCAGAAGTTTTGTCTCCACATCTTGCACTGATGAAGTGTTTACCTAGTCTATGTGAGGGTAGTGGAAGTCTCCCATTATTATTGCTTTTCCCATTCTGACAGCTTCTCCAGTCTCCCTAAGCATTTCATAATCACCTTCACCTTCCTGATCAAGTGGTTGGTAGTACAGTCCTAGTACTATATCCTTTTATTCAAGTCTGGAACTTACCCACAGGGATTCTATGTTAGTTTTCCTTTCAGATGAGATTTTTATGTAGTTACTGTCTATTTTATCCTACAGTGCCACTCCTCCACCTCCATATCCTACTTTGTCATTCTGATATTCTTTGTAACGTAGTATAATAGTATCCCATTGATTAACATCTTCCATCAGGTCTCTGAAACAGACATAGAATAATACTTTATTTTCTAAGTTACTATTTAATACTGGGCATTCTAATCCACATCGTACATTTTCGGCTTCTGGCAATCTGCACCACAGGCAAACAGAAGGATGAATGGATTTTGGAAAAGCGCACTTGTAGTCTGCAACACTTGAAAATCTACAGTGCTTTACTTTTAACACAAAGCAGCAAAACTGAGTACGTGTTCTCAGATTTTATAAAATATATTTAACTAGATTCCAGCCTAATGCTATAAATCCCTGAATACTGATTCAGTGTGTGTTTAATGTGTGCATTAGTATAAAATATGTGTAGGTGGAAAAGAATGACGGGCTGGCCTTTGCTCAGACTCCTCAGGTGGGTTTTGACCCTGAGGCCTCTGGTGTTCTGACCTTGACCTTGAAGCAGCCACCTATATTTGGCCAGTTACATTTCCTTGAAAATACTGAGTCTGTAGCCTGACCTTGACAGTGTTGGAACATAATGATGTTGAAACTATTGAAAATGGCTCAAAAACATCAGCTTCCTTTTTGCTTGTAATGCTGGACATTGTGTTTCAAGAACATGCCTTGTGACGCACTTAGCCCTGCTTCAGTTCTTAGGCCAAAGAAGTTAACACTATTTTGATATTATTTTGTAGTTTTGCTCTGGGGGAAAAAAATGCCAGAATTAATTATAGTGGCTTTTTAATGTTTATATTTAGAAAAAAGCTACATGTCTACAATTCCACATAATTGCCTATGGGAGGCCTCAGGAAAGACCCAAAAAAGTATATATATTTGCGTTCCCAGAATGTTGTCTGTTTTAAAGAGCTGTGAATATCTTCCAACAGGTTGAAAATTGGGATGAAAATGAGCATAATCAAGTTGGGGGCTTACCTAGATCTTATTTGTGAGAGGACTTTACAGAAGTTGTTGGAAAGGTCTGCAGGATACCAGACTATTTGGTCTCCTGCACTTTCACCTTTACAGTGTCCCTGCCCAACACCTGCTAGTCACAGCAGGCTGGATACTGGACAAAGGCAATGTCAATTGGCTGGTCTCAGCCCTGTTGGGAAAGGCTTTGAATGATAAGCTCAGCATAGTGTCTTTGTATGTGAACAAAATATTAGTGTGAATTTTAACATTACTTTTTTACTACATAATGCACATATTTAAACCAACTGGACAAACTGTCTGAGGCCTTCACACCTTTCTGAACATTTCAACTGTTATTAAAACCAGTAAACTATAATATTTGCGCAAATGCACCTAGAGTTGACATCACAGTCTGGATTGGCCTCAGGATAATTTTCCAGATGCTAGGAGAATTGCTCATTCTTTTTAGTAAAATCTCAACTAAATTAAAATTATGGTTAAACAGATGCTAATATAAAATTAACCATACTTCTAAAGAAGGTTCCCATTTGACAGTGTTTGGTCTACGTGCCAGTGTTTCCTTGTTACCCTACGAAAAGAATCATTCCTACGTAGCATGGCTTAGGTAGTAAGAGAGACTTTTCAAGATTTCTTGTCACAGAGCTTGACCCAAATCACTCCTTTTGGTCTAAAGAGGGAAGAAAACTATGTTTTTGTTTGCAAGTAAAGCCCAAGATTGAAACTCCTAGCCAGATGTACTAACACATTGAAAAAGAAGGCAAAAATACAAAATTAATGACTGTTTAGCCAGCCTTTATGCTGGCTGCTGTTTTGGCTTTCAAACAGAATTTTACCATTCTGCCCTGTAGGGAAGCCCCCCTGGCTTTCCTCTCCCATCCTGATCTATGAGGAACTCCAAAACTTGCATGCCTGTAATTTAAAAGGTTTTCCTCTAAAAAGAACAATAACCATTAGGCACTAAAGTGAAAGTATAGAAAGAAGTGTGTGAACCCCAGGGTGAGGTAGTACAAGTACATAATTAAAATAATTAGGCATGTCAATGGGTGCTTAAAGATAAGTGATATACATACATGTGTAAGTAATTAAGTTATATTGAAAAGTACTGTTTGCAGTGCTTTGTGCTCCACAAATGAAGTTATGGATAAGATTGGTTTTTGTAATGTTTTGAAAATGCATGCTTTCTTTAAACTTCCTTAATTTACAAGGTTAACAAAGTTTACCAACCAAAAATACACTCAAGTGTGGAAAGGATACAAAAAGGTAGCAACAGATTTTTTATAAAAACGAGGTCTGAAAATAAAGTAAACTGTATCTAGAAGACTTCATTATAGTAAACATCCTGAGGTCAGAATTTATTTATTCAGTACTATTTCCTTCTGCCTGTAAAAACTAGTGAACAATGAAGCCCTTTGAATTGGAGTCAGGAATTTACTAATTTGAAAGCTGATTTATGTAGCGGTGTTGACCCCTCAGATGGATTCTGAGAACCAAGGAGAGCTTGCAAAGCCAGTCCCACCAAAATTAAATATGTACAATATAATAACATCTAAATTTTAATAGGAAATTCAGTTACTATAATTGATTAAACAGTATAGATAAGGCATATCTAGCAAGTTTGATCAAAATTTATCAAATGCACATTTATCTAAAGGCATAATAATCTTATCAATATTTGCAAACAATTTAACCTTAACTTTTACAAGTCTTAAAGTCTTAAAAAGTCTCTAGCAGGAGGCCAGCCCATTAAGGAAAGCACTCTCTTACCTAGGTTTCAAAAACAAAGTTGCTAAGTAACATTAACCAGGTACGCTTGCAAGTGGGCAATTCAGTAAGAACTGTAGTTCGACACTGAAGAGGAAAAATACCAAAGTGGACCCAGTTTTTATACTCCACCATTTGGCTAAAATATTGGAAAACTTACTAAATAAGATGAAAAAAGATTAAGCATTCCTAACAGGTTCTATTCTAATTAATATTCATATTCCTGTTCTTATTCCATATATATCCTTTACCTTCTCTAAGATTAACCTATCATCAAACCAGTAAATGTGCTGGAGGCAACCTTGCAACATTTACGGGTTTTTTTTCAAACCTTCTTTGAGTTTTCTAAAATGATATTCTCTTTCTTGATCCTTTTCTTTGCCTGTTCGTCTCTTAGGCAAACTGTAGTCAGTTGAATGCAAGCACCTCTATACTATCCCATCATTAAACAGCTTCAGGCCTATTGTAGTTTACAATGGGTATTCATAACTTAATCTCTGCCATATAGAAAATGCCATAATTGCAAAACCTTTAACTAACAGCTTCTCTTTATTAGTGCTGTGAATTTGATAATATCTGACAGAAATGAAGAATTCATACTTAACAGAAAATTGAATTGTCAGGAAATGAAAGAACATTAAATTATGAGAAAAAAGATACCAAGCTTGTGTCAAACACTCAAGACAAACACAGCAAGTATTTGCAGTCCCACTTTGTCAAATTGTATTGAGATTTTATCTTTATTTTACACAACTCTTCTGAACACACCAAATAGATCCTAGAGGAGAGGCCTAAGTTAGGGAATGTGAGGACTGAATTTAGGCCTTTGCATGAAGGACTACAAGAGTAAACTTTAAAAGGAAGACATGGCCACCAGAGATGTGGGTTTTCTGGAAAAGTTTGAAATTTCTAATGCCGTAAATAGAGTGTGATCCGATTTTGCATGTTTATTTGACTTATATTTAGTAAACAAAACTAAAAAAGTACCTCCATGTTAATTTATTATCCTAGTAGCCACAAGTATTTGAACTGAAAGATTTGATTAGGGAAAAAATTAAATACAGCACACTTAATGTGGTTTAAATGTTATATTCAAACACATTCAAAGCTTTATGTGGAAAGAAATTATTTTTATTGGAATACTTGTAAAAATGTAAAGACAATACCCATTAGCGTGTACTTCCCTTGCATTGTTCTGCTCTGTGTGTTCGCTGAACTGAAAGTGAAACAAAAAATAATTACAGTTTTAGTTTTGGTTTTGCTTTCACTTGCAGTCAGAAATGACATAAGAATTTTAACTTTGGTTTTGATTTGACCTGCACAGCCAATTTGGTGAATTTATAACTGATTGCTGACTGGATGCTGGGGTGGCACCAGTCACCAGTGACTGAATATCACAAGTGTTGCCACTGATTTAGTTTACATTCATACTTTGCCTTCACTGAATGTGGTAGTATTTTAAATATCAGTTTGCTTGACAAAAGGTATGGACTAAAGCAAGAATTGGCACAAGCTGTCAGCTGCTAACACTGCTAGTGTTGGATGCAGGCTAGCTCCAGTCATGTTACATATGCAGTGGAGAGATACCCAATGCAAAATATGCAGTTGGGTTGTGGTAAGAAAAGGTTGCAGGGTGTACCACAAAGCAGGGGTGGCTTGTGTGTGTGGCACGTGGAAGGTCAGAGGGGGGATGGGCAACTTGGTAGCAGCTAGGGCAGGAAGCAAAAAGGAGAATAGCAGATCAGGAGGGAGTACAGACCAGGGAGCAGAAGGCAGAGCAGTGGGTCAGGCAGATGAAAAGTTCAAAATGGCAGTCGGGGAAAGGCATGTCTGCCAAAAAAGTTGGATCCCGCTGGCACAAGGGATTGTTGTTTCAGCTTTTTAACTTCAAGGGGAAGAATTTTCTTCACAGATTTGTTTGCCAATTTAAAAAAATTACCCTGGTCATAATCTTAATACTAGAAAAATGTTTTTCCAAACGGGCAATTAAAATATACTCTTAAACAAATGTTTTTAAATATGTGTTTTAGTTGGTTTACTCTATAATTTAATGATGTTACTTTCTTGTAATATTGTCTCTGATTGCCTCTACTACTCTTTGTACCTCGTTCTTTGCGTCTTTTAGTGCGTGGACGTACGATCCTTTCACATTGTAAGTTAAAAAAAATATAAATCTTTCTTCATAAGACTGTTCTTCCACAGCACCTTACATCAGCAGTACATGGAGTTCAGCAGAGTTCAAATATTGCTTGTAAGTTTCTGATGCAGGAATTGTAAAAACAAAGAAGGATCGTTCCAAACTTGCTGACAGTATGGAATTAAGTATATCAAGTATATGGTCAGTATATATAGTATGTCTGATGTATACACATTAGTCTTGTTCCCCATTTTTGGTTGGTTCCCTTATTTGAGGTGGAAGGTCTGGATCCCTTTAATGATTTGATTCCTTCCTTGATCCAGGTACAGTCATCAGTTTTGTTTTTGTTTTTCTCTCGCCAAGAATGGAAACACATCTTTCTCAAAGTATTGAATCCTAACTGATCTTCCTAGGGGATGTCTGTGAATACTTCTTTCAGACAGACTTTTTGGATAAAAACTTGCAAATAATAGCAAAAGCAGCAGCAAAAACTGTAAACAGGTTTGTCTGAATATGCTGTGTTGTACAGGAAAGTGCTAACACCTCTCCTGGGAAATGGGAAGGTTTGCGTAATTCAGTGTATATAATTGTGTATGTGTTGTTTTTCTCCCCACCCCCTTCTTTGCAGCCGTCCACAGAAGGTGTGCTTGTGTCCGTTTTTGCCAGTACATCCTCTAAAGGTCTCCACCTGCTTGTATATAATTCAGCATCCGGCAGAGGTGAGTAAGGTTATGGGAACTGTCAAAGTTCAACTAGAAGCTTAGTGGGAAAGAGTGTGGGAGAGAGTGAAGGGAAACAATCCTGTCCAGATGCATACAATTCCCTTAGCTTCTAAAATAGTAGGAAGGCTGAACAAGTAGTTCATATGACTTGTTAATGTTATTTATTCATTTGTGTTTAAAGCATCACTATTCTCTGTATTCGTTCCTCTTCTTGAATCATAGCATGCTCATGTAACTCTTATCCATATGACATCCTTCCTTGTATGTGGAGGCTCATTTATCTTAGTAGGGCTACATGAACTTCAAGCACTAGCCTTGATATAGCTAGTAACTTGAAACTGGTTCAGAGTCTGAATGCATGTTAGGATCTATGTTAAATTTCTGCTATATTCTATTAATATATTTATTACATTCTATTAAATATTACATCTATAAAAATCAAGTAGACCCTAATGGATAAAACGTAAGAGAAAAATGTCTGGTGGTAACTTCTTGCCTCTTATCAATGAGATGTAATGCAGATAATCAGCTTTTTTGATGTTGATGGACCCCAGTTGCAACAGATGTGAAAAGATGCTGGAGTAAGAGTTACGGTGGACTAATTTTCCCAGCTTGGCTCTTGTATGAATTGAAGCATCTCTTTCGTGCATTTCCCCCCACCTGATGTATGTTTCAGATGTTAAATTCTTCAGGGCAAGGGCTGTTACTACTTAATATGCTGCATATTGACTAGTGTCTGGGATGTTGGAGCTCTTAGCTTTTGAAGCACCTCTGGGCCTTGCTGAAATACAGCTACAACTTGTGAATCATTGAAGTGCTTAAGAATATTTTAAATCATTTGTTAAAAAGGGGTGGTTTAAAAAACAAGCTGAAGTACTTTGAATCAGGGCCATTTGAAAGATCTGTGAAGTTGTCCGATGGTTCTGTTTTCCAAGGACCTTTGTGAAAAAAAATCTGCAATTGGAACAATACACAAGTTATCTCTGAGGCAGTGGAGACAACAGCCACCACAATTGAACAGAAAGTCAGCATTGGCCAGTACTCACCTAAACAAGTATCTTATCCTGGAATGAAGAGAAGAGAATGCCACCCATCTCAGCAGAAGATTTGGCACCTATGCCCAGAAAATATAATTTTGTCACCTCCAGGAGGGTTTCTTAGTTCCTTCATTGCAGGGGCCATATGCATATTAGGTAGAGCTGTGAGGTTAGTGACATTTGCACTAACAGAGGCAGGCTTTTGGTTTCTAATGTTTGGTATAGCAAAAGAGACATAAGGCACAATTGACCTTTGTCTTTTTTTTTTTTAAATGGGGCTTTTTAGCCATCCCACAGACATTAAATGAATGAGCTGAGAGCTGTGCCACACTCCAAATGAATAAAGCAGGCTTAGAGAGATTTTCTAATCTAATAATTGTCAGCTTCAAGTTATTGCTGAGGAAGAAGACCCCAGAGACTGCCACTTGGGTTTTTCAGACACCACTGTTTTACCATGATATACCTCACTGATGGCAGACCTCTAATGGGAAAGAATGTCCTTGCCTGAACATACCTGGGCAATTGGCTTTTGAAAAGAAAATGCCCTCTCATTCACTCTGGCAAATTACGTAAAAGTTCATATCTTACCTATCTCAGATGGTCTCACAGATGTTCAAGAGCTCCTATGTATTCTATCCACTCTAGAGTGGCAAGAGCATACCTATTAGAGAGGAGAAGCTTTTGTTTTCACACCTGGTGGTATTCAAGGTACCTCAAGGCTTGGTAATTCAGAAGTGTCCTGGAATGTGATGGTTCTAGCTGGATGTTCTGCAGTTCAGTCATATTATCACAGAGAATACTAAAATGGACAACAAACCATATTGTAATACAATTACCAGGTGGCTATACTTCTACCGTACTGCATATTAGTCTGTTACAAACAACACAAGTGATACCCTGAACTTCTTCAAGAATGTGCCATTGTCAGAAATCTGTGAAGTGGCTATGTGGAGTAAACCCTGAAACTTAAACACTTCTTCTTAAATTTGGGAACTGAGTTGCATGTGGAGTTTGAAGGAATTGTACAACAATTTCTGCATAACAGAGGTGGCTGGTATTGCTCATTCTTGCAGTCTTCTGTTGCATAAAATTGAATCCATGCTAACATACTCTCAGCAAGTGGTTACTCATTGTAATATTCCAGGGTATTAAGATAATTCTTTCTTTGTTTGCTGGTTAAGTGCTGGAGTTTTTGTTTGTTTGTTTGTTTGGATCGTGGTATATAATCTGGCAAATTTTGCAAAATGACTACAGGTAAAGGCAAAATTAAGTCCCTCTTTCTCGCATACCATCTCTGTTTCAGTTAGTACTTATGTCCATCATGCCTGACTAATTAATAGTAATATGAATTACTAGTCAGTGAAATAGTCTTAAGAGTTCAGAGTTCTTGATCTCTGAAAGAAAAAAATCATTTTAAATAAGCCTCTATATCAAAGTCAGGTGTCCTTGTAGGTGATGGAAACATTTTTTAATTTTGTACTAATTTATATGTCTGTACACCACCTTGTACTAGGTGGCTGTACAGTTTAGAATCCCTCCTGTTCCCTGACTCTCCCCAGTCAGTGCCCCCTTTGTGTATTAAAATATATAATAATTTGCATTATTAAATTCACTGATCAAGCCAGCTTCTTACTCAGTGTTGTAGTTCTCATTTTGTGTTACCCTTTATGTTATGATTCTAGAGCTTTTTAAGCCCCTGTATCACTGAAGCTAATAGTAGTTTTTCATTAACTTGGATAGGAGCAAGGAGTAGGCTGAATGCCTAGGGTGAAAATCCATTGAGAGGTGTATCCTGGAGAGTGAGAGAGAAATAATTTCTTGTCTGTTTAAAAAAAATAAAGAGTTTTCTGAAGTTAGACTTCACAATGAGTCTCTTCTCTAAATAATTTTCCACCCTGAAGTTAAACTGTGCTTTCCTTTTTTTTTCCCAATACCCATTAAAAATTGAAGGACGTGTTATCTTGTCTAAAAGAAATTGAACAAGTCTTAAGCCATGGACAGGCATTCATTTCTAGCAGTAAGACTCTGATATTCTTAACCGGTAGAAAAAAATACCCATGAGCTGGAGCGTACATGTGTGCCCTCCCTCTGGCTGGAAAGGTACAGAAGAAAGTTCTCCCTGCCCTTAGGGAAGCCCATTAATTGACAGCCTGCCCTCTGCCAGGCTTGCAGGGCAGGCTGGCATTTGTCAGCTGCTGAAAAGCAGAAGATGCCACAGACAGCCCTGGAATTCTTCCTACCTTGGGAGGATGCCCCCCTGCCCCACCAGATGGGTTCCAGCTGATCGGCAGGGTGGGGAGAGTCATTCTCCTGGTGCAGGAAACTTTCTGGTTCCCAAAGAGAGAGAATAGCCCTTCCTCTGTGCCCTTCTCTGGGCTGACTTGGAGAAATGTGAAGAGAGGAGATGGAATTCTCCCATAGTAGCAAGGCTTTTGTTGCAAAGCAGTTGCAGTCTGCCTCCCCAGATGCTCTTCTGGGCCTACCAGGACAGTGCAGGAGGAGACAGGTGTATAGTCTGTAAGCAGCAGGGCACTTAGAGCCTTGTAACTGCAGCACAGGAGCCTGCCTACCCCTGCTCTGCTCTGGGCAGACCTGGAGCTAGTTCTCTTCCACAAGAAATCCCTCCAACAGCTGTATGCTGTCTTTTTTGTTGTTGTTGTCTTGGGAGTGAGACTCTTATCCCAGCACTCATATAATACCTGTTCATGGCCTTAGGGTCAAGCTAAATAGTTTGGCAGTGTCAGGGTGGAAGTCCCCACTCAGCCAAAATATGTAAAACTTCAGTCTGTAAGTAAATCCTTCCAGGTCTGAGCATGTTCATAAACGCATGCAGTCCTAGTTTATATAGAGAAGTTTATTTTCTGAAAGCAACTATTACACGTGGGTGGTACATGGTAAAGAATACATTTAAAATTGGTATTTGGATAGTTTTTTCTGTTGTAGATGTTTTCTGTCACTCAGGACCTGTACGATATATGCGTTTGGAAGCATCTTACGGGTTTAAAAAAACCCTTGTGTTCGCATTTTTTTCTGAAACAGTTTTCTTCTCTGATTAAAGGAAAGTAGAGTGTTGCGGACAGTACCTCTTCTAGCAGCTTGCTTACCCCAAGACAAGTGTAAAGTTTTGATTGGTCGACGCTTTAGTGAAGACAGGTTAGTAGAACTGCTGACACAACTTCTGTTCCTCATTGTATACTATTTAATGCATTCAGTTTCAGTATTTGCGCTGATATTTTAAATATAGCATGTTCAGTACTATGCAATGTCAGATTCACCAGGAGGAAAAATTAGTGCTTCATTCTATATAATGCTTTTTGACCTGTTTTCTTTCCAGTGGCCGCATCTACACAAGATGCTGACTGCACATTCGTTACTGTGCAGTCATTTAGTACTTGCATAAACAAGTACTAAGTGAGTGTGCAGTAACCCAAATAACTGGACAGTAGCACTGGCTTTGTTGTGATACTGACTGCAGTAGCCTGAGACTACTGTGCAATAACGCTGCATCACAGTTTCTGCCACATGACACTACTGCGCAGTAGTCTTGGGCACTGTGCAGTCAGCATTTTGTGTAGATGCAGCCAGTTTATAATAAATTAGCTTTTTGTCAGGACCCTGGAGTGAAATGTTTTTACCCCTTTGTGTAGGGAGGCTGCTTTCCTTTGCTTTCTGTCATGTTATCTTTTTAACAGTATTCTTTGTGTGTAGGGAATAGACACATGATTTGCAATCCTAAAATTGCATAATTTACTTGGAATGCGGTGTATAATTATCCTGGGAAAAATTGGGATATAACTTAAACTGGCATTAAAAACTGGCTGATGTCTGCAGCTAGCGGGGGATAGCTGTTATATGTTCCCCTTTGCCAGATAGTGTTGAAGTACGCTAACAGCACCGACAGACAAGCAGGTACCCCAGGGAAGTTGCTTTCAATCTGCTCCAGACCTTGATGAAATTATAGTTTCATAGTTTCATAGTAGCTAGAGTCGGAAGGGACCTAGGTAGATCATCTAGTCCGACCCCCTGCCTTGGCAGGAAAGAGCACCGGGGTCAGATGACCCCGGCAAGGTGCTCATCACGTGTGGGGGAAAAAAAAGTAAATTTACAATTGCGTAAATGTGTCCAGTCCTTAGATTTCAAATTTTTCAATGCAGGAACAATTTTTACACCATGGTTTGTTCAGTTGCTGGCACAGCTAGCACTTTAATGTTACTGCAGTACAAATCTAATGTGCACTGATTGATACAGTCACTTTATGTATCTGGAAAGAGTGAATTCCAAGATTACTATGAAAAAAGTTGAAGAATTTGTTGTGCTTATTTTTTGGCAAAATTTGCAATTCTTTCTTTTTGTTGAATGTACTGTGTAGCAGTTTATTCAAATCTGCTTATTATTTCAAGACTTCTAACAATATTAGTCATAAATATTGCCACTGGATAAATCTTGCTTCTAGAAACGGTCTTTGATTCAAATACTAATGAAATTTTACTGAGAGCAGGCAAAAGGGGTTTAAATACCGATGAAACATTCATTTTAAAACTGAATTTAAGGATAGGGCAAACTAATGTAGAATCCACCCAGCTCTACTAAACAGATGTCATGGGCAATTCAGAATGCTAGTCCCTTGTCACCAAGGATGGCATCTTTTCATAAACAATATTAATATTATTAAAATATTTGTTAACAAAATGAGAACTACCAAAAAAAATTGTTATTATATTTAATCCTGCCCTGTGTCCAGAGTTCAACAGCCTTGAATTTCCCACACTGTGTTCACACCCAACTGCAGAGAAGCAGGGAGCTGCACTTCTCAGAGCCAAGTTCTGCAGTTTGGGCAGATGTGGGTAGCATCAACTAGGCCCAGATGTGGGAGCTCAGATTGGCTGGTTCCACTGTGGCCTGAGTGGAACCTGGGGCATTGGCTGTGCCTGAAAAAGCCAGGAGCAGAATATATCTCCCTAAGTGCTTCAGCGCTGGGCATTTCCACCCTGAAGCACTCTGGGGGAAGCCCTCCATCACCCCCATGCCAGGAGCTGGGGAGAGACGGGGGCTGTGCTGCCTCAGGCCCCTCCCCCACCGTCCGCAACGACGCACGGGTGCACGCGTTGGTGTGGAGCTGATGCTGGAGCTTGGCATAGCTGTTTGGAGCCTCCAGGCTACAGCCAGCCCCGGCTCTGGGGAGCTGCTGCCAGCGGGGAGCCCAGGCTGCTCCCAGCAGGCAGCTGGGATGCTGCAAGCCCTGCTGGGAGCAGCCTGGGCTCCAGCAGCTACCCAGAGCCGGGGTAGCTGCTGACAGCCACAGAGCCCGAGCTGGGGGGGCACGGGCTTTGGGTGAGGGGCACAGGGCGGAAGGACTGGGGGGCAGGGTCTTTGGGTGGGGGACACGGGGACACAAGCAGGGCATCCTGCCATGTACCCCTTGCCCTCATTTTGTTTTCTGCCCTGCTGGCACTTTGGCACCTTGCAAGGCATTGTGGTGTTTTTCAGCACTCTGGCCAAAAAATGTTGCCTACCCCTGATCTAGACCTATGGAAGGGGAGTTTGAGGGCAGGGAGCAAAGGAAATTCTGGAGGATTGCTCTGTGGTTTCTCTCGGACAACTACCTGCATAAATGGTCTCCCGAGAGATGCTTCTTCTGGGAGCCATTTCACCCAAGTTGTTCCCAAGCTATTTTTCTTTCAGAGTAGCCATTTTTGCTCTGACAAATCATGAACATGAGAATGTTTTCATCCTAGGCTTGTCACCAGTTCTGATTCCCGTAGCATCCATGCACTGATGTGTGATTTGAACCCCAGCTTGCTTACCTGGTTGGAGAAATAGATTAAAGTCAGCACTTTGTTTTAACTCCAGGTATACCCGCTCTGCTTACTAGTATAGACACAGGTTATAACACACATTACAGACTTCTCCGGTGTCTTTCCACAGATTTATAGGGGCTATGTCATTTTGCCTTTATACCTTCTCCCTTCTTCTGCACTGGAAATTACTCTGTTTTTCCGTGAAAATCTTCTGAGAAGCACCATGGTATAATTAAGAATTATCTTTGTATTGGGACATCTTCAGTTTTCTCCTTTTATTTACTAACACATACCTAAGAGACTGCCTTCTCCCTTATGCCTCATCGCAATCCTTAAGGTCAGCTGCGAGCCAGCCTACATGTACTGGCAGTACATGATGTTCACACTAAGTTGGCAAAAACTCATGGGAGATCATTCTCAGCAGTTGCTTTCCTCATCTCTGAAACGCCCTCATTCTTGAGGCTCGCCAGAGCCCAAGCTTGGACATCTTTCAGAAGCGCTGTAAATTTTTCCTATTTGGGCAGGCATTTACTAAACAAAGGTAAGATGATGTCATTTAGGAGTTCTCTGTTTTATTTTAATGTCCTGGTTCCCTTTTGAGTTGTATTTTTTGTTTGTTAGTTTTTTTTCCCTCATTATTTTATCTTCTGTTTTTGTTATTTTGTTTCCTGCAATGTCCAGGTCCTCTGCACCACACTGGGCCTTTGCTAGGAAGGGTGGTATATACATTGAATGAATAAATACTTAATCACCATAATGTTTCAATACTTTAAAAAACTGAACAAAATAGAATTCCTCTGATCATAACTTTCAGTATAACTATAGCATTTACAGGTGGAAAGTTTCTTCTTGTTTCTGTGCAGCTTTACAATGAATAAGACTTCATGGTAGCTTGGTCCTTGCTGGCTTATACTTAAGACATGGAGGAACACATTTTCAAATGTTTATATAGAAGTGCTGGATTTCTGTTTTGCGCATCTGTATTATGTGATGAAACATACAAGTCGACTTGTTGGTGCAGGTATACAGCTACACAAGCAAATTGTGTGTATTATCTTCATGTGTAAGTTAGTTTTTTTCAGTTAGCTCAAGATCAGAACTTTTAAATAGAAGGAATGGTTCATTCATGTTTTTACATTTTAAAATTGCATCCAAATTTAATATAGGCTTCATGATCAAATAAATGTAAAGAACATGCTCTGTGTACTTTCACCATCGTGAGCTTTGCTGTCTGGCACAGGGAGGTGTAAATATCTTATCGCAGTTCAGGAGAGAGTAATCCCAAGGGAAAGTCTTGTTAGTATGACTGACATGGGCCTCATGAATTGATACTGAATCAGTGTAGTTTTGCTTACTTTCAGCCTCTAACCTGGGGTTTTGAAGTCTCCCTTTGTTTTCCCTAGTGAAGCTGCAAACATTTTGCCACAAGACTTGAGTTTAGCCTTCAGATCTAGTCAGGAAGCAGACACACATCTTTATACAATGGGGGCAGGCTTATTAAAGACATCCAAGATGAAGTCCTGGTTTCACTGTAGCTTGGATTTCTTTCCCAGCATTCTGAGCACAGCTTAGTTAGTAGGGTCCTAGACATTGTGGGTGCTGACAGACATGAATAAAAAACCCCGAACACAGTGCTTTACTGGAAGAGGAAGTATATCTGTTTGACCCGGCTCCCCAGCGTTTGTATAGATTGGGTGCTTCAGCAGGGCTTTCTGGTGCTTTTAACTGAAGCTGATTCAATCAGCTATTAGATAAAAGTGCCAAAAAGCCCTACTGAAGTATGCAGTCTACAGATGTTGGGCGAGCCAGAGTATATAGTCCGAGCATACAGACATTGGGTGAGCCAGGTCAGACTAATGCGATGCCTCTTCTGGGCATGTACTGTGCTTGGTGCGAGGGTGCGCTGACCTGAAAGTAAAGTGTTGTTTTTTTGTTGTTCCATGGCCCATGCATAAAGCATAAAGATGTACATAGAATGACATAATCCATACAGTACTAACAATGACACAAATGGGTACAGCTTTCCAATGGGACCGCACCTACTATATTAGTACAATAAACCCAAAAAAATCTGTATGACACCCCACAAACCAGAGTAAGTTTGTGACACTAGCTGTTATGCTCCTGATGCGATAAGATGACTGTTTATCCTACTGATTGTACTACTCTGTTTCTTTCTCCTTCCCCATCCATTTATCTGTTGTCTCTTGTTCTTACACTTAAGTTTTAAGTTTCTTTAGGTAGGGCGTTCTTTTTGTTCTGAACCTTTTATGATACCAACAGAATTGCTCCTAGTCATGCCTATGGCTCTTCAGTGCTACAGGATACAAACGTGTATTCCGTAGTGGTGACACTTTGAACATGTGGAACCCAGTACTGTTCAATTTGTACAAATAAGGATGTTTTCTAAGTTTGAAAATGTATTTTTTGCATGCCAGTGTACAGATCTCAGATTGCACATGCAAATGGTTCACTGTTAAGTAGCATGAGATCACCTCTTCAAAATACAGCCTAATTTTATTACTGTCCAGAGAATGCAAGAGAGGCATGATTCCTATATCTACTGTTGCTTTTAGGTGGAGTATTTTTTTTTTTTTAACAGAAAGAATGGGAAAACTCTCAGTGTGTTAGAGTCCCCTTTTGGGAGAACTTATTTTCAGCAAATTCCATTTTGAATCCTCTTTGCATCAAAATATCCCAGGAAAAAAAAGATCACACTTGTGTAGGTCATGAAGGTGGCATAGCACTGATGAATGAAAAGATAAATGGGGAACAAAACACGTGTTTACACAGAGTGTTGAAACAATAAACATGTCAAAATGAGAAGTGAAGGCTCAAAAATAAAAAGTTTTAGTAAAAAAAGTACCTAGTATTGCATTTGGTGCTTCATAGAAACTAAATTACAAGCCTCTCTGAAGAGCTGATGTAAATTTATACATAGCAGAGTGAGGAAAACTAATAAAAAGGAAAGGAAAGGAGGTAGAACAAGACTTGCATAACAAATATGTGTGTAAAACAACTTGGATACATACTTTCCTAAGCAGAGACCTAGGTCATATCTATAATTCTCTATTTATCTTTTTGTTAAAGGTTAGATGGGTGCAAAGAACACTATGCAAATATCACACTGCAGCCTTTAAACATGTTGCTATTGTTGCTTTGTGTCAAGTTTTGAAACTGGCTTGTGTAAAAACACATTTAAAATGGGGAATGGGAAAAGATCTATGGGTTTCTTTCTTTATAACCATGCTTAGATTAGAGTATATTCTAAGTAAAGTCCTGTCTGCTGCCTTACTTAATAACAATTGTAAATTTTTTTGACCAAGAAGCAGGTTTATTATTCACTACAGAATTGTTGAGGGGAGGGGAGAAACCCAGCAAGATTCCCCATATTTATGAGTAAATATAATCCATTCTGTGGTTTATATTGTTCTTTAATAATAATACTGTTTGCTCGGCTCAATAGGAAATTCTTATGTGGATCATAAAGAGAATACATTCAGCAACTTCACCTAGAATAAGATATAAAGCGTGAAGTATTTTAAACTGTTTTCTTTTAATATTTTAAAAATGTTATCTGAATACTTTTATCATTGTTTTTGAATGTTGGTTTGCTGCTGTTATTTTTATAAAGAAAATAACCCTCTGACTCTAGTTTCTATCATCCTTTGTTCATATTTTAGGGGAATGACTGTCTAATTGAGTTGTAGTTCTGCTTACTGTCCATAGATCATCAAATTAATACAATCTACTAGCAAGTTTTGGACATTTGCATACTTTAGTGGTTATTTGTAATAGAGGCCACCTCTACATATGCAGATAAAAGCACAATGGGATCTAATGTGTGATTCTCACAATCCTCATTCATCACAGGAGGTATGACTGTAGAACTGCATACTAGATCGCACTGCGCCTTATTGCCGGTGCAGAGGGACTCTGATGGGCCCCAGTTGACAAACTCTCAGCTGTGGGGGTGCCCCAGACATCTCCAAGGCTAGAGGATCCCTGCTGCAGTGTTCTTTCCCTTTCCATCTCTCCCAAGGTGTTGGAAACCCCTCAGGCCAGAGCATGAATGACACATGTCCCCAGTGGCTGGGGGGACATGGCAGTGCTGGCAATAGTGGGAGTGCATCAGTGGTAAGCAGGGAGCTCCCACAGACACCGCCAGCCTGCAGGTGGTGTTGGCGGTGAGGGGGGAGGGACGGCGAGCGGCAACCGCCCACAGTGTTGGCGGTGCCTTTTTGTAGAGGGTGCAACAGCATGCTCGGGGTGTACCTGTACCTGTGTGCACCCCCTATGCGTTGCCAGTGGGCCAGAGGATCACTGCAGGGGCATTTGCCCCCTGGCCTGGAGTATGTGGAAACCCTCGGAGCCAGAGGATTGAGGATTCTTGCAGGGGGGATCCTCCAGCCCCAGGGTTGTGGAAAACACTCCGGCCTGGAGAATTCTATACACTATCCCTAGAGCTCGGGGGTATGTGGGCACGTCCAAATGAGCACACATGTGCCTGTTGCGGCATCTGAGAGCAGTTTGAGATGCTGTGAGAGGTACGCTGGGAACAAAAAATAGTGTTCCCTGTGGTGCATATTTGCAGTGTGGGCTCCAAATTTGATGCCTAGAAATCCAAGTATCAAAATAAAAACCCACGGGGAAAAAAGGGAGCTCAGAGCACTCCCCTGTAGCATGCCTTGAAGCAACCAGAGGCAGGGTCCTCCAAAGAGATGCTCTGGCAGCTGGCCAGAATGTGTCTGTGGCTTCCCCTTGCCCTGGTACTCCAGTACACTCTCTCAGCATGCGGGCAAAAAGGAATGAGGCAAGTCTGCAGCATGACCTCACCTGGGCTCTGTCTCAGGTAAGTAGGGACTGGAGATAGGGGGACTGTATGTGGGTGGTGGACTGCACAGGAGGGGTGGGTTCCCCCACCCACCCCCCACACGGTCCAAAGCCCCCTTTTGGGGCATTTGGGGGCACTTCTATCAGAGTGTCCCCCTTCTTCCCCCCCCCCATGGCTGTTGTGCACAATAATGTGAATTAAAAACAAGCCGGAATCTTATCAGGGGAATAAGGCACAGTGCCACATTTATTGGAACATAAAACTTAAAACATAAAAAGAATAAAGAACAGTAAAGTTATTTGTTTCACTCATTCCCATGCATACTCATTCATACATTCATTTATTCGTACAAAGAAACAATCATTCACTTATTCATTTGTTCATACAAAGAAACACACACACACACACACACACACACACACACACACACACACACACACACACACACACACACACACACACACACACACACACACACACACACACACACACACACACACACACACACACACACACACACACACACACACGACAGTCCTGCAAAGATTACGGTGTTACCAAGATTCAAAGTTGCTCAAGGTGAGTCTGGTGGTTGGCCAGGTTGACCAAGACAGTTGGAGTCAGAGGGACATGCCCAAAACTCCTTCTTGCAAGTGGAAGAGACCCAAAGCCTTGTCTTTGTGTTCATTCTTTATAGTGATATCTGTCCATAGAGCCTATGGATTCCACTGAGTCATATGCGAAGGCCATCCTTCTTGTCCTGTTCGCAAGCTGGGAATGGTAGGTCATGATCTTCTGGTTTTGTGGTCTGCAATCTTCAGGGGCTATCGCTTGCAGTCTTCAGCCATCCAGATTGAGCATGATTTAGTGTTTGGTAATCCTTTACTGCTGACTCTACGTCGCTGCAGTTACTGTTAAACCACAGACGGCTATTTTCACCTGCTGCAAGAGGCGTGTCTTTCTGTCGCTGGCACACATGTCCATCATTTTATTCTTTTGTTACCTCTTTCCACATAAACCAGACATATTCGCACACACCAGACATACCACAAACCCTTACACAAGCATTTTCCTTATACTAAATTTAAGTTTTAAAGTCATGAGTCAAATGTGTCTAAAATAATAAGACCAATGTTAAATGCATTTTATGCTAAGCAATAAGAAATGTAAATAGATGATCAGTTCCAAATAATAATAATAATTGATTAAATAACTTTATCTTGGTGGTTAGTAAATCATAATAGGATTAACTTTATCTTAATAGTCCTTATATAAAAAGAAAAATAAAATAAACAGTCAAAACAATTATAGTCTATAACAAGATAAGCAATCAAAGCAAAATCTTCACTGTAATACTACACAGCGTGGTGCAGTGCAGCGCTGCCCTGGCCACCTGGTATCTGGTGCCACCTGCACCACATTGTGCAGGGCCTGGCTCAGGGCCATGCACCTTTGGGCAGCACCTGGCTGGTCCCCCGTCACCTGGGGTCCTAGCACTGCACACAGGCTGCGTGTCGGACTGGGCTAGGTCCTGCCTTCATGAAACTGGCCTGGCCTGATGGTATGCAGGGCACTTAGAGGCAGGACCCAGCCCAGCCTGACGTGTGGCCCCTGCCTGCAGTGCCAGGACCCCGGGTGACAGCCAGGATGGCCTGGTGCTGCATGAAGGCAGATGGCCCTGAGCTGGGCCACGCCAGCCCCAGGCAATGTGGTGCCAGGTGGCCAGGGCCCATGCCACTCTGCACCACGTCATGGGCAGTCTCTTCCAGAAGGGCCCTGAGCACCTCAACAGCCATTGCTGCTGCAGGGGGGCTGTGGGCCATGCGGGGGTGGGTGGAGGGCCCACCCCTCCCGTGTAGCCCCATCACCCATACACAGTTCCCCACACCTTCAAGCCACCCCCACAAAGGCCCCACTCATACCCAGCCACAAACCCCACACACACCTATAACCACCCCAAACTAATCACACCCTGTGTGCCCAGCTGCCAAATGGGATGGGACAGGACTTGCTGGCAGGACCCACAGCTGCAGGGGCAACTACCACATTGCAGCCCTGCCCCGTGCCCACACTGGTGCTGGGTCATGTGGCCCCAGCCTGGGGGAGCTCCTGGTCCCAGGAACTACTTGGGCAGTGTGATGGGGTGGAGATGGCAACAGGGGTGTGTGTGAGAGAGAGAGAGATGGTGGTTGAGGGTGGGGGAGTGCTTTGGGTAGGAGAGGCCTCCAGAGCCAGGCTTAGATCCTCCCTAGCACAGCCTGTGCAGGGAGAAGCTTGTTTGGAAGGAAAGGGCCCAACTCAGTCCCTGAGCCCCAGTTGAGGGCTTTCCAGGAACAGCATGGGGCAGGGAGGAAGGGCTGGCACTGTTCAGAGGCACAAAGCAGTGCATGGGAAAGCTGCAGCTGGACTCATGCCCTGGTGCTGGCACAGAGCTGTGACTGGGAGGGAGCTGTTGGGGTTTGGCAGGGGCTACAGGTAAGAAGTGAGGGGACTCGGGAGTGGGGTGGAGTGCAGGGCACTGGCATATCAGTGCTGCCCAGCACCGCACAACCTGGTGAGCAAAGTGGGCAGAGGCAGCTCTGGTTTTTCTGTGATAAAACCAGAAGTAAATGCCAAAGTGTATAGATATTTAGAATCCATTTTATTTTGATGACGGAGGCACTGGTAGGCTTCAAAATTGCTTTAAACTTGTGAATATCTCAATAAAACATTGCCCAACTCATTTGTCTGTATACATAGTGGTGTTTCATTTTAATATTGGAAGAACATTGATTTGGGGTATTTTAATGAGGAAATCTAGGTTTCTTATCAGAGAATTTGCAGTTTTTACACAGGGAAAACCAAGATCTCTGCTGGTGAGACAAGTGGTGAGACCTAGGCAAAGGAGCCTGTCCAGGACCAGCACTGGGGACCCAGCTGGAGGGCAGGTGAAGTGGCCGACCTCCTGGCCAATTGGGGCCAGGAGGACATGCTTTGACAGTTAAAAGTGGGCCACCACAAGGAGCACATCTTTTGGGCGATAGCTGCCTATGTGGCAGGGTGGGGGCACCAGAAGACATGACAGCAGTGCCACCCAATGGCCAACTGTGCAGCCACGACCCACTGGCAGGTGGTCCAATGGTGCAGGAGGCTCTGCAGCAATGCCTATATCACAGCTAAGGCAGCCATGCAGTCCCGGTCCAGGTCTGGCTGGTGCGTAGCCATGGGGCCACAGGTCCAAGAGTGCACATGCTGTCACAGGTGGCAGCAGTTCACAGCCAGGCAGTAGCCCCTGCCAAACTGCTGCGGTGGGTAGAGGGTGCAGGGGCCACTCCAGGTTAGGGTTGCTTCAGCAGTGCAGCTGGCACAAGGGGTAGTGTCCCCAGATACTAAGTGGGTGGGCTTCAGAAGTTTCTGGGGACAAGTATCCCTGAGCTGCTTGCCAGGGGAGGTTTTTATACTGCTAGAGCCAGCACCTGAAGATCCGGGAGGAGCTGGGCAGGGTCAGTTTGCCCCAAGTGGCACAATTTGCCCCACACCAAAATGCACATTTAGGCACGTGTGCTGAGGCAAAAATGTCTGGCACAAATTTGTGGTGCTGCTATTTGAGATGCTGCAAGCACTTGTGCCTGCCTGTGTGGACATGCTGTATGAGTTTTTTCTAGTCCACCTAGCTGTAGAAGATGAATTTTTACTTTCTGCAGCCTCTCTAGACTGCCTTCTTTCCCAGAGATCAAGATTTCAGACTCTTTCACCATCTCTTCTATTCTTAACTGCGTGTAATCTATATTTCCAAGCTCTTGGTAAGGAAAACACTCAGTAAGTGCCATGTGTGCTTTATAAAAGTTTAAAAACAAATCATGACATTTGTTTTGTGAATGTTAATTAAAAATACTGTTCCTAGGTCTTTTTGCTAGCAGCAAATGTTCAGATACCATGTTGATGGGTTCAGTATAAACACATGGGTAGATAGATTTAATAAAAAAGAGTACCAGAATCCGAACCTTTTTGATTCAAATGGTGGTGGGGAGGTTGTTTTGTTCTTTAAACTACTATTCTACTGTCAGGTCTCTCTCATCAATTTACATTGATGATTATGTAATTAGCTAGTTCTCAGGATTAGCAACAACTCCTCCTTTCTTCCCTTTAGTTCATCAGAAGTACTGAATTTTGTGTTAACGTTTTTCCCTGAATACAGCTGATCAATTTATTATTCTTATACCAGTTCATTCTATAGTGACCTCACAGAAAGTTTTGCAGATTCTGAGACATGTTCCAATCATTTTACTTTTTTAATGTAGTCCTAGGTAAGCATTTCCTGACACGTTATATCACAGAACAAAGAAAATAAACGTTCTAACAGAGAGAGAGAAAACCCTGAAAAGTAACTAGGAAACGTTTAACAGTGGAAGACATTTCTTAAAATGTTAGTAATGGTTGCTTTGGTTGGAGCAGGAGCTCATAAGGAATGGGCAACCAGCATTTTCATCATGAATCATATTTGTGTCCTCTACATGTAATACATCTTCTGGTTAACATTTCTACAGTAATGTTTTTGTAAGAATTTTTGGTATCTGACATGACTCCATTGTTTGGTGTACTTTTGGATTCAGAGCAGATGTGAGTTCCTCACCCAGAAGTTCTGTCTCTGGGGCTAGGGACAGACATTGAAGGAGCCTGAGCCTGAATTTATTCAATCTTTGCATGTTAGTGTAACTTGGCTAGGCTAAATCGCTTTGTAATTGCACAGACATCCCAGACATGAAGGCACATGCCTGCAGTGGCTCAGGCTAGAGGCTGGGAGGTGCTAGAGCAGCCCTTCCTTTCGCAGTACTGAGCTGAGGCAGGGTATAGCCAGGTCCTGGCAGGACACTCGGATTAGCCCAGAAGGGAAATGATAACAGGGTTTATCACCCCGTTAAGAAAACAACAGATGGACATTACCAACTACCTGTTGATTCTACCTGTTGACTCAGCACAGACTGTAGCCAGAATGTGGTCTGCTAGCTAATACGCAGGCACCTCCTCAGCAAGGCAGAGGGGAGGGGGGGAATTCCTGTTTAGTGGGGAGTGGTGAGGGGGGAGGAGGGAAGCAGCCCTCAGTCTCTTCTGGAGCTGCAGCAAGAGAGCAGAGAATCATAGAATCATAGACGTAGGGTTGGAAGGGACCTTATAGGTCTTCAAGTCCGACCCCCTGCCTGGACAGGAAAAAAATTGGGCTCAAATGACTCCAGCCAGGTAGGCATCAAGCCTCTTCTTAAAGACCCCCAGGGTAGGACCCAGCACCACTTCCCTTGGAAGTTGGTTCCAGATCCTAGCCGCCCTAACTGTGAAGTAGTTCTTACGGATGTCTAATCTAAACCTACTGTCCAACAACTTATGGCTGTTATTCCTTGTTATGCCGGGGGCACTAGGGGAAACAGGGTCTCTCCCAAACCCTTCTGGTCCCCCCTAGTGAGTTTATAGACGGTTGCCAGGTCCCCCCTCAGCCTTCTCTTGTGAAGGCTGAACAGGTTGAGGTCCCGCAGTCTCTCATTGTAGGGTCTGCCCTGTTGTCCCCAGATCATGCAGGTGGCCCTCCTCTGGACACTTTCAATGTTGTCCACATCCCTCCTGAAGTGGGGTGCACAGAACTGGACACAGTACTCCAGCTGTGGCCTATCCAGTGCCGCATAGAGGGGGAGGATCACCTCCTTGGCCCTACTTGAAATGCACCTGTGCATGCATGACAAGGTCCAGTTAGCCCTGCCAACCGTGACCTCGCATTGTCAGCCGATGTTCATCCTGGAGTCAGTAATGACTCCAAGATCCCTTTCTGCCTCCGTGTTCTCAAGAAGGGAGTTTCCCATCTTATAAGTGTGCTGCTGGTTACTACTGCCCAAGTACAGCACCCTGCACTTGCCAGTATTGAAACGCATCCTGTTTTTGTTAGCCCACCCCTGTAACCTATCCAGGTCTTGCTGTAGTCTATCCCTCCCTACTAGCGTGCTCACCTCACCCCAAATTGTGGTATCAACAAATTTAAACAGGTTGCTTTTCACTCCATCATCCAAACTGCTGATAAAGAAATTGAACAGCGCAGGCCCAAGGACCGAGCCCTGGGGGACTCTGCTGCTCACTTCTCCGCAGGCTGACTATGACCTGTCCACCACCACCCTCTGAGTGTGACCCTTCAGCCAATCTGCAATCCATCTGACTTTGTAGGCATCAACGCCATAGTCGCCCAATTTTGTAATGAGGAAGGGGTGGGAGACGGTGTCAAAGGCCTTGCTGAAGTCCAGAAAGACTACATCTACAGCAACACCTGCATCCAAGGCTTTTGTGATGTGATCAGAAAAGGCAATCAAGTTGGTCTGACATGACCTGCCCCTAATGAAACCGTGCTGCTTGCCCTTGAGCATCATCCCTGAAGCTAGCCCATTGCAGATGTGCTCCTTGATGATCTCAAAGAGTTTCCCTAGGATTGAGGTAAGATTGACGGGCCTATAGTTGCCCGGGTCCTCCCTCCTCCCTTTTTTAAAGATGGGGAACACGTTGGCTATCTTCCAATCATCTGGCACCTGGCCCCAGCACCACATGTGCTTGTAAAGCTGTGCCAAGGGCCCTGCAATAACCCCTGCTAGTTCCCTCAACGTCCTGGGATGGAGAGTGTCTGGACCCACTGATTTGAACACGTCCAGCCCCTCCAGAAGCTCTCTAACCTGGTTCTCCCCAACCTGAGGTCTGGAGGCGTTCCCCTCGAGTTTGTCTTGCATCACAGTGGGGAAGTCCCGGTCTCTGCCCAAGAAAACAGAGGTAAAGAATTGGTTAAAGAGGTCTGCTTTCTCCTCTGGCGCAACCACCAGATTACCCAGCGTATCTTGCAGGGGCCCCACATTTCCCGGTGCTTTCTTCATGCTCCCTATATATTTGAAAAAGGACTTCTTATTATCTTTGATTTTGGACGCTAGTCCTAGCTCTATGTCTGCCTTAGCTTTCCTGACAGCCCCCCTACAGGCCCGAGCAGAGGAGGTATATTCCTCTTTGGAGATAGCACCCCCCCTTCCACCAGCTGTACGCTGCCTTTTTGGCAGTCGGCCATTCCCGGACGCCCTTGGCGAACCAGAGGGGCTTTTGGGCACTCTTGCCCCCCTTGCTTCTTGTTGGGATGGTCACCCCGTGGGCCCTGAGTATCGTCTCCTTAAGGAACGAGTACTCATCTTGGGCACTGAGTTCCCCTGCTCTCGAGATCCCCAGCTCCTCTCCCACTAATCTCAACTCATTGAAGTTGGCCCTATTGAAGTCTAGGGCTACAGCCGTGCTGCAGGCCCTTGACACCCTGTGCTGGATGGTGAATTCCAGCAAGCCATGATCGCTATCACCCAGATGGTCAAGAATCTGGAGGCCCCTTACCAGGTCATCACCTGTGGCCAGGACCAGGTCTAACAGGGCATTTCCTTTGGTGGGACTGTGCACCTCCTGAATTAAGTGGAGGTGCTGTATCTCAGCCAGGAACCTCCTGGAACGGTCTGACCTGGCTGACTGTTCCTCCCAGCAGATGTCTGGGTAATTTAAATCACCCATGGCAACTACATCCCTTTTCTTAAGTGCCTCTAAAAGCTGGCCCGAAAATTCCTGGTCTAGCTCTTCCCCTTGGTTGGAGGGTCTGTAGTAGACCCCCAGTGTTAGATCCCTCTCCCCACTGGCCCCTTGTATCTTGACCCAGAGCACTTCAGCTTGCCCCTCCTCTGACCCCATTCTGCTGGCAGAGGATGTGTATTGCTCCTTGACATAGAGCGCCATACCCCCACCTTTCCTTCCTTTTCTATCCGGCCTGTAAGGCCTATAACCCCTAACGCTAACTCCCCAGTTGTGGGATGAATCCCACCACGTTTCTGTAAGCCCTGTTATGTCTGGGTTTGAACTGGTTATTCTGAGGGCGAGTTCCTCCTGTTTATTCCCCATACTATGAGCATTGGTATATAGGCATTTAAGACCTTGCCTAGCTGTGTGTGCCACCCCCCAATTTGGGAGACTGTTTGGACCCCTGTTTCTTACCTGGGCACTACTTGCATTGGTCACCTGTCTTGCTCGGGTGGTGTCTCCTCATCTTCCTGCAGCCCCCTCCCTCTGCAAGGCTAGTTTAAAGCTCACCGTACAAGATCAGCCAACCTGGAAGAGAAGACACGCTTGCCTTTAGGAGAGAGGTGAAGCCCATCCCACCCCAGCAAGTCCCCCACCCGAAAGCATGGGTCATTATCTGGGAACCTAGGGCCTGCCTGGCGGCACCAACTGTGTAAGTGCCAGTTGACCTTGCCAATGCAGGCCTTGTGTCACCGTACTTACCGGAAGAAGAGAGGAGAATGCCACCTGTACTCCAGTCTCCTTAAGCTTGTCCCCCAGAGCCTTGAAATCCTTCATAATGCGGTCGGGGTTGCCCCTGGCCGCGTCATTCTTTCCCACGTTGATGACAACCATGGGGTACTGGTCTGCAGGTCAGATGTAGCCTGGGATCCTCTCTGCAATGTCCCTGACCCAAGCCCCAGGCATGAAGCAGACCTCTCGCATCATGGGGTCAGGCTGGCAGATGGGACCTTCCAGTCCTTGTAGGATGGAGTCTCCGATGATGAGGACTCGGTGTTTCTTCTGCTGCTGTTCGTTCTCTGCCCGTTCTTTGTCATGTGGGGAGTGGCATTGTCCCCACTGGAGGCAATTTCTCTGTCTTTCTCCGTCGCAGCTGCCAGGGCATTGAACCTGTTCCCCAGGTGAACCTGGGGAGCCTCCACCACTCTAGGCCTAGCAGCTCTGGATGTGGACACCTTCTGCCACTCCTGTGTTGGCTGCATCTCATGTGGGGGCTGTACAGTGGGCGACCGGGCCTGCAGAGAACAGAGATAGGCATCAATTTCATCCTCTGCATCCCTGATCCCCCTCAGCCTGCTCACCTCCGCCTGGAGCTCCCTCACCTCCTCCAGGGCCCTAAGTCGTGCGCAGGAGGGACAGGCAAGGGGACCACCAGGCCCCACCCCCCCCGGACCTCACCGAGCTCACCCACAGATGGGGGCAAGGGGCCTCTGACCCCACCATGAGCTCCGTCTGGATGGAGGCCTCAGAAGAGCCCATGGCAGGCCACAGCACCAGGGTGGGGCCCCTGGCAGCCGCGCTCCGCATCTGCACCATGTCTGCAGAGCTGCGCCTACTGCTTATGCTCACTGGAGGTGCCGCTCTTGGCAGCTACCTTGTGCCTGCCTTATGCGAATGCCGGCGCAAACGCCAGCGCGCCCTTACAGAGTGCGCCTGTTTGTGTGCACTGTTTGCGCACGGCTTGGGAGAGCGTCTGCCTGTCGGGCGAGCTAAGAGGACTCCGAAGGGCTTCCCCTTCGGATACACTTCAGCTGTGCTGTACCCTCTGCCCCACTTACCTTAGGGGGAATCAGCTGTTGCTGCTCCCGCCGCTGTCTCCTCTGCAGCTGCTGCCTTAGCTGCCAAGGTAAGGGGGTACACGTGTGGCACACGTGATGCAAGATTTTGCGGTTCGTTTCTTTTGGAGGCTCGCGAATAATAATTCCTCAGGCACACATTATTAGCAACACAAAAGGTATATTTGCAAATAGGGTTGGAGTGAAGACAAAAGACCACTCCGCCCCCGAGGAAACCTCTTAGCCGGCTCTATATACTCTCCCTCCTGGGCACGTGTGCAGAAACAGGAACTCTTGCAACTTACTTCCGGTTCATACAAATATATATGTAAATACGTCATTTCATACGTCGCATGTTCATTATAATTAACTACTTAAGTATGCGGGGCAGATAGGCATATATGCATCAGCTAATTACGCACGCTCAGAAAAGCCCCTAGGTCACCAAAAGTTCAAATCCCCCTCCCCTTCAAGGACACAGTGAATTGAATTACAGCTTCTGTAATCTACATGTGAATGTCAGGGGAGTGTGTGATTTAGTATAGGAAAAAGATAGTAAATTGGCTAAGAGGGGGGGAATGTCCTTGGTGGTGTTTCTTTTTATCAGGTACGAGATACAAACTGTGCAGTTCTAACAACACTATTCATTATGCATTCTTAATAATATTTCTAACACACGTGTGCCCTGCTCCCTCTGCTCCTGCTCCCCAACTGGTGGGGGAATTTCAAACCGCAGGCTTTTTAAAGCCTGTGGTTTGAAATTCCCACAGTTGACCCCTCAGCCAGTCAGGCCTTCTGGCTAGGCCAGAAGTGCGTGCTGGCGGCCCTGCCCCCTACTGACCCTCCCGCTGGGATCCCAGGGTGGCAGGCAATACCACCCGAAGGGACTAGCCAGAGCTGCTCCCTGCTTGGTGGAAAGGCCCTTGCTACATCCCCCCGCCCCCTCGCGGTCTGCCTGCCTGCACGCAGCTCGGGAGTGCGGTTCCCTATTGGTCAAGCTAAGAGGGCTCCAGAGGGCTTCTCCTTCGGATCCACCTCAGCTGCGCTGTACCCTCTGCCCCACTTACCTTAGGGGGAATCAGCTGTTGCTGCCCCTGCTACTGTCTCCTCTGCAGCTGCTGGCTTTGCCGCCGAGGTGAGGGGGTACATGTGTGGCACACATGCACCCTGCTCCCTCTGCTCCCCAAGAGGGGAGGGGCCAGCCCTCCCCAGTGCAGCCCAGGCCAGAGAGCATGCCAGGATGCTGGGGGATTCTGGTTTATGTTAAACAAGCAACAGGTTTGGGACAGACATTGTATGTACTGGTTTGATCTAAATCAATTAAGTCTGATACTGCATTCAGGTTTTTCTCAAACCAGTTTCGGCCATTTTCAAGCTGGTTTTCGCATACTGGACATCTGTTCTGTTATGGGTTTAAATCAGTTTCTGATGACTTAAGCAGGTTTATGTGTAACGTCTGTCCCTAGCCTGCAAGTAGGAGGCAGTTGTCCTCTTGTCCATTCAGTCAGTGACCTTTCTTTCCCAAATGTAATATAATGTAGTATAAAGTAAAATATTGATATTGAACATTTTCATATAATGGTTTTATGACTGAGGTTCTTCAACAGAATCATTCTATTTAATTGTAAACAAACACTAAGGTATCATGTTTTGAGCATAGCGACTAGAAGAAAACATTTTTCTCATATCAGCTAACCAATCCTCACAGTATTCTTGTAAGATAGATGGGATAGTTATTACCCCAGTTTTACAGAAGAGGGACTTTAAGTAGAAAGATCAACTGACTTGTCCAAGGCCATGTTGACTCTAGTTGCAGCTCCAGAATCCTAATTATCCTAATTATGTGGATTTCTCTATACCACAAGCATGTCAGTCATTTAGTATCATATACAATAGTGGTTTTTATTTTTCATGCAAATGCAATGGAGTTTCTGTTTCGTTTTGGGGGGTTTTTTTGCTATTGAATTTAAACCATTGTTGATGCTTTAGGGAGCTGCCGGCCCCACACATGATATAACAGTATTCCTGAGTGTGCTACTCTGAACAGGATTAAAATATGGTATAGTTAAGGTAAAAATAATTTCTATTCCTTATGAACATGCATCTCATGAATACTGAAAAACTACTTGCACTTCCATAGTCATGAGACTGCATAAACATGCTCTGACAGTTTGGTTAGACACATTTTAAGAGCGTATTAAGAAAGATTTTTGCACATTTTTATGGCAGTAATTGTTGTTAGCCATAATTGTTGTATTAGACAAAATGGATTTTATGGGGATGAAATGCAGGTTGTTAAATTTACTACATTAAGCCAAATTGTTTTGATCGTTTTAATGGTATAACTTCTAATTTATATATAAACTTTTTAAAAGGGAGTTAATACTTTAACATGCATTTGTCTTGTGCATTGGACACTGTATGATAGCTTGTAACAGGACACATTTCCTCCTTATTTTCCCCAAAGAAATTAAAAAACAAAAGCATATCTTAAAAGAGGTATATATAGTGTTTTGTGCTCGTGGCTACATGGTAGATTATAAAGCCTTGGTGTTAATTATCATAGAATCAATGAGTCGGAAGGGACCTAGACAGATCATCTAGTCCGACCCCCTGCCATGGGTCCTCACAACATTATTTGCTGAAAAAGGTAACAATAAAAGTGATTTTTTTGGAGGAGGGAAAAAGGAGGGGGAGGGAAAGTTATATTTTTCATTGATGCATGTAGAGACATAGAAGCCTAATGGTTAACTTGCATGGTTTTATTCCCTAACACAGGGGCAGGCAAGATCTGGCCCACAAGGCGCCTTTTTTTTTCTCATCTAGCCTGTGGGTACCCATCAATTTAATTGTATCCTACCGAGCCTGTGTGCTTCACTCCCACTCTCCTGTGTGGGAGGGCACCACCCAGCACACACACAGCTTCCAGGAAGGCCTGCTGCTGCCCAGCTTCCAGTAACTTTTCTTCATATCCTTGCTGCAGCATTTACTCTGGACAGCAGATAGGGAAGTTGCAGCTGGGTGGAAGCGTGGAGCATGGGGCTTCCAGATGTATGGAGCCCATGGCCTGTGCCTAGCAGGGCAGTAGGAGTACAGAGCTTGGGTGAGCAGGCTGTGGGTAAGGGTGTGTGGGGCTTGTGGGGTGTGAGCAAGGGAGGGGGGCGTGGGGACCCCCCACATGCTACTCCAAGGCACATGGCCCCCACCTCTGCCGGCAGCAGCAGCAGGCCCTTGGGGTGCTTGTGGCCCTTGCAGGTGCAGCCACTGAACAGTGCATGGCTCCAGCCAGTTCTGGGAGCTGCTCATGGTGGCAGGGAACAGACCCAGGCCAGGCCATCTCTATAGGGCAAGGCTCACATGCAGCTCCCTGCAATTGCATGCCACTGGAGGGAAGCCCCACATGATGGAGCTGGCTGCCTTCCTCTCTGTCTGCCACCATGTGCCGCCAGAAGTAGCAGAGAGCCCAGCTCCCTGCTTCTCAGTGGAGTCCCACGAGCTGCATGTGGTGGCAAGGAGCAGGGAAGGCAGCGGGCTCTGTCACACAGGGCTTCCCCCCTCCCATCCCCAAAGTGGCATGTGAATCCGTGTGTGTCATAGGGATATGGGGCTGTGTAGGGGAGTCCTCACAGCATCCACCTTCCCTCATACACCCACACCCTGCCCATACCCCCCCCAACAGTCCCTCAGACAGACGCACATATCCTACACTCCCCTACACACGGAGCCACACCCCCTCACAAATCCTGCACACATACCCCACACCCAACCATACACACAAAAACTCACTCCGCATACTCCTCCACAAACCACTGCCCCCATACACACACACAACCTACAAGAGTAAGGCTTTATTTTTGATCTCTTATGCAATTACCTCTATATATACTACACAAACACACAAATCAGGACAAAAATATTTTTTGAAATAAAATTAAAATACATTATAGTAGATTTTTTACTTTTAGTATATGATTTGGTTTTATTTTCCAGTTTCAAGAGGGCAACCCTCCATTCCCCTCCCCCCCCGAAAAGAAAAGAAAAGAAAAGAAAAAGAAAGAGTACTTCTGGGGCAAGGGGAGGGACTTCCAGTGGCAAAGGTCAGGGGTTAGGGTGCAGAACTTCCAGTCCCAAGATGATGAACTAAATAGTTGGAAAAATTGTTCTTTGCAAGCTTTTAGGCACAAACACCCTTCTTCACGCACATAGAGAGTCTGCTGGTGAATCGTGTGCTCTTCTGGGTAGAATAGAAGCCAAAATGCATGTATAGACATGCAGCTCTACCTGACAAATTGCCATGTTGTTAATGGGCAAGATTTACTGAGTTAAGATCAGTTATGAAATGTGATGTTTGTCACATTTTAAAATGGAAAAAAATTAAATTGAAGTTGATACTGTCTAGATGTATTAATGTAAGCTGTAAATTTAGTATGGAATTGTGTATACCCTTTATAAAAAGGGTTTTGAAAAACAAGGGATACTAGTAGCCCATTAAAAAAAAATTACCAAAATATTTTAAAATTGTACTTCTCTATATAGTCCAGTGACATGAATGGGAATTTTAAGTATAGGTATGAAAGAGGTCACCATTAACCAATTAGTTTTAAATCATTTGAATAATCAAGGTATATTCAAATTTATGTAATAAACAGAATGAATTGAAGCATATATGACTAATGAATAATCATTACAACAGGTTTTTTTTGTGAAAAGTTTTAGTCACATCAGCCTTCTCATTATTTATTTCTGAAAGAGTACAAAAAATTAATGTTGAATCCCAGCTGGTTTGAAAATACTAGAAGTACAGTACTTGAAGTCAGTACAAGCTTTCATTTAAACTGTTTGCACTGAATCTTCAGCCAAACTTTTTGCATTCTCTTTGAAACAGCTAAGGCTTAGAAGGAAGCCAGGTTATTTAAGAATCATTTTTTCATATATAAGATAACCTTTTTTTTCCTGATCAGCAGAGTTGTATCTTTAAAAGTCCAGCTCTGATCTGGGAGAAGAATATTGGTTAGAAAAATACAGCTTTTTAAAAATGGCTTAGTTCCCTCTTGAGAGTTGGTAGCTTCAAAGAGGCTGCCATCAGCATGGTGGCTGCTCTGATTGAAATGGTAGATTAAATTTAATTTCTGCTTCATGATACACTAGTGTCCTAAAGCTAGTAATGTTTCAAAATGAGCAGTTCTTCTTTAATACCAGCAGTGACACAATGGGAAACAAATTGTTGTAGCATATATTTTCGTTATCAATTTTTCCAATGCACAAAATGCAAAGCTGCCTGAGTATTCTTTATTTGATTTTGATTTTTAATTTGAGATATGCTGTTACAGTTTTTACTGAGTCCTTTTGCATCACATTTAAAATTATTCATGTGGATTGAGGTTAAAAAATTGAAACTATGTAGGACTACTATTGTACAGCGTAAAGTTAAACACAGAGAGTTTGTTGAACTATTGTTACTCAAAGTTTAAGCGCAGGCTACATGAACATTTGTTCGGGATGGTTTAGAGAGGGATGATCCTGCCTTGAGCAGAAGGGGTGGATTAGATGACATCTGAAGATCCCTTCTGGTGACATTTTTCTATGATGTTGTTATGATTTTTCAAGTAAGAATTAAAAAAAAATGAAGGATAACTGCCTAGCTCTAACTCTACTTGCTTATGTGCGGTCATTACATTTCATACTCTATTATATATATAAACATAAGCTTACAAGTCAAAGCTTGTAAGGTAAAAATTAATATATTATGTTATTTATATATGTTCCAAAAGGATTCTTTATGCAACAACTCCCATTTAGACAGCTAAATAAAATGGCTCAATTTTCAGAGCTGTTCCACATAGCAACTCCCACTGGGAATATCTGGCAGTAGTCTAGAAAATCCTGCCTTTTAGTAATGTTAGTGAAGTAATATGTGATTGTTTAAAGACTCTGTGGTAAGGCTTTCTTGTATTCAGAGATGCAGATTGAATGAATGGTAGTTTTCTGTCAAGTAGCTTTTAAAATAATATTGTTAAGATATCTACTTTTTTTTCAGACTCTTTATCAAATGTTGTTCATTTAACAAGGAAAAAAGATAATACCTTTAACTGTCACTTCTGCAAGCTATAAATGGGAAAGATCTTTCTTATCATATAATTGAGTTTCAGCATACCCCTAAGGGATATTTTATTTAGGTGAGAATTATTAATGGTGGGGATACATAAGAAGAAAAAGTCCAGATTTACTGCATCTCTAACTCGCATCTCAATCAAAGTGATATATATCTTGCAAAAATTTATGTAAAAGAAATATTTAACCTCATGAACTTATTTTTTGTAGCTTTGTTCCTTTCTTATTTTACCACATTATATATGTACGTTGGGGTTTTTTTGTATCTATTTATTTATTTGATTTGATTGATTTCTATGCCACTCTTCCCAAAAAGGCTCAGGGTGGCTAACAATAACAGATTAATAAAAAAGCAGATAAAATAATAAAACATAAAACAATTTCTCAAGGAATACCCAACAAATAAAAAGGTTTTATAGCACTTCTGCTTTGGCAGGTCTCAAGTATGAGATGTTTCAGAGCTGAAGAGCAACAACAGAGAATGACCTTTCGTGTTTTAGCAAGTGAACATGGTCCACAGGTTTTTCTTGGCTGACTTTGGGGATCATGATGGAGCATAAAAGGGCTGAGAAGTCCCAGTAGGTATTTAGGGACTTCTAAGTCAAGACTAATGCCTTGAATTGTGCCAAGAAGCTCCAGGAAGTTAGTGCAGACTCTAGAGTACTGGAGTTGTGTGCTTCTGGCAACTGACCTCTGTCAAATATGGGCTGCTGCCCTCTGCACCTACTGCAGCTTTCAGACAGCCCTCAGGGGCAGTCCCATATAGAGTTTATTGCAGTAATCTAATCTAGCCTTGAAGTTACAAAGGCATGGATAACCATGGTCAGAACTGAGCCTTTCTCAGGGCACCAATTCTATAAATTTTACTAGCAGTGGATATGGCTTTAATTGGACTGTTCATGGTACTGAGAACTTACAGTGCCTTCTAATGTTTGGAAGTACACCATCTCCTGCAAGGCGCTGAGTACATCCAGAGAGTTATTCAGCACCTTCTGGTATGTGGGAGGTGCTGAGCTCCTCAGGAAAATCAGGTCTGTACACTGTCAGCATTTTCCGGGGTGGGGAGGTACATGTGTAAGGACAGAGACAAGTACATTGTACGGACATTTAGTTTCTCTTGGGAGAGTTGCTGCTTTCCCAGGAGAAACCATGAGTATGCAGATGTTCAGGCTTTTCTCTCAGAGTGAAAATGACCACTCCAAGAGAAAAATAATCTGGGAAAATCTAGGGGTAAATCACTCTTGCAAATGTCTATACATACCATGGAGTTTCTCTCAGAAGAGATTATAGTCCTTCAACATCCCCCTTCCCCCCCCAGGGAAACAGTGTATTGCTTACTGGACTGTACTGCTTCAGCAAGGAGCAGAACACTCCTCCTTCATAATCCCCACATTGTGCTGCATGAGAACATAGTCTGATCATGTGTAGTCTGAGTCAGGCAATCAGGGCTGCTCTGTGTACTGCTGCCATCTGTCACAAGGCAGACTAAGGGAGCCTGTGCACTGGGTCCCCCCTGGTCTGCACAGTGTCAGCACTGCATGCTCTCCACTCCTCTAGGCCTCAGCATTTGAATGTCTGTACACACAGCTCTGGTGAAGTTTCTCCACCAGGAGAAGAAACCTGGGAGACTTTTCTCAAGTTATTTGAATTTCGGTACTCAGCCATTAATGTTTTATGAATGAGCTTGTTGTTGTTGTTTTTAAACACTTACACTGTGTCGCTTTATAATTAGTAGACTATTGAATTCTAAGATATGACTGGTACTTACTTTAAAAATATTTTCTATAAACTCTTCATTCAAATCTGAAGTGGAAGCTTTTAAACAGTATCTATGGAAGCATGCAATGCCTCTGGATATAACTCAGCATTAAGGATTAGAGTTCAAACTAGTGGTTCCTGATTTTTAATTTTCTATCTATGCAACTTTAATCTTGCATCTTTAAATTAAACTTGGATTTCTGTTTATGGACCTTTTCTTTAAAAAAAAAAAAAAAATGCTTTTGATCATATACTAGAAGTGTGTTTTGGGTTGTTTTTTTATAGAAATTATTCGCCGTCATTCTGATAAGTGACTTTTATGTCTGCTTTTCTGTTGTTCTGAAACATCTTTGTATAGATGTTTAATTATTTGTTAAAACCTAATAAGACTTTACCAAAGTAAATAATTCAGAACATTCTGTATGTCTGCGCAAATTTCCCTAAAGGAAATAAATGCTGAATTTTGCACTGAACCAAATGAAATGGTTTATCATCACTGTCTGAGGGGAGCTCAGAGTTCTATTTTTGCTCCTTATGATTTTCAGTTTGGGCTGGCATGAGTTGGGTTTATTGAAGAGTCAGTCTGGTTAGTCAGCTGTAATAGTCTCTGTTTATATTTACCTGTTGTCAGTGCTAAGTATCTAACTTAAGATACTAAAACCATTCTGGATTTTATGAGCTACCAAGTCGCATCAATTGCAGCTATGTTTGTGGGTGATCGTTTCACATCCAACAATAGAACTCACAGTTTGGAAATACAATATTAGCAGTCATTTTTTTAAAACGTTGGCCTTAAACTTGTGGTAAAGTATCAGCCTATGACCTTGTGCTACTTAATGTCTTGGTGGAGAAACTAGAATGATACAAAATGTTAAAATCAAGATTGACTCTTCCATCTAAAATAAGTCTTTTCTCAAAGTAGAACATCTGATTTGCAGAGCACAAGATCAAGATGATGAGTAGCATCATTCTGACCATTACTTTGAGTCTGAGTATTATTCTATTAACTCCTCGGCAGGGGCCTCTACATGAGATGCTTAATGCACAGCAGACTAATTCTGTTGAGTGCCAGCATGGTGGGCAAAGCCCATGGTAAATTACTGTGCAGTAGATTTAGTCTAATGCACAGTAGCATTACTAAAAAATGTTCATCTGTACTAATGTGTAGTAGCGCCAATTACAGCACATTTAGTTAGTACCTGTAGTACCTGTCATTACAGGTACTAAATTTAATGCACCATAATTACAGCAAATGAATGAATGAATGTGTAGATGCACCCTTCCTGTCTCAGGAGTAGGATTGACCGTTTCAGAAGAAGGAATGGTAGCAAGTGATGTTCCATGGGTTGAACAGTTTACATTTGGAGAAGGTGAAATAAGGTAGGTGTGGGAAGAAAATTATATACTTTCTCTTCCAGAAAAACTCAAGAAGTCTTTTGTTTGTTTGCAGGTATCCTGAGTTAGCTGCTGTATGTAGGAATTCTAACACACTAATCCTGTATCCTGGAGCTGAAGCAGCTAATTTGGAAGAAACGGCTCTACATCCTTCTGGTCCATCTGTAATCATCATCATTGATGGAACATGGAGTCAGGCCAAAGATATATTCTACAAAAACTCTCTCTTCCGTCTTCCTAAACAGGTATTATATATTGTTCCTTTCCTCACATAAGGTTGTAATACCTGCTTTTTGTATGGCTGGTCAAAAACCAAAATTTTGACCCTACAAATTGATAAAAGTGGGGAACTTTAGTTTTTGCTGCAAATTGATATACAGTGTCAAAATAACAAAGCAAATTTTGAAATAGTTAATTTTTAATTTTGTCATTAACGAAATACTATTTTGGTTTATTGAACTGAATCAATATAGTATATTGCAACTTGGTTCTGTGTTCATTAGTGTCCTTTATGAGCTATTATAGTGTCTCAGGAATAGCTAATTGCTAGGGGTGTGCGAAGTAGGCTGTATTCGATTCGGATTCAGATTAGGCCCAATTCGGGGGACAGTGATTTGATTCATTGATTCAGATCACTGTTCTGATTTGTTTCGGCCAGATCTAAAGATTCAGTTCTGATTCGGAGAATCAGCAATTCGGCCATAGACACAGCTTTGTGTTTTTTCTACATACCTTGAGGTACCAGGGTGTGGCTCATGAACACTGAGATAGTGGGGCGGATGGAGCATGCCGCAGGAGTGTGCTTGACGGTGGACTGAAATGACTTCTGCTCCACTTCTGGGTCCACCTCTGAGAGCATGGGGCACCCCGCCGGACCCTCCCCAGCTTAGCGATCAGCTGTGGGGGGACCCCAGGTGCCTCCTCCCCAACCGAGGAGACAACAGTTGCTGAGCTGGGGGAGTCCTCCATGCACTCTGTGGCAGACCTGGAAGTGCACCAGAAGTGCTTCTGGTTCACTTCTACGTCTGCCACTGAGCATGCTGCTGCCACCCCCCCGCTTCCCTGGGACACTCCCTCTGCCCCACCATCTCATGATTCGTAAGCCACCTGGTACCTTGAGGTATGTAGAAAAAACATATAAAGCTGTGTCTGTCTGTATCATCCAATCTCTCCGAATTGAATCGGAGGCTTCTGATTTGATTCAGAGAGATTAATGGGTCTCCTGATTGGATTCGGATTTGGAGATTTGGCTGCCAAATTGGGCCAAACCTCTTTTGAATTGAATCAGTGACCGAAGCTTTGCACAGCCCTACTAATTGCCTTGTACATCCATTCTTACACATGGACTGGGTCTTTCAGCCAGACTATACCTCCTCACATCCTATGTAAACCTGACTGCAAGGATGTACCCCCATAGTTCAATGGTAAGGAAAGCTTGGGGTGTTGAGGGTGGTAATTCATCTAGGGACCTGACCCACAGAAGTGAATGAGGTCATGAGGCAGGGGTAGTGCTTCTCTGAGTTATTGTGGAAACTCTAATGGTCTCTGTCACGGAGTGGGGCCTAGGAGTGGCTGTGATCCCACTAGCGCCCTCTGCCGTGCCAATTAGGCGATCCAGCACCCTCTTATTCGCCCGCCACGTCTTGTTGGTGTATGGTTCTAGAAGAGAGGCTGTCTCTTGTCGCCCTGGACACCGTGCTATGCTTATACTGTCCCCCTTTCCGTATGGAGTGACCTGGTGCACCCCAGCCTTATGGGCTATGCGTGCCTCCTACCTCCCCTTTAGCACGCCCCAAGCCCCACAGCTCTTCCGGACGTTATCAGGTCCTTTTGTTTTCTCCGCCCTGCCCAGCGCCTCTGGGCTTGCCACGCAACCGGCGCCCCTTCTCTGGCGCCCCTGGGCTTGTCACGCAACTGGCGCCCCTCTATCTGTTAGCCCTCTCGGGCTTACTGACAGTACTCTTCCCAGTTGGGCTCAGGCGGCCTGAGCCTTACCTGGCCCCTTTGACCCTTCAGAGTCCCCACCACTGTGGAGCCCCTCTGGGACCCTTTCCAGTCCACACCCCTACTGGGGTTTCTATCAGTAATATGTGCCCGCTCCTGGGGCTTCCCTCAGTACACATGCCTGCTCCTGGGGCTTCTCTCGTACAGACTGCATCCTATCGGGCCAGTCTCTTCATGCTTAAGCACTCCTAGTCCTCACCGGGCTTCTCAATAAGCTTATTCCCCTTACGGGGCTTCTCAAGTCCTCACGGTTGGGGCTTAGGTGGCCGTAGCCGTGCCTGGCCCCCTAGACCACCGTCAGGGTCTTTCGCCCTACTTGGGCTTCTCCGCTTATCGCCCCACAGGGCTGGGGTCAACACCCCTCAACACCGCGCCACACTGGCGCAAACAGCTATGCTGATCCAGCACTGCTCACTGTACCCCACAGGGCACCAGGAACCCCCAGATTACTGGGGAGCTCCCGTGAGGCCTCCTCGCACCCCTACAGCCTCACTCGATCCTCCGATATGTAGCAATAACAAACAAGAAACGTAAAGCTGTGAGCCAACTGGCTATAACAGAAAATAAGCCTCCTGGCTAGAACTTAAGTGCCGTGCCCTTATGGCCACTATGTCCCACCTTTAAGCTTCCCAGTCAGGGTTCTCTCCCCCTTTCCATGATGCAGCCGCATGGGTGATCAGGCTGCACCGCTCGCCTCTGCTCTGCTTGGCTCTACTGCAGAGCTCTTGCATCTCTGGTTGTCAGCAGGGAACTGCTAGCTAGGCTTCAGCCTGGACTGTTTATAAAGGCCCAGCCCTGCCCCCTTCTGGTCACCTGACCAGCACGGCTGTCCCAACAACCATCACCTGAGCTGCCCTTGTGATTGGCAGCTGCCCTTATTCCTGCCTAAGAACAGGGCACCTCAGTGCCCCTGTGACAGTCTCATATTAATGTTCATGTGACCCAGGAGAAAGAGTTTAATTTATTTTTCCCAAAAGAAAATTGAAAAATGTCAGTAAAAACAAATTTTCCTGTAAAGATTTGGTTTTGTAATAACTGTGTTATCAGTCCATATAGCTTTAGTGACAAATTCCCAACTAGCTTTTAAACCTGGAATGTGTAATATAAAAAATCTGCAGTTTTTGCCAAAACTTTCTTTTAGAATATGCACACACTTTTCAGATAATTGTTGGGTTGCACATCTGTTGGCTATGAAAATATGATATTGTTGCCTTTCTGTGAAAATTCCCAACTGTTCTACCTAAATATTAGTGTAGGTTTATAGGAATCCAGGGAGGCTTTCAAATCTAATTATGGAATGGGAGGTGAATAATGTGGAAACAAGTTAATAATCTCCATGTAAGTGAGTATCGTTAAATACCATGATAACCTCTTTCTCCTCAGAATTCTCTAAGATTATATTTTTTGAAAGTTAATAAAATTACTGAGTGTGTAAGTCCTGATCCTTCATTGAAAATTGCATGGGCATAACCCTGACAAGAATTTCACTGAACTCAGTGGGGCTGTGGGTGGGGATGCAGCAGTGTATCTCTGTAAATTATGTTGCCAATCCTATCTGCTCCTGTGTTAGTAATTTCTGTGGTTCAAGAAGCTCTTCCTCTTTTCCAGTGTTAGATTGAAATATGTTTTATAACTTACTTATACATGACTTGTCAGGCTGGATTTTATTTTATGCTTCATATGAGTTAAGCCACTTGCCTGTGGATTTTAAAAAACAGTGTTGGTTTGTGCATGTAGCTGTTTTGTCTCTGAGGCAGGCTTCATCCACAATCAACTGTATTTTATCTTAAATCCAGAATTTACAAGTTTAAAAAAAATTGATCTCTGATAAATATTTCAAACCTTATAAATAGCAGTAAATTGAAATCTTCAGAGGTAAACTATAAAACTTAAAACCTTAACTTAAAACTTAAAACCTTAATGGAGTCCTAACACAAGTAGCTTATGTTTCCTATTAAATAAAACAGTAAGTGGATACCTTTTAAATAAATCAGACTAGCAATAAGGGCTGAATGTTTTATTCTTATATATGCCAGTAGAACATTTTATGCTGCCAAAGCCAGGTATGGTTGGTTTTCTATGTAGCAGTGTGCTATGTATCCCTGACCAAAAACATTATTGGCTGGTATAAGCTGCTGAGAGGAAGAAAATCCTTTTTTAAACAAATGTTCTTGTTTTTATTCTGCTTCAGTGGTCACTAGAAGCAAATCTTTTCCCTTTTGGGCAGTAGTATTAGCCATACTGGACACCAAGCAATTTGTGATATAATAAGAAATCAGGCTTGATTGTGCCATTTTAAGACTGGGCTGAACTGGGCCTAGCTGCCTTCACATCAATCTTCACCCTACTATCCCCACTTGAATGCTTCAGAGGCTGCTTTATGGTGGATGGGATCCATGATGGCAACTGTTACGTCTGGTGGGGGGAGAAGGGTTGGTCATGTTGGGCATGAAAGGATCTGCAGATAAAGAGATGTTCCAGAGCAGACAGTATTTCTTTCTGGTTTAGCTAACTAATGAAATCTGGGGAAGCCTTGTAAGCTGGGCTTCATTAAAGTTACACTGCTAGATTACTGTGGAACAGTGCTGGCCTGCAACACACTTCCTAGGATAATCTGGATTTAATAAACACAATTGCTTTTCACTTGGAGGTCAACCTATCAAGTTAGTACCAGTTGTTGTCTAGTCACTGGCACTTATGTTACACTGGTGTTTCCCTGTCAAGGGTGGGGCCTAGAGGCCAGTAATGATCACTTCCATTAGAATCATATTGTCATGGAGCCAGAAATACACGGGAACACAGCTTCTGCAGAGGGAGGGAGGTTTTGCCCTCTTATAGATTCCCCATGATTTGCATGGATTTGTAGGGATTGGTGGCTTATCAGGGATTCTGTCCATAGTTGGCTAGAGAGGAAGAATAAATCTCATGGCTCTCTTGCCCATTCCCCTCCTAAGAGAATGATCGGGTGGAAACTAGTGAAAGAGGGGTGGAGGGCATAACATAGACCAGGGATGTTCAGCCTCTGGCCCACTGACTAAATGCAGCCCATGGAGCCACAGCATCCGGCCTGCGGGGCTTCCCATGGGTTGGGAAATTTGGTGGTGGGGGAGCAGTGGCATGTATGGTAATACTATCACCCCTCACCCATTGCCAAATTCCTTAGCCTCACCGAACCAGATCAGGGCCCAGACCATGGCCCCTTCCCCTCATATGTTGCTAGATCGGGACTGAGATGACCCCCTTCTCTCCACATGGCTGGATTAGGCTCCACCTGGTTGCTCCATGTGCTGGGTCGGGCCCACCAGCCAGATCTGGCCCATGGACTGACTGAGTACCGTCTGTCCAGCCCATGGGGGAAATAGGTTGACTACCACTGGCTTATCTTGTTTTCCTTTCTTCTGAAACCTATTTGTAGATGTTTCCATAGTACTGGGCATTTGGATTTAATACTCATGGAAGAGAAAATGAAAGAAATTTAGGTGCTGCTTAGTTGAATCAGCTTAAAGATTCAACCATTCATTAGAAAAGTGGGCTCAATTTTGCACTCAGTAAAAATGCAAGCAAGGGGCACTTCTTAGGCTTTTGATGTTTAACGTATTTACAACTTTAGCCCTTTAATTTGTCTTTGTAACTAGTTGGTTAATGTCATGACTGGAAGAAGCTTCATAGCAAACTAATTCCATGTCAGGACTAAAGAAAAATTATCTGTTTTTTAAGCACAGCAGACCATTAGTGCAAGTGGCATTTTTAAAGTGGTTGTGGGTTTTTAAACTATGGTTTTACTCTGTTGCACAGTTAATGTAATTTATGTTAATACAGTTTTCTGTAACCAGTAGTTTTAAAAAGAACCTAAGGGTTTTATATTTTTTTTAATGAAAGACTTATTTTGATGGCTTTATAACCTGATGGCTGATACTAAAGCAGCTTAAGAAAGCTATATTCTACTCTTAAAATATGTAATCTTTCTGTGTTTAAAACTCTGCAGTCAATTTTAAATTTAAACTAAACAAAATCCCATCTCTTAAATCACAAATACTTAGTATGCCTGGGGGGTTTATTTATGTAGAATAAAACTAAATTTAAAATACTTTTCCCCTAGTACAGATGCTTTTTTTCCCCTTTGCAACTTTGTTTACTTTCTGAAAAAGCAAACTCTTGACAGAGTTATTGTGATGGTTAAATAATAACTGAAACTTTATACACATTTCTGAAAGTCTGTAAATGTCAGACAAATGGACTTTTGCATTAGAAAAATTCAGGGTGGGGAGGGGGATAGAGGGGCTTTGCCTGGGCACCGGAGAAAAATTGCAGCAGGCAGGAATGGTGGTAGCCCTCTGGTAAAGACCAGTGACTGCAGCTCTGCCTCCAGCGCTGTGGACCAGCTGGTAGCAACTCCAATGCTTGGAGCAAAGTTCCCTTAAAGTATTTCCTTTCTAAACTCTGCTTCTCTAGATTAGATAGATAGACAGATAGATAGATAGAAAGATAGATATGAAGTCAGTTGACTTGAAAACCACTGACATCAACAGGATTGTAGGGGAAGTGGGAGGAGAAAAATCGATACTTGCTCCTTTCCCCTTAGTATCTGGAAGTCAATCGGCCCCAACAGTAAAGGGGCAGGACACAGGAACGGTTGAAACAGGGCAACTGCAGAGCCTGCTCAGAGGCAGCAAACAGAAGAAGCCCCTAGACAGGTCTGGGAGCGTGAAGAACTAAACCCTTACCTGCAGACCACTGTAAGGCAGAGGGGAGAAGTGTCCCAGCAGGGAAAGCCTGTGTTGCAGAGAGCCCCAGGAGAACACAGAGATGGTCTGGCCCCCTTAAGGTTCCTATTGGGAAACAGAATCCCTGGAAGGGGAAAGCCCTATTTGGAAACACTAAGATGGGGCTGGAACAGCTCAGGCTGTTTATAACCTCAGGGAAGGAGTCACTTGATGTTAACTCAGCCCAGGTTTCTCAATACAGCTGAAGGCCAGAAACCAGCATTCGTAGGCTGAGAGTACAGGGCGGAGACCCCAAAAGGGCACAAGTAATAGTGAGAGGAGAAACCCTGCACTGGAGAGCAACAGAGGTCAGGGATACCCCTCCCCATATTTTTGCATTTTTGTTTCTAATGGACTGCAGAGGCTTCCTGGGAGTCATCCAGGAAGGTACTAAGAGCTGCTCCTAGCTGTGACACCTTAACAGCAGGAGCCTGGACTTAACACCCAGAGGACTGTGGCGGGGGTACTGGCATTGGAGGAGCCCCCTGTAAGGCCTGTGAGACTATTACAGGCTATAACTGATTATTTTGGATTATCGGAGATGCCCCTGATAGCAGAGCCAGTTTTCCTTCTCAGGGAGAGAATTCTCCAATTATTACCATCAAGTCATGGCAGGCGAGTGCCCCGAGGAGGTAGCATACCCCTTTAGGGCTGTGCAGTGTTGGCTGAGCCATATACAAAGGAACTTGACCATAAGGATCCTTTGCATAATGTACTAGGTAAAGTACCATGAAGTCCACATTGTAGCAAACAAATAGAAGTCTCATCCCAGATAAATTGAGGGAAAGCTTGTAGATAGGGAAGGACCCTCATACTACAGGAGCCATTTCTATTACTGTTGTTGTTTTCACATGCTTTCTTAAAAATTATAGAAATTAAGGGTTGGAGAGGACCTCGAAAGATCCTTGAGTCTAGCCCCACTGCTCTGGGCAGGAATACTGCTAAGATCAAATGATTGCAGCAAGGTGCCTGTCCAGTCTCCTTTTGAAGACTTCCAACGTTGGATACTGCTCCACCTCTTTGTGAAGTCTATTCCAGATTCTGGTCACCTTTACCGTAAAGAAGTTCTTCCTTACATCCAACTTGAAATGATCCTGTAACAATTTATGGCCATTGCTTGTTGTCCTCTGCTGGAGTGCCCTAGTGAACAGTTTTCCCCCCAGCTCCTGATATTCACCCCTCGAATACTTATTAGATGGCCAAGTCCCCCCCTAAGTCTTCTCTTCCCCAGGCTGAACAGCCCCAGGTCCCTGAATCTTTCCTCATAAGGTTCGTTCTTGTGGCCCTTCTCTGGACCCTTTCAAGATTCTTCACATCTTTTTTGAAGTGCTGTGCCCAGAACTGGACACAGTACACCAGCTGGGGTCTCACCAATGCCGAGTCGAGAGGAAGTATCACTTCCTTAGCCCTGCTTGCGATGCATTGGTTAATGCATCCCAGTATGCTGTTAGCTCTATTGACTGCAGTCTCACACTGGTGGCTCTTGTTCATCCTGCGATCAAGCCATAACTACAACGTCCCTTTCAGCCATCGAGCTGGCCAGGCCATCTCCTAATCTATATTAATGTCCCTGGTTACTTCTCCCTAGATGAAGCACTCTTCATTTCTCCTTATTGAACTGCATCTGGTTCTGTTCCACCCATCTTTCCAGTTTGTCCAGGTCTGGTTGGATCCACATCCTATCCCCTAGCGTGACCAGTTTTCTCCATAACTTAGAACTGTCTGCAAACTTGGCCTGCAGGCTTTCCACATCCTTATTCAAATTGTTGTTAAAGAAGTTGAACAGCATGTGCCCAAGAACCAAACCCTGCAAGACACTGCTGGCCATCTCCCGCCAAGACCATACAGACCTGTTCACTAACACTCTCTGCGTTTGACCCCTTAGCCAGTTCCCAACCCACCTGACTGTGGACTCTGCCAGTCCACAATCCCTCAACTTTTTTATAAGACCATCATGGGAGACCATATCAAAGAACTATATAAAAAACATAAAAATATCTTCCCTTTTAACACCCAGTTGAAGCAAAACTCAGACTTCATTGGCTGTTTTGTACAAGAGAAGTAAAATTTAGTCTATGCAGAAAAGAAACTTTTCCTCCTGTGAGGAGGAGGGGTCTAGAAACATTTTTAAGAACAGTGGTTTAATTCAGGGGTCGGCATTTGTTTGTAGTGGGAAGCAGGTGGGGGAAAGGGAATGCTTTAAAGGAGCTTTGCTGCAAGCACAGGCTGCTGCCAACCCAGTCCATATATAAATCCCTTCCCTTTTTATACAGCCACTTGAAGCAAAACTCAGATTTCATTATGGATTAAGATTTCATATATATCCATATCAGAAATATAAGGCTTTCATGACCTGCTTTTAAAGTTTTGTATCATTTAAGACAGCCTAAATACTGTATCTGTGTCTTGCCACATTAGCATTATGCTTTGAGGACTGAGGTACCTGCTTCCTTTATCAGTAAAATAACCATCTTGTCCTCCCTTCATGCAATCATGTTTTGTCTTTTGACTCTAATATCTGCCGTAGATTCTGAATTCAGATGACTAATTGTTCTAGCTGCAGTGTAGGTAATTGTTTCTCTACTGCATTTATTACCAGGTGTATCTGTTGATAGTGTATGTTTTTGGGAGGTAAGGGGCATGTGAAAAGGGAATACTGCTTGCAGATAACCTAGTCATCCTCTTCTCCTGGATTGTATTTCTTACCCTATATGCTCAAGGAATGTTGCTTGAAGTAACCCATTCTTCTCTTTACTTACTCAGTATCCCCTCATTTTTAGCTGAATTTTCTCTCAAGGAAAGGAGTAATAGTAGAGGAGCTGGCAGGATTTTGTTTTCTTCCTCTTGTTTTTGTGGAGTTCAATGCCAGCAATCAAGGTTATTGCTGTGTAGCAACCTTTTTTGTACTCTGTCCTGTAATGCATTTAATTTCACTTTTGTTTAATATACAGGCTGATTTTTTTAATATCCAAATGCATGCTTGATTTAAAAAAAAAAAAAATTTCACCTGGCTGAAAGAAGCTTGTAAGACTTCTTCATGTAGAAAAGAGCGATACGGCTTTATAGACAACTTCAATTTAAAGCACCCAGATACTTGTTTGCAGTAACATTTTTGTAGTATTTTATCACAGTCCTCTTTTTTTGCACTAATTTCTCAACACTTTTATTGCTCATTTGAATAAAAAATCTTAGCCAAACTGTTAGGAACTACCAATAATTTGTTACCATCAAATGTTAAAAACAACCCAGGGAATTATGCCATGCTAATAGAAGATTTCAAGGAAAAGTTCCATCTTCAAATGGAATGGAAATTGAAGATTAGAGAACTGCTCTCTGTTCTGTGAAGGACAATATACTGTGTTTACTCAAATCCAAGACAAGGTTCTCCTCCCCCACCCCCATTTGACATGGGGGGTGGGAAAAGTCCCCCCCACATTTGAATACAAGTGGGGGGGCAGGAGGGAAAGATGGTGGTGGCAGGCAGCAGTGTGGGGGGACAGGTGGGACAGAAGAAAGTGTGTGCGGGGAGTAGGTGCCAGGGCCTGGAGGAACCACGGGTGTTAGACGCCAGGGGGCACAGGAACAGGGGAGCATAGGCATGGGCGGGGCAAGTGCTAAGTGACGGGGCAGGCACTGGGTGGGGGAGGGCAAGAGGTGAGTGGGACAGGTGGCAAGGGGCAGAGGTCAAACAACTTCACTCCCCCACCACGTGCCCTCCTATAGCAATGCAGGACAGCTCTGCTATACTTAAGACAGCTCTCCAATACTTAGATTCTGTACATGGAAAATTATAACAAATTTATAAATAGCCCATGTATAGAATCCAGTTATTGAGGGGTCATCTTAAATTCAAAGTCATCTTGGATTTGTGTAAATAATATAGTTTTTGGGGTGTACATGCTGATAATTAATGGCTATGCATACAATGGAAGAGTTTAGCAAAGTGTAAAAAAACAACCTGTTGTAACATTTTGCAAATAGCTGAAAATCTTAGCACTTTTTTTGGCTAAGTTTGAAATATCCACAAGATTATACATACAAAAAGAACAATAAAATGTTGTATTTGATCATGTAGAGCCCAGCAGTTTTTTTGGCCTGATGGATTATTGATTTAGCAAAGAGAAGTGTAGAAGAAAATTTAATGAAACCTTGTCTATCTATTGTAAATTACCTTTGTACACTTACTTAATTGTACACATAATTAATTATGAGTAAGTATCCTAGAGAGCCTCTTTAGTATACTGGATTTAAGCAGTGAATTTCAGTATCACAAAGTAAATTTTGAAGTCTCTCATTTATCCCAGCCAGATGAAAAAAGGTGCCTTGAAATTCTATGTAGAGTTTCTACTATATTAAAAACATCATTCCAAAGGCATGTAAATACATAATTAAGGTTACCCAAGTAAACTTAGGTCAGCAACAGAGTATTTGGATAACAACTAAATTGTGAAAAACCTATTAGTCATTGATGTAGGTTCATCCCGTTACTGACTATATTATTTTTGCTTGGTACGATTATTTAATGGGAATTTTAAAGTAATCTTTAACCTTATATAATTACAGAAAATCAGAAAATATTTAAAATAAAGTAGTGCCTAACTCACTTTTTAAGGAATTTTAATTTGTATATGTTTGCTTATGTATGTACATTCGTGACAAGATGCATGTTTTGAGCTTTTTTGAACCGATTTGATTTTTTTTATTTTTTATTTTTTTTATTATATAGGTAAAGCTGAAAGATTCTATTAAAAAATAGACATATAGGCATTTCTTTTATTTCACCTCACTGTTGGACCTACCACAGTCTGATCTTTATACCATATTGCATCTGCTTGCTTATGTTTGCATATTTTCATTGCCATTCTTGTCACAGGCATTGCACCTTTTATTTTTACTAAAATGTGTATTTGAGGGGGATCATGGGCTCCATGGTTTGTAGTATGCGTACTGAAGTTTATACTGATGCTGATGTACCAGATGAGGGATAAGCTTAGCAACGAAGACACAGTTTTGAATGCATGGATATGGTACAGAAACCAGTAATGAGTAGCAGAAGATATAGATGGCTTGTTCTATAATTTATAGTCTTTCCAGTTAACAACTCTGAAGGTGAAAATCCCTTTTAAAGCATCGTTTTTATAATTATAAACAACATTAAATGAACAAATTACCTAATTACTGGCTCACTAATTTTGTTTCATAGGCAAGAGCATGAGAGAGATTTTGCATATTTTCCTTAAGGGTTAGCAGAAAGCTGGCTCATACAGTGAACACCTTGGACTGAATATCACTGTCACTAGCACCTTTGTAATTAAATCTGTGGACTTGTGCTTTAAGTACCAGAACTAGTCACAAAAGCTGTTGACAATACCACACATAACCAGCATCTGAACTGGAGACAACTTCAGATCCAAATCAAGTACTTGAATTGCATTCAGAATAAGACGGTGCTAATTTAAGAGAACCTCCCTGCTTTGACAGCTGCTTTGATCTCAGTTATAGCATCCAAGTTGTCCTCAGAAGACCAATCTAATGTTATACCAATCTAATGTGTCAGACTTCAGAGATGTCTTTTTCAGATGTCAGAAGCAGAGAGAGGTCCCCAAATACTCCAGAGTGGCAAAGCATGGGAGCATAACAGCAGTAATAAAAATGGCTCCTGTAGTATGAGGGTCCTTCCCTATCTACAAGCATTCCCTTAATTTTTATGGGATGAGACTTCCATTTGTTTGCTACCATGTGAACTTCATGGTTCCTTACCTACTACCTTGTGCCAAGGTTCTTTTGACATCAGTGGTCTTTGAGTCAAACCGCTGCTGTCATGCGGTACGGATCATCCTCATTTCAGCGTGCAGGGCAAGAATTAGTGGGGCTGGGAGAGAGAGAGAATGAACACATTTAATGTTTAAAGCATAATCATTTGCAGGCTTATCACCTACTTCTCATGAGTTTTAGAAAGTGACTCTGTTTCATCATGTTTGCAAATCTGGTTATGGCTTATCTCCTGCCCAAGCAATATCTCTTGATTGCAGATGGTATAAAAGCCATGTTGAATGGTTAACAGAACATCCATGACAGATGAAATACAATTCAGTGTTGTGCCAAGAACGTCTTACTGTTATGATTTTGTGGAATAGATGAGGAAAAGGAAATGAATTGCATTTTTCCACAGTTATAGATTAAATTTAAGTAGTTTTTATCTGAGGCCAAACCATGCCTCATTAATTTGCCTTAGTATCTCTTTAGACTGTAACAAAATTCAGAGGAACCTCAGCTTGAGGCTATAATATGATGTCTCCTAAACAACAAGCCTACAGGGTGGTACAAAAAACTATTAACATGGTATAGCTGGATATTCATAACATCTTTGTAAATTATAAGCCTACAGCATCTGTTCCTTTGATGTCATTCTCATCATTTCAGTCCAATTCTCAAGTCCCATATGTCATTCTCTGTGTGTACACCATAGAGGTTTTTCAAATATTTCTTTATAGTAATAATGCAAATCTTGCTAACACTATGAAATGGAAGGAATTACCAACCCCAAAAAAATAATTTTGCAAAAAGACATGAGGAAAACTATCCTTTCACAGTTTGCACAAAGAATAATTGAAAAAGTAGTTCATTAAATATGGGACCAAAACAAAATGCATATGTGCACACATACACATACAACTATACATGCACACACCGAATAAAAGAAAGATATTTCAGAATAAACCCTGCTTAAAACTGAATTTAGGCTCAGTGCAATCTGACTACGTTTTTATCGAAATGAAAAAGAAAATACAGCAAAAGCTGTGTTATTTGGCATTTCTTCAACTGGAAAGCTCCACTAACTGGCATCCAAGGGACACGATGAAAATGAAACAGGAAGTCCCACTTCCGCTTTTGCCACCACGAGCTGAGTTCTTCTCCTTCACTTCTTCAGCCTGTGCAGGGCAAAGCACAGGCTCCCCTCCCTGTCTCCGGCACACTGACAGCAGGGAATTCACCAGGTGGTGCACATTTGATTAACTGGCATATTTGCTGTAATGTGATTTTACTAGAAAGTGAAAGAAATGCAAATCTGAGTGTATACACTATAAATAAACTAAATAGTTAAGATTCAATTATTGATTAACCCGTACTCACAATAAAAAAAAAATCATTCTGCTTGTTCTTTATGATTGAGCCATTCAGGATATCATAAAAAAATAAAAAGTAAACACCGAAAAGGCTTTAAAGGCTTAATTAAGTCAGAAATGAAAGTACTTTGAATGATAGCTCCTAGATCCGGGAGGTGGGAGTCCCAAGTAGTATACAGCTTGCTTATGGCATAACAAAGTGATTTTAGTTAGTGGAGATTGGAAAATATTTTGAAGTTGGTTACCTGTGAATAGAATACACAAGCTTCTTAATGTTGTTTTGAGGGAATATTTTAGATGATTAAGTAAAACTCACTCCTTGTTTTCCACTTTTTGTTTTTTTTTACCTTAGTGTTTATTTTTACTGTTATATCCTATTCTTTTTCTCTGGTTCCTCAGTTCCAAGTAACCTGTGCTTAAATAGGTAATTGTATAGCTGTGTGCACAGATGCTGTGAATTGCATGGTCAATGGAGTGTACTGGGTTTAATATTTGTGTACCAAATGGAAATATTCAGGATCTATGGAGGTAGTTTGTGCCTGATTTGATCTTTAATTACTTAGGTGGAGCTCTGTATCTTGTTGTTAGGTTTCCTGCTTCACTGATGCATTCTCTGGAATTAATATTTGTTTTTCTTTACTTTGTTCTACCTGTAGGAAAGTTGCCACTGAAATCTTTTCTTAATCCCAGAAATTGTCCAGAAACGATGCATTTAATTCCATCCTATTTCAGATATTTTGTGGAAGAGCTTTACAAAGGATCTCAAATCTCTGATTGAAGAGGCAGCTTGTCATGAGCAGATTACTGTCAATTATATACATGTCCCATGAGGCATTTTTATTAACAATGAATAAATAATGGGGGGAGGTAGGAATGGAAGACCTAAGAAGCTGTTCAACTGGGCAAGTCATAAATTGACACCCAGGATGTTCCCCTGCAGGTTAATGAAGCTTATAGAAACCGTTACATACTCCCCATGTCTCGGGAATAGTGCTCTTCAGTATGTTTTGTGGTAATCCTGTTCTATGTGCACTGAAACTACTTAAGCGAATAAATAATAACACCAGTAGAAAAAAGGACTGTCCTATCATGAGGGTCGATGGTATCACCTTCTCCCAAGGAATCTGAGTTCTCTTCTGCAGAACTAGCTCAACGTTTGACTTGCCTCTCTAGATTTTTAGTGTTAGAATTTACCTTGTTTTCATCATCTGCAAATGTCTCTTGGCATTTCCTGAAGGGAGCCGTGCTGCACTGATCAGATTGCAACACTGTCTAAAATCTTAACCACTCCTTTGAGATGGTCTCGTAATTTTAAATTTAACTCTTGTTAGGGTCTCTAAATGTACTCTCTGTAAGGAAACTATCCCTGAGACCATGGGTTCTGCAAAGTGTGTACATAGTCACTTTCCACTTGGTTCATTTAAATATTGAAGATCCTCTGAGTTTTTGAATTCCCATTTTGCACCTGGTAAAGCCATCTGTCTCTTCACATCTGTTCTGACTGCATAGAGTCAGAATAGTCCTCTAAGGACTGGGTATGAGTAATACCCGTAAAGCAATTGATTAAATAGAAAAAGAGAGCCCAGGGCAATGAAAATTGAAATTTGCTCCTTTTACCATAAATTTATAAACATGGGTAATATTGAAGCGTGGCATGTCTTCACACCAAGCTACCTACTGGATAAAACTACACAGTGAAAAGGTGGGGAGGGTAACTTCTAAGACATATCAGGTTTGATTAGATCTATTTTATATAGTTTTAGATAATTGATCACAAACAAGGAAAAATATATCTTTCTAGCTTAATTTATAAACAGTTAACTGAAACTCAAATTTGGATTCTCAAACAGTACATATCATGCCAGAAGCTTTTCAGATTTATGTTAGCTGGGGGGGAACGGGTTCAATTTGTTTGTTGTTGGGAAAAGTTTTGATTAAATGGCTAGAACCTCAGATTACATGAAAGTATTTTCATTTCATTTCATCTGCACCTTGAAAAGGCGGTTGTGAACATGAAAGCAGATCTATTATTTTCTTAGAGCCAAATGTGTATAAACGAGATATAGGTTGTTTCAGCACTAGACGAAGGTAATATGGTATCCAGTGAAGAAACTACAAGACTCTTGGGCTAGAGACAGAAGTTGCACGTAAACTGGTATAAGTGATCAGAAATTGCATCAGATCTGTAACATAACAAAAGTTCACTGCACATAAACCAGTTTCAAAAACTGGCTGAAACCAGTTTAAGATAAACCAGGATAGATGTATTATCAGGCTCATGAATGACTCATGCCTCCTGAGGCTGGGGTGGCACGGCAGCCACCCACAGGCAGCAGCAGCAGTGTCGGCAGCAGGAGCGTGGCAGTGGCAATCAAGGACTGCCCACAGGTGGCTGCAGTGATGTCAGTGGTGAGGGCGGGCCAAGCGGAGACCGCCCACATGGTGGTGTCGACAGGAAGATGGGGGAAGGGTGGCAGGCAGTGAGCAGGTACCACTTACAGCCACCATCCTCACTGTTGGTGAGTGGGGACCGTGTGCAGCATTGACAGTGGAGGTGGGGGTGGGGCTGTCACTGTCCACAGAAGCTGGTGGCCTCTTTGGCGGCAGCCAGTCTGGGTGGGGGCATGTGCCCTCCCTACACATCACTGATGATCAGACTTACCTGATTTAGGTTAAATTAGTTTATTGAACTTCTGTCCCAGATCCCCTCCAGATTCAAGTTAACTCACAGTCCCTCAGCATCCCAGGATGCTTTGCATGTTCCCCGCAAACCGCACCCGCAACCCCCCCCAGCAGGGTGGGTAGATTAGGTTTGGCCCAAGATGTTTGCTTCTGTCAAACAGGGAGATGTGCTCTAGCTTCTGGCCTGGGTCACTGCAGGTATATGGCTGCTTTTCCAGAATCACAAGTGAATGTCTGTTCACTTACTTATCAGTTCAATTTTTGCAGTTTAGATTAACCTGTGAAGATTGAATTGATTCAGCTTTGTGCTTTTTTGACTTGTGTATACTTAGATCTGTTGTTTTCATGTCCTAAAGAATAGATGTAATATTTTCAGAAAACCATGAAGCATTACAAGAGGGACTGAAAGATGAGGTGAACAATAACATTCCACAGTTATTTTCTAAAATTGTAAATTATTCATGCAAATGCTTCTGCTTTTTACAGCAAGAGCAGTTCTCAAGTAGTTGCTTTGCAAATAGCTGCTTGTAGCTAATCTCGCATACAACTACAGGTCTACAAAATCTCTCCTTTTTTCTACTTCTTATTTTTACTGCTTTTTGCTGAACCTAGATACTTAAGTCTTAGCATGCCTTTTCTTATCACTTCAGCACTTTAATACGATGTCATGAAGACTTTGGGAATAGAATAAAAATGACCTCCTTTTTCTAATTTGGATATGAAACCAGATACAAAGACAATTGTTGAGGATGTTACTATAAGGTCAGATTTTCAGAAAAAAGTCCTGTGTTCTATGGGAAAAAATGGATACATATGCACTAGGTTTTACATACACAAGGCCTGTTTCTATGCACATGTAACTTAAATTTGCTTGTAAATATGCATGAGGAAGTATTGTCTGTGCCCACCCTTCCCTAATTTCAAGGGCAAACAGGTTCTTTTTACAAATGGTACTCCACTGTTTGAAAAATTTAGTATAATAGATTTTCTTTTCAGGAGAGAGAGAATCAAACTTGGTGTGAGAATCAAAGAATTACTAGACAAGCCCCTGAGAGAAGATTTTTACTTTAGGTAGCTTCAGATAAGTCAGTTGCTTTCTTTTAATGAAGAATTACTATAATTAGGAAAAATATGTTTAAAAAAATCTTTTCTAATTGTGCTTTGAACTGTCTGCCATTTGAGTACCACTCCAATCTCTTCCTCAATTTGCGCCTCTGCTTCTTGCTCCCTGCCCTGTGCTCTCTGCATGGTCTTTTGCTGTATTTCTTGTACCCTGTCCTATCTGCCGTAGCGCTGTCTGTTCCCTGATCGGTCACATGCCACACAGGCTCCCTGTGCCACTTGTGGCATGCGTGTCACAAGTTGGCCACCCCAGCTATAGAGCACCTAAAAAAAAAAAAACAACTTCTTGAGACACTGCCGAGCGTCCCATTTGTTTTAGAAGATGTTCTCTTACACTGAAGAGCTCAAATGTTTACCATGCTGTGCTGTTAAGATGAAAAAATATCCAAACAACCAAGACAGTATAACAGTTCTCTACATTTCTATTTTGGGTTTTAATTTTGAAACATGGTGTTCCAAGATCGAAAGAGAGGTACTGATTAAAAAGTATTAGTATTATTTCATTTGTTTGTTTCTTTATGTGTGTCTGTATGTCTGTCTTCTGCCATTACTAAGTTGTTTCATGAAGGAAACACTTCTTAAGAACTGCTTTACTTTGATATCACTAAAATAACCTTTCAGAGCACTTGGAAATATTAAAAAGACAGGCTAAAGAACTTATATAATCATAAGAAAAATAATCTTTTTTAGACATTGAATTAGTTTTTTAGAATTCAATTATATAAGACTAGAGCTTGCATTTAAAAAAAAGACTGCAAAAACAATGCAAGAGAGCAGCTGGTCTGTGTACTGTACATTGATAAATATTGCCGTGCTTGTTCAGCAGTAATCATTGAATCAGACTTGAAATTCTAAATTACTGTAATTAATAGCTTTTATAAATTGGCTTTAGGGATTTTGAGCAGATTAGATAATTTGTGTGAATGAGAGCGGGGGAGTGTGCATTAGCAGTATGATGAGGATGACTTAATAGGTCTTTTACCATGATTTTGTGAACTTAAATGAGGATACTTAAGGAGAAATTTTGGGGATGTTTTCACTTCTTGTGTTTTAAATATGGCAGTCTTTGGATTCAGTAGTACTGAACAAAAATACCACGGATACAATTCTGTGTTCAAGATAAATTTGTTTCAAACCAAACAAAAGAACTCCACCTGGATGGCACTGTTCAAAAAGACTAACTTTAAGTGGTCATGTTAAGGACAAATCAGTTATATGTTTTGTTGGGGTTTTTAATCATCTGAAACATATTTACAAATTAATCCCTGCTCATCTCCTCTCTAGAGCTCTGGTCTGCTCTATCTGCAGCACTTTTAAACAGAGTTTGGAGATCCTTCAAAGAATACAAATATCAGCTAATCTTGAGTGGATGTGTTGCATCTGTCCAGTGCACTAAAAATGAAGTATGTATAGGGCTTCAGATTATGGCAGCTAAAACAATGGTTTGCATATTGGTTTCATCCAAGTAGTGTTCAATCTTTTATTACTTTACAAAACAGTTTCTTTTGAAAATCTCAAGTCCTGTCTAAAGCTTAGCTCAGCGTAAACCTACGATTAAAAAATGAACACTTCAGCGTGTATTTGTCTCGCTTACTTATGTGGGGCTTTAAACATATGCTTAAACTTAAGACATCCTTAAGCATTCTTCCCAAAAAGATTGCTTTCTTAAATTAGGACCTAACTTGCTTAGGCCCAGATTTGTAAAGGTATTTATTTACATGTTACTTTTGCTTAGTATTACAAGACCAAAATTATTTAGATGCTAATTCTTATTTGCAAAGGTATTCATTATATAAGAATATGTCTGCATTATATGTGTGATTACAACTTGTCAGAAGACCAAAAATAACTAATCCACCTGCCTGTAATCTACCTATCTTGGGTAGTGGTAGCAATGTAGCCACAGCAGCAAAACCTAAAAAAAGAAAGCCTGCTGGGGAACCTGAGTAAATATTTGGTGAGCAAAACCCAGACCACTCTGGCAAGATTGCATGATTCCCTTTTAATAGGAAAATGCAGATCAAAACATGCTGCAGTTGTGACTTGGATTAGAATATAGGCATTCTTATGGTCTCACTGAAAATCCCTGAAAGGTAAGCTTTTAAATGCCAGATTCACATATACAAGTGGAGTTTAACTCTCTGAATCACATGGGCCTTGTTACATGTAGAGCCCTGCTACATGTTCAAATTAAAGAGGCATAAAAACCAGCTATTTACACATTTTCAAATGTTAACTTTATAATTGGTTGGTTCTTTTTATTGTTCAGTAGTCACTTTTATTGTGTAATAATTACCGTGTATTTGTGGCCAGTCTTACTTTGCACATGAGGATGGGCTCTATTTATTGTACGATTAACCCGTTAATTGCATAATATATGTACCATATAGCAGGGGTCTTGAATAAGATGACATCCAAGTGCCTTTAAACATTTGGGCCTTTGTGCTGTGTGGAACTGAAGTATGATGTGCCTATTACCCTTCTTAACTTTTATGTTGGGAATGTGTTGCTACCCTGTTGCTATACTACTAACCTGGTGCCTGAAGAGAAGACCTACTGAGAATACATATGCAGTTACAGCAGACATTGGTGTTGGCTATAGGTTTCAAAGCACTTTGAGTCTCATTTTTTTTGAGAATACTTGAGTACTGAAGTAGTGCTACTGAATAATAACAAGGTTACTGTATTCTTTATGAAACAATAAATAAGAAAAATATAAATCTGAAATTGTGCTCACTTACTTTAGGTAACCCCCCCCCTTTTATATTGACACATTTTATAAGAACTTTTAATACCCATCATATCCTGGTTGAATTTACCTACTTAAAATTCCCAGTATGTTTCCAGCTGAATATAATATTCTCCTCCATTCCTGCTACTAAACCACTGTCTAGCATTACCGTTCACTTGTAAGTAAACATCTGCTGCCTTCTGTGTTAGAGGTAGCTGCATTTCACTGGTGGAGTGAACTTACAATCGCTGCATAGGGATATTACAATGCTTAATTAGCTTGGGGTTTTACAAAGTTTCGTGGGTGTTTAATTGAAATATGGCTCAAAAGAGTAGGATATTACAGTTTAATGTAATTTATACTGCTATTATGAATAAAGTTTTTGTGTTAGAATTATTATTCTCTTCTCTAAATTTTCTAGTTTGTACACGTGGTTTTGAAATTAATGGGCCAGCTGTGTTTTCCCAGACCTTCAACTCTCTATAGGAAATATTGGCATGTAATCAAATCACATATTGTTAAAAGATCTCTTTTTAAAAAAATACAAAAAACAATAACTACTTTTTAGAGCTGGAAGGGACCTCCAGAGGTCCAATTTCTTGTCTGAGGCAGGATAACCCATATCCAAACCATCCAATACAATCCATAATTTAAATTCAATGCAAGACTATTGTCAACCCTCAGACAACACAGACCTAACACCCTAGCCTGCCACAGGTAAAGCAGAGGAACCATGGCAGCCAACATCCTGCTTCTGTGAAATGTTGTCAATATATGTTCAAGAGATGCCAAGTAGAGGGCCAGGCCCTTGCTACAAAGAAAAGCAAACCCCAACACTGTCCATACCATTCTTGCCATCAGGTAAAATTACTGCCTGACCCCCAATATGGCAATCTGTCTGATCCTGAGTTGGGGGGCAAGATCATCTAGCCAGAAACTTCTCACTTTGGTCCCTACAGGAGCATTTTCACACCCCAGATGAAGTCTCCAGCCTTGGCTGTAGCCAGTACCCAATGCCTGTGGCAAGGCTTAAAAACACTCTGACACATATATAGTAGAAAACTGGGGGGGTGGATTACAACCAGCAAAGCCCAGAAACATGGGAAACAGTCATGGTTAGTGTGGCGGGCCAGTAGGGGGCGCTCCTGCGTTGAGCTGCCCACCTCCCGGTGCCCGACCACCTTCCAGGCTCGACGTGCCTCCCTAGTGGTGCCTCACGTCCGGCCGACCCCCTTCCTGGAGCACACTTGCTAGCCTGGGGGTAATGTAGCTGCCACCACCCCAAGAAGGGACTGCAGCCCTGTGTCCTCGGGGAAACACAGGCCTACGGGTTTCAACCCAGTACAGGCTCTTGGAGCACTTCCCCAAGTCGGGGGCCAAAAAGGAAAGTCTCCCTTAGTCCACAGACCTCAGAGGTCTCTTAGGCATAATTTAGACCAACCCCTCAATAAGTCTCCTACACTGGTCTCAGAGGAGAACTTTATTGATTACAGAGGTAGGGTGAAAATAGGGTACAAGATAGAGCAATATCATAGAAATCCCATAGAGCAAAACAGTCTGGCTGAGGTAGCCTTTTGATCACGCATCTGAGTTACTGCCAGCTAGATATCTAATCAGACCTCAAGTAGCTTACTCACAAGCATCCTCCAGAGGCTGTTGGAGGTTCCCTCTGGAGGCAGGCCATTCCTAGCTTGTGAGTTTTGGGGGAGAGAGCCAGTTTCAGATGGTAAAACTCCTCTCTAAATCTAAGTTCCCCACGTGGCTGCTGCCCCCTCCTCTTGAACAGTCTTAACTTATATAGCCCCTGTGACCTCATTCACGTGGTCCAGTGGAGGCCAGCTCCGGCTGGCTGTCAGCCAACCAATTTGAAATACATCACGAGTTGCCAGGCAGACTCTAGCCCACCAGGTAGAAACCCCCCACCCAGGTAGCTGATACCAGTCATGCAGGCCGAGGGAGCAGGTTTCCCTGCCTCCCTCAGGAATGTAGCCAGCTCAGGTTACCTAAAGAGATAGGGTAAGGGTGTGTCTCTGCTGGGCCCATCCTAACCAAATTGTCAGTGCACAGAGATTTTGGGGAGAAACAAAGGTGGCTTCCTGCCACAGTTAGACCATAGGTATAGCTGTGCATAGCTCATCCTTGACCAGTGGCTATCCAACCTCTTGAATCCTCCAGTGATGGAGAGTCCACAAGTTCCCTAGGCAGTCTAATCCACTGCCTCACTGTTCTAATGGTGAAGACGTTTTTCTGGCTATCCAGTATAAACTAGCTATATTGTAATTTCCAGCACTTGGTCCACATCCTCCTCTCTGCAGCAAGACAGAGCAAGTGCTTGTCCCTCTTCTTTATGTCATCCCTTCAAGTATTTGAAGATTGCTGTCATGTCCCCTTTTAAACGCATTTTCCTCAAGCTGAACATGCCAGCTCCTTCAGCCTCTCCTCATATGACCTGCTTTCCAAGCCCTTGGTAATCTTTGTTGCCTGCCTATGAACCCTCTCTAGCTTTTCCACATCCTTTTAAAAATGTGGAGCCCGGAACTGCACACAGTAGTTTAGATGAGACCTAACCAGTGCTGAGCAGAGAGGCACTATCACCTCCCATGTCTTGCATGTAATGGTTCTGTTGATGTATCCCAAAACCGCATTCACCTTTTGTGTGCCTACATCCCACTGTAAAGTTGTATTGAGTCCATGCAGAGGCTAAAATGGATTTAAAGGATGTAAGAAGCAAAAAAAATTGCCTTAGAAATAACATTTTGTCCTTTCTACATTATTTTCTGACAAGTTGTGGTATAGGAATTTGTTGCCTTAAGTAAATCCATGTGGCTATATAGAAGTTAATTTCTCTTTAACTTCTATTTTTTGGCAATTATCAATGAAAAAATGTCTTATTTCTATATTGTTTGTTCCAAACAGCATGTATACTTACTCAATACCCAGGCATATGTCCTGGAATTCAGAACAGTGTACCCCACATGAGTCTGTTAACCTCTAAAAGTGCTGTGTGCCTCAGATCAGTTGCAGAAGAACTTGAAGGCACTCAGCTCAGTAAAGCACTCAGCATGTTGCAAGATTGAATTCTTAAGGTTAGTAGGAACTTACCGTGAAGATCCTCCATGGGAAGATTCCATATGAATTGTGATTCAGTGCTATAAGCAACTCACTATGTTGCACTACTTGATGAGGAATGATAGCTTAATGAAAGAGTAGCAGAAGTGTTATCATTAGGTCCACAAACAGCATGAATTAACTTGTCCTAAAACTTGAATTATATGGAACACTGCTACTACTGAGCTCTGTAGTAGCAATTGCAGCATCTGTTGTTAGTCTTTTGTACTCTTTCAGGGACTTAAGAATTCTCTCAATTTTTTTAGGGTATTTTTCATGTGCAGGATCTTTTTACTTACTGAAATGATACTGTTAGTCTATTTTAAACATTTTGACTGGTTACTAAAAACAGAGTTTAGTGACTTTTTGGAACTGGAAGAATAGCAATGGGAGAGATGTTTGGGCTATTACTTCATTTCCCTGGGTTAAAATCAATATAAAGTTTTGACATGTATATTATTACCACCACTGCTGAGAGGTTCTTTCCAAGACTGAGACCTTCTGCTTATTTAATCAGATAGTACCCCCAGAGATTTAATGGATTCAATTGAGTTTGAAAAAACACAATCCTGTCTCTCTCTCATTTGTAAAGACAAAATTGTTGCTTTAAAAACATATAATTTACTCAAATATAAGATCACCATGAATTTCAGACAATCTCCCAATAATTAGGTTCTATATATGGAAAATGAATAATTTGTTATAATTTTCCAGATATAGAATCTAATTACTGGAGTTTTACCCTGAATTTGTTCCCTCCCTACTGCGACAGCAGGGAAAATAGATCTGGGGGGTCAAGTAGCTCCCTTGCTCCCTGCCCCCTCAATCCTGCAGTCCCTTCCCCCCTCCCCGCCCTTTACTGTCAGACCCTGCTCTCCCCTGAGCAAATGGAAGTTAGGAGCAAATTTGAAAGTACTGACCTTAACATAAACATAGCCATAGTAATTTGCATATGGTACCAGTAGATTTAGTTTATCCAAAATTGATGTACGTTAAGATTTATTTGTTAGTTTTTTTAAATGACTGCAACTTTTAGCACAGGTACTCCACACACACTTTTAAACAACATTTTTGTGCCTACTTATATATAATACAAACTGTGCATGATATTATATTTACCATATAATTCATTGCACTGGGTCCCAGCAGGATTGGTAGTAGCATTTCAAGCCATGGTAACTCCACAGCTCAGCACAGCTCAGTATGTATGTGTACTCTGGATACTCCCCCACCCCCTCCCTCCAAAAAAAGGATCTATATGCTAATTAACCCCCAGTCATGACTGAAATTAGCTGTTCTTGTCACACTGGGATCCTTCAACACTTTATATGCAGATGAGGTGCAGGGCAACCTGGTCTGGCTCCACCTTATGGAAGGCAAAGCTACACTATTCATATCTGACAGGCTAAGAGAGGGGGTGACAGAAGGATTCTGGGTGAACTGTTTGGGGCCCCGTTTGGTAATGTTTGCCAGGCATTTAAGGCTGGTGAAGGAATGAGAATCATTGGACATGGGAAAGAGGCATGGGTCAGTTGTATGAGTGAAGAGGAAGTAGAAATGTATTCAGTGTAGTGGCTCATCTTGACATGAAAAAGACTAGGTGCTGATGGGAACTCCGCTTAATGGACACTAACATGTATCTTATTCAGATGGACTGCACTAATATGTCCTTGTGGTAGGTTCCCATCAGTACTTACTTGGCAGGGGAAACACCATGTATCTGGGTCCAAGAAGGCAGTTTTCCTTAAGTATTCTCCAGGATAACTGTTCATCTGGTGTGGTTGAGTACCTGCTGAGGTGTTGGAGCTTAAAGTCCATTTTATGGAAATGGAAGGCTCCTCCCTAGCTTGTTCCTCCAACCATATGGCTGAGAGCAGGTAAAACTGGGGGTATCCAAACTCCAAACCTCTGGGCTTGGGCCTGCATGTATGCCCACCAAAAGATGTTGGAAACATCTGAAGCCGCTGGTGGGGGTGGAGGATGTTTGCTGGTTGCAGGGCCATGTATGGTTCTGGACTGACTCATGGATTTGGACCTGATTTGGCTTGGAACACGAAAAATTTCTTTTTTAAAAATAAAAGAAAAAAGTTTCCCATCAGCATGCTAGCACAACATGGGCAATGTGTTGTTTTATAGTCATGTTCAGTGTTGGCTGCATTTAATAAACTTCATAGGTGGTTTCCATTGCTGAGCTCATGCTGCTTTGGGCAGTATTTTAACAATAGCCAGTGTGCTTAATGTGGTTTCTTTGTAAGCAAATGTAAGACAAGGAGCTTTCCCTCTGTGATGATTGGTGGGGGGGTGACTCGTATTTAAATACATACAGTATTTTTGATTGTTTGACCCTGCACTTCTGTCTGCTGCAGCACAGATGCTGAGTTTTTTCTTCTCCCTCACTCTGCAGGACAGGATGCAAAACAGTCAGTGTTCAGAATCTCCCAGATCTTCCAGAGCTCCCTTCTCTACTTTTCCAGTATGGGTCCTTTCTCACTGAAAGCGTCACGTGGGAGACTGTTGTCTGTCAGTGCCAGTTTTCAGTTTTTGTGTCTTTTGGTTCTTTTCGCTTTCATATATTGGTTGTATTTATAAAATAACCAATTGAATAATTATGTACTATTGGCTCTTAATAGGTTTGTTTGACTGAACCTATACATTCTTGGGTTTTATTCTTAATTTCATAGTTACAGTATATAGAATGAAGTAAAATGCATGAAATAGAAGCTGTGTACAGGCATTAATGTTTCTACCAGGACAGTCGCAGCTCTCTATGGAACAAACATGGCTGTTCTGGGTTGAAAAAACCTACCACCAACCAGGTAGAAGCTGTTCCCAGGAGAGATTCTCCTGAGAGAATGAACACCTGTATGCTTCCCTGCCACTTGACTCCTTCTGGGGACCAGGAAGAGTCAAATGATAGGGAAAGGCTCCCCTGCTTTCTGAAGATCAGGTCATCCCAGTCTGGAGAAAATGTCAGAGGAAACTGATCCCAACCTTTCCATAGAACAGGAAAGGAGGAGCAGAAGCCCACTGGTCCCCACTGGCTTTTCACATTGGGGTTGGGGGCTCCTCTGTGAGTGAGCAGTGGTTTTGCTGTGCTTCTCTAGCCTCCCCTGCCCCCTAAGAATAGGAGGACTGAACAACTGCTGTTTCCCACTCTTTCTCCAGACTGAGATCACTCTGGTTTCAGGAAGGCATAAAGACAGGTGAAAGGCAAGAATGACATGTCCCCCTAGCGGCATGGAGCTCCCGTAGACACTGCTGGTGCTGTCAGCAGTAGTGGGGGGGGGGGGGGTTGGCGACCACCCACAGGCGCCGCCAGTGGCGGACAGCAGGGATCACTGACTGCCTGCAGATGCCAGCAGCAGGGTGGTGAGCGACGACTGCCTGCAGGCGCCGTTGATAGTGTTGGCAGTGCCTTTTTTGTAGGGGGTGCACCACCACACCTGTCAGTGCACGTGCATCCGTGTGCACCCCCTATGCGTCACTCATGGTGAAAGGGATGATTGCAGGCTGACTGCCTGTACTGGTCAGTCTCCTGAAATCATTTGTAGCAATAAAAATTTGCCTTCACTAGAAATGAGCACCTGTACATGGCCAGAAGTATTGCAGACTATTCATTCAGATGTGCATAGCACTACATGCCAAATATTTGAGGTCAAAACTATTTAGGGATGCAAAACTGTTATTTCCTTACTTTTGATGCTTATTAAATGTTTGATAGCAGCAATTGTTCTAAATAATGGCTAACAGTGCAACTCCACATTTGACAAAATGGAAACTAGTTTTAATGCCAAAAAAAGAGATTGAGGCAGATGTGACAACAGCTGGAGAAGAGCCATTATAGGGAAAGTGTGTGACTGCTGAAGGATCTGAATATAAAGAAAAAGTTTGAAAATTTGGAAAGTCACTTCTGGCTTTTAAAGGGCTACTATTCCTTTGCTGCTACAGCCTTGAGTAATGTGCAGGTGTGTCACTGTTTTTAAAGCTAAGGTAGCTTCTCGTAATATAAACTTCTCATATTTTTAAATGAATACAAATGCAAAGCTGGGATGTTTTGTAGGTAAGGGTGAAGAAAACAAGATTCAGACATTCTCTTTCAGAAAAGTATCCGTTCTGTTTAAGGAATTTCTGTACAAATTTTGTCGTCTCTTTCTCTGTATAATTTTTACCTGTGGTTGTAGCAGATTTAATTTTTCCCAAAATATTTGAATGGGGAGCAGGGTTACTTTAGTTTCAGTGCTTTGGTCCTGAATCATGTATGTTGAGTTCCACCAATATAAACAGTCAACAGACAAGCAGAGAGATGAGAAAGTAAGAGGCAGAAACCCATATATTTATATACAAGATTTGGCTTAGGGTGACTTCATAGTTTATAATATGATTATATTGATTGTGTTTTGTGCTTCGTGTGTTGACACCCCTTTAGAGAAGCACATTATCCAGAGATGTTTTGCATAGCCACAGCTGAGGCAGAGGCCACAAACATCAGAGTATGCACTGCAGGATTTCTTGCAACAGCTGTCACGGTTGGCAAAGGTGATACTAAAGAAGCATTGCATTAAGTTGGCCCAGTGGACTCAATTAGTTCAGAGAGGCGAAAAAGCTGGTATGCACAGCAGGCATGCTTGGCACAGTTAGGCAGCTGGTATATTGTATGAAGCAATCACAGAGCACGGTGGGTGAAACTGCCTCTGTTCACTAAGTGATATGCATGGCATAGCGGGAACAGATGGCTAAGGAACACTTGACCTTCTAATATTTCACCAAACTAAAAAAATAAGGTAAAGTATTTTTAAGTAGGCTTAAGAACAAATATGAATGCAAATAGGGGCAAAATGTACTTGCCAAGTATTATTTAAATAAAATTGCATTACTATAGGTAGTTACTATCTACTGCTTGACATAAAATAGGTAAAGTGGGTCTTAATTATGTATTAAATGTATTGTTGTTTGTTAGGTTTAATTTAATCTGAGAATTTGCTGAGATGGTATCTGGAAGGACTGTTCTGCAGTCTAATTTCATGTTCTCCTTGGGGAGTTGGCCAAAGGTAATCGTAATAATAATAGTTCTATTACTACTCCTGTCTGACACCCTAATATTGGGTTATTGGTAGGGTGACCATAATAATTTGAGGGAAATCTGGAATGGGGAAAGCCAGATAACCCTAACCCACGTCTCTCAGGAGTTGGGCCAGGCAGGACTGTGCAGCATATACACACACAGCCTTGGTGTGTTTGCATATACACATACGTGCACACAAACACAGCCCCAGCATGCACATACCCAGCCCCAACCTTGGGGCTCCGTGCACACACCCTGACCTTGATTCTACTGTGCAAGTGATTCTGCTTGCAGATCAACGGAGACCAGGGAGCAGCCCATTGGCTGGGCTCCCAGGAGAAAACTGAAGCAGAAGTCCCAGATTGGCATGAACCTGCCTGCGTGTGCCAAGCTCCTGACTCAGGAGCTGCACATGCAAGCAGATTTCCACCAGTTCAGGACTTTTGCTTCAGTTTTCTCCAATGGCTGGGATGCTGGGACAGCCTCTGAGATCTGGGACTGTCCCAGCCAATCTGGGACATATGGTTACTATAGTTATTGGACGTATGTACTGGTCTCATATAAATACCAATGTTTAAAAAAATGCCATTTAAGACCTCAAATTTGTAAAGCACAACTAATGTTGCAAAAACCATGACACCATTTCTTTATTATTTTGTTCCTTATGCACACTGTTTTTATTTCAACTGAAGCTACCTGTTTTACTTCAGGTACTTCATGAGCTACTTGTTTACTTCAGATCACCTAGTTGACTTCTTGAGAGAAACAGGAAAATAACAATAAATGCGTTTGTTTGTTTATTTTAATATTTCTCATTTTTTCTTTCTTCTGCATTATTTGTTAAAAGCCATCTTCAGGAATCTGTACACACAATCATTTTTGTGGGGTTTTTTTTCTCAAGATTTTTTTTTAACATTTCAGAAGAGCTCCATATGTTTCCCCAAAGTTTGAACACTCCAGCTGTTGTAAGGCTACCGTTTGCATAGGTTGCATCAATTTTTGCTTCTAACCTCTATATTTAAATTTGAGCATCATTTTTGCATGTGCATCAGTGGGCACAGTCTGAGGCCATGGGAGGACTTGCCATTCACACTCACTTTCTAGTTCTTGTTAAATAGAGGCGAGCATAAAAGCATAACAGTGCCCACAGCATTTTATCATCACATCTTCCTGTCTATTTATACATTCATCAAAGTACTGGCATTATTTAGATATTCAGTACTTCATTTTCTGTTCTTTGCCAGACTTTCAACAATTTGTCTCATCCATTTCTAGCTGTTGGCATCTCATTCATGTAAATTGGGTTATTGTCAGCAAAAATGTAATTTATTATAGCAAGGTTTAAAGATTCTAGTTTTACCTTTTTCCATTGATTGCAGTAGTCTAAGCAAGTAATATAGGAGGATGAGGGCTTAATTGTCCTGCTGCATACAATATGCTGTATTTAAGATGTTATACTTATAATTTAGAACAAGACTGACAAAGGTGCATGTAGTTCAGGGGTGGGCAGTTATTTCAGGTGAAGGACTGCTTATTGAGTTTTGGTAAGCCATCAAGGGCTGCATGGGCTACAGGCAGCCAGGGGCAGATGTATATTATTTTCTAAATTTTTTAGGGGCTCTGCGGGCCAGATGGAATGGTCTGGCAGGCCACATCCAGCCCGTGGGCCGTGTTTTGCCCACCCCAGTCTAATTCATGCCCCTCGCGGTCCAGATGTGGCAGTAGGACAAGTGGTGGCAGCATTAATTAATCTATTAAAACCTATTTAAATGAGTATTACCACTGCTTGTCCTATCACTGAATTTCTGGACCCATGAGCCTGGTGAGCCAGAGATGTGGCCCTGTACGCCAGGTTAGGTCTACAGGTTAAGTAAATTAGGCACCACGTTTTTACAACACCTTTTCAGAAGAGAAGAGGAGGATAAAACTTGTGGGACAAGGCTTGTCTTGCATAATAGCATTCTCATAATAATTACTTTTATTAATTATTATGTTACCTTTCTCTCCTTTTTTCAGGAAAGAAGGGAGAACACCAAAGGCAGCTTTAAAACATATATAGTGGAACTGTTGTGCTTTTGGATAGCAGTGGGTACAATATATAAACACCTATATGGATTGTTACTCATAGATCATTTTAGTAAGCATTGTCTTCATTAATTTTAGTGAAATGTTTAGAGCTTTCAGCATATGTTTGTGGTAATGCTTTGGGAGGAAAATGAGGTTTAGAAGTTGAAACAGAGTAAAGAAAACTTCTTCACATTAGGTTACTTTGCATTTATGAACTGGTCTCATGTTAATATTAAAAAGACAGACTACTCTGTGGACATTTTCCATGTGGGCCTTGATATTTTAGATTTTTTTTTTTTTTAAATCAACAAACATTGCAATCTTTAGCTTGGAGCACAAAGTAAAATACCAAGAGCTAATGACGTACGCATTAGGGATCATGATATATAAGCACACTCAGAGCCTTGTTAAGGAGATGACGTGGTTTAAATCTGTCATTTAAACTTCTGGTGCTCCTTTATGCCACAAAATAGCTACATGGGAGTGGGGGAGGTGCTCACACTTTCGGGTTGGTGTTAGCATTGGATATTAGCACACAGGGTGGCCATGTTGATGGTCTAGTGTTGGCTACAAAGGACTAACTCTTGGGATCATCATACATTCTAGTTTATTGGACGGGATATGAAGTTACCAATAAAATCATAAATGCAAACTTTGAGTTATAAGGCCTTAGCACACATGCACATACACGTGCGCGCGCACACACACACACACACACACGTGCACTCACTCATTCAAACCTGTGTCATTTAAACCCATGTAGTATAGTGTATAGTAGCTGCTGTAGTGATTGTGAGAGCAGTGGTGTCAGTATACCTATCCAAGGCCCTGGAGTCTGCTGTCAATGGTCAGCTTCCTTCAAAGCAGTGTCTTCTCCAGAAAGGGGTCACCTACTTGTCCTTCCATCTCAGTAGGTCAGGTGCTGGATGACAGGGCACCACTGAGGGTCATGCTTCACTGCCTTTTATCCCTTTCTGGCAGACTTGTGTGATTCCCCCAGCATCATCTTGGCTTCCCAATCTGGAGATTGCTGTCCCATGTGGGTTTTGAGTAGTACCTGATAGCTGTTAGTCACAGTGGTCTCTGCCTGCTGGTACCTGAAGCTTCAGGAGTCCACCCTTGATGTATTGACTTAATGGCTGTATTGTCATGGGTTACAGGAATAGTCAATAGGGTAGGTGCTTAATTCCAAGAATCAGTTCCTTGGCTTAATTAGGTTAAAATGGCTCGTAGAGTTTTGTAATGGTAAATTCCTTTGGCTAGGCTATTGTCATTTAATTACCTACTGATCACCATACACTTGCATTCACTCAAGGAATCATCCAATATAAGAGATTTTCAATATAAGAGATTTTATCACTTGACAATTACAATGTCAATGCAGTTTTTAGCGGTGGCCTAGGGTGTGACTTCATTTTGTAGGGAGAATTGTAAACCTTAAGGGTTTAAAAGTATAAAATACAAAATCCCATGGTAAAGATTGGACAGATGAAATATAAAAATGCACTGTGAGAAATAGATAAAAATGCAATGTGAGGTAGTGAGGATCAAAGGCTACTGGGGGTGGTAAGTGAGTTAGGTTAGCACTAGGATATATTTACAGTCTTTGAAGTGGATATTTTAGTTCCTTTGTTTCCTTTAGTGACACTGAACTTAATTGATGTGTAGATGTGGTTTGTAGGTTTCTCTTACAGAAAGCCACTTCAGCTTTCTGGCTTGTTCTGAGCCTTGCCACACCCATGAAGTGAGTGTGCTAGGTCTCTGCCAGTACTTAGAAGGAAAAAGAAATGCACAAAATGGGGGGTGAGGAGAGGATGCAGGCAAGAAGAGGCTTCTGTTATATCAATGTCCAAAAGGGAAATGTACAAAGGGGACTTTCTGCTATACCAGAGTCTGTTGAGGATGTTCTTTGAGTGACAAGTTGTTTCAGAATAGTTTGTATGAGTCCTGATCTCTTCAGTGAGGGGTGCCACAGTTGGATATGATGCATCTGGAAGGGCTGCCTTTTTTGTGAAACTTTGGGAGTATATAGAAAGTTCCTAAGGTGGGAGAGTGAGGAATGATTTTTTTTTCCCCCTGAAGCTGGTGTGGTAAGGATTTGACGATTTTTTCCAGTTCCAGAATGCATGCTGGTGTGAGGTCCTCCCCAGGTTCTTTGTAATAATTGATGCAAGAGAGAGTTGTGTGTTGGCCTCACTGATGTACTATTTCATAGATTTCATAGACATCAGGGCTGGAAGGGACCTCGGGAGATCATCGAGTCCAGCCCCCTATTGATGTAGTGAGCTAGCCAAGCTGGGCTGGCATTGATGGTTGAGGTTGAAAGTAGCTCCAGCTTTTTGTCTGCTGGTTTGATTAGTTTTGTTGTAATCAAACCAGCCACCCTCCCCCTCCACATACCCCACAAACTCCATACCCACCCACATATACAATCACACATCCCCACAAACACCCACCCACCCATAGTCCCCTTCACACCACCTGCAATATTCAAAAGTCAGACATAATTTTGAGCTATTTATGCAGTCACCTCTATATATACAATGCAAACGCACACAAATCAGGTCAAAAATATTATTTAAAAAAATTAAAATATATTATTGTCAGTGTTTAATTTTTAGTACATTTTTTTTTCTGGTTCCAAGATGGCAATCCCCTTTCCCAAAAGGAGTACTTCTGGATGCAAAGGGAGGGACTTCTGGTAGCAAAGGTCAGGGGTTACGGGGCGAGGTCTTCCAGTCCCACGATGGTGACCAGGAGGTGGGGTATCTATCAAGGGGCGGGGCTACCCTTGAGGCCCTCAACAGCTCACCAAAACTCGCTAAGCAGCCCTCTAGCCAAAATAACTGCCCGCCTCTGTAAGGTAACTTCAGTCTCCTCCACATAAATGAAATGAGAATTTTCAGTCCTCCCAACATCCTGCACTGCACCCAGCTCTTTCTATATCATTCCCTCTTCCCCCACTTCCCAAACAGAAATAGAACCTGGACTAGCCCTGTAGTGGCTAATCAGAATAGGCAAGGAACATTATTAACCCTTAACATGTGACTGTTCACAGCATGTTTTAGCTTTAATGGTGTATAACAGGGACCCCAACCCCTGTAACTCGAGCACAATGGAGGGAGAAGAGAGGGGACTAACAGGGAGCCAGGGACTCCTGTCACTTTGAGAGAAGGCAGAAGGCTAAGTTAGCTGTGTGAGGTCACAGCTGTAGGAATGTAGGTTGGCCCTTAATTAAGAGGGTTTGGGGGGAAGCTGTATGACAGAAAGGGGCAGGCCTTCGAGGCATAACCCCAGGGTCTGAACCAGAGTAGGCAGTCAGAGCTTGTGTGCTGCTGAGAGAGGAGCTCCCCAGGGAAGCTGACTACAGGAAGCAGTGCACAGGGATACCCAGGTTATCCACAAGGATGAGAGCAAGCTTAGTGCTGATAATGATAACTCATAGTAGGGTACTGACTAAAAGCAGTGAAGAATTTTGTGAAAGCAGTTTACTTATATTTCTGTAGTGCTAGTGTTCGTTTGTTGAGAATCAAAGGACTGGTAGTGGCTGTAGGGGTGGAGGTGGCCACGAGCAGGGTACCTGGTAGGAACCTTCTGCTGTGAGGCTGAAGCCTAAAGAGCCAGGACTTGAGTGAATGGATCTGGGATGAGGGACCTCGGCTAGAGGGAAAGGGGCTGAGGCTGAATAGCTTGAAGCCCAGACAAGGGTCAGGACCCAAGGGGCCCAGTATTAGTCTGGGACAGAAAAAGAAAGAGGGAGGGAAAGAAAGAGACTTTGGATGTTGGGGTTCGAGCCCCAAGCCAAGCGGACCAAATCAAGCCCACTAAGTAACAAAGGAAGAAGTAGGAGGAACACCTAAAGCTCACTAGGTTCCAAAGGGCATCCTCCCTCCTTATTGACCTCATCAAAGAATGGCAGGTGAAACATCAGGGGAAGACCCTGAGAGGCAGGGTGAGGGCTGGACAGGACTAAAGTGGCCATCATCGGGATACTACAGCAAACCTAGGGCATGTCCAGTTGCATACCACTTAGCACTCCACAGATTTAATATGGTTTAAATGTGATATGTGACTTCACCCTAAGATACGACCTTTTCTTTGACTTAACACTAATATGTAGGGGTACACTGATAAAGATTTTTTGGGCTGATACCGATGGCTGATATCAGCCAATACTGATCTGATTGCTGATATGCAGCCCGCAGCGTGGAAAGCAGTGTCTAGCTGATAAGTCTGTTGGGAGGAAGGGGTGGGAGGAGGGGAGGGAAGGGCCGTGGCAGGGGCAGATTGAGGCCCCTGCAGTGAGGGAAGGAATGGGCCTGGGGCATGGGTAGGCGCTGTACAGCTGGGGTGAGGTGGGGGCTGCGGCTCATGGGCAGGGGGAGCGGCTGCCGCCTCTGCCTGCACCTGCGGGGAGGCATGGAAGACACATGGAAGGGGGGTGAGGGAAGGCTGCCGCTGTGTGCTCGGGGCTGGAGGCTGTGCTGGACTCTTCCTGGCAGGAGGGTGGGGCTGGAGCTGTGCTCAGGGAGGGCAGTGATGACACTGGGCACAGGGTTATGGGGGGGATAGTCACCCCAAAAGTTGCCATTGCCCCTGCTCCCAGTGCTGCCACCTGCCCCGCCTCGCCTGGCCCAAGCACAGTACAGGGAGGGCACTTGCCCCTCATGCCTCCCCTGGGGGTGTGTGCAGCAGCAATAGCTACCCCCCTGCACCCCACCCTAGCTGTGCAGCACTTGCCTCTGTCCCTGCCCCTGTCCCACTCCCTCCCTCACTGTAGGGGCCTCCAGGTAGGCTCTGGAGCGGTGAGAGACGCGCAGGTGAAGCCCGCTGCGCCCCCACTCCCCCGAAGCCCTCCAGACACCCCCTCAGCAGCCGCCAAGCCCCCTGCCGACCCCCAGCACAGCCGGAGGTAAGCGGGCTCGTGGTGGGAAGGGGTTAACTCCTCGCTTGCTGGGAGGAGGCCGCTGCCTGGTGCCGGGCCGGGTCAAGCCCCCGCCCAGGCCCCTACTTGGCCCAGCCCCCAGGGAGAGAGGAGTGAAGGACGGGGTACTCACCAGTCCCCCTCCTGTAGGGCAGGGCCCCCCAAATCCGGGGCAGGGCCCCCCTGGCCTGAGAAGCCAGCGTTCCCCGACGGCAGGCCCACTGCGCATGCGCATAGTTTAAAAGGGCCCGCCAGTCAGGGGAAAAAAAAAACAAAAACAAAAAAAAAAAAACACTCAGGTAGGCTCTGGAGCGGTGAGAGACGCGCGGGTGAAGCCCGCTGCGCCCCCACTCCCCCAAAGCCCCCCAGACACCCCCTCAGCAGCCGCTGAGCCCCCTGCCGACCCCCAGCACAGCCGGAGGTAAGCGGGCTCATGGTGGGAAGGGGTTAACTCCTCGCTTGCTGGGAGGAGGCCACTGCCTGGTGCCGGGCTGGGTCAAGCCCCCGCCCAGGCCCCTACTTGGCCCAGCCCCCCAGGGAGCCCCGCGAACAGGCTGCGTAAACAGGCACTTGAGTTAGCGCGGAGTTCGCACAGGGGAGGGCGTGGGAGGGCACGAGACCCTGCCTGCGACCCCCCCCAGCCATAGCCAGCCCCAGCCGTAGCCAGCCTACCAGAGGCATGACACGGATGGGCACGCGCCGCACCCCGAGGGTCCCCTCGGGCTCTGCGGCCCCTCCACTGGGCACCTCAGAGACGGCCACCCAGACGGAGCCCATGGTTCCGGGCTCCACGCAGACGGAGCCCCTGGCTCTTGGCTGTGGGGGCTGCCTGTCCCTTTTTCAGGCTCTGGGGCCCAGGAGCATGGCCCCCTCCCCTTGCAGGGTCTGCTCCCTACTGGGGTCTCTGGCGCGCCAGCTGGAGGAGCTCCAGGCCTCAGTCCAGAGACTGCGTGCCATCAGGGACTGTGAGCGGGAGATAGACTCCTACTGCCAGGCCCTTCTCCCCCGGGAGCCACAGGGGAGAGCTCCGTCTCCCTCCGCGACTAAGGAGGACTCTGGGACCTCCCGCTCTGCCCAGTCAGGGGCATGGACCAAGGTGGTCAAGGGCCCCAAGGCCCGCTGCACCAAGGCCACTGCCCCGCCGGAGCTTAGCAACAGGTTCACACCTCTTGCAGCCCCAGCAGAGCCCACGCAGTTGCCAGCTCCCGCAGGCAACCCAGGCTTGACCGCAGCTACTGGCCCCGCTCTCCCCAAGACAAAGCGTAAGGTGTTTGTTGTGGGAGACTCCATCCTGCGGGGCACTGAGGGGGCAATCTGCCGCCCCGACCCCTTAGCCCGGGAAGTCTGCTGCTTCCCGGGGGCCCGCATCCGAGACATTGCGGAGAGGATCCCGCAGCTCCTCTGGCCCACAGACCACTACCCCATGCTCCTTATTCACGTGGGCACCAATGACACAGCTCGGAGCACCCCCAGTCAGGTCATGTGGCGCTACAGGGAGTTGGGAGCGGGGCTTAGGGGTCTGGGAGCTCAGGTGGTGTTTTCCTCGATCCTCCCAGTCTCGGGCTATGGGCTGAGGAGGGAGAGGAGGATCCACGCGGTGAACCAAAGACTGCGGCGCTGGTGTTATCAGGAAGGTTTTGGCTTCCATGACCGCAGCCCACTCTTTGGAGAGAGAGGCAGCGAGCTGCTGGGAAGAGATGGCCTCCACCTCTCTCCCCTGGGGAGGAGGCTCTTCTCAGCCAGGCTGGCTGACCTGCTCCACCGGGCTTTAAACTAAGCCCGCTGGGGGATGGGGGGACTGCTGGCCCGCTGAACAGCCCTTGCAAAGCCAGCTGACCAAGGCACTTAAGGGGGCACTTAAGGGAGCTCACCCCTGCCCCAGCCCTGGCACAATCTGTGGGCAAGGCAAGAGCCCCCAAGGGCACACTTGCCTGCCTGTACACTAATGCCAGGAGCCTGGGCAACAAGCAGGACGAGCTCGTCCTCCTGCTCAGTGCAAAGAAATATGATGTCATTGGGATAACGGAGACCTGGTGGGACTCCACCCATGACTGGACCACGGGTATAGAGGGCTATACCCTATACAGGAGGGATCGTGTTGACAAAAGGGGCGGGGGTGTAGCTCTGTATGTGAAGGAAAGCTACATGTCCCTGCAAGCTGATGTTGGCGACCGGCATGGACAGCTAGAGACCCTCTGGGTAAAAATTCATGGGGAATTCAGCACAGGGGACACAACGGTGGGAGTCTACTACAGACCTCCCACTCAAAGTCCCGAGCTTGACCAGGAGTTTACCCGGGAACTGACTGAGGCCGCTTGCTCCAGGACCTTGGTTGTCATGGGTGACTTCAATTACCCGGACATCTCGTGGGAAGATCACTCAGCTAAATCTGAGCGGTCGCAAAGCTTTCTCTCATGCGTGGATGACCTCTACCTGACCCAAGAGGTCTATGGGCCAACGAGAGGCAAAGCGCTGCTTGACCTGGTACTGGCTACGGGGGATGACCTAATCGGCGACCTATTGATCGATGGGAAGTTGGGTGACAGCGACCATGAGCTGATCACCTTCACCATCCGCCGTAAAGCTGGCAAGTCAGTCAGCAACACAGAAGTCCTTGACTTCAGAAAAGCCAACTTTGACAAGCTCAAGAGGCTTGTCGGTCAGGCCCTCAGGGACCATGACCCCAGGGAGATGGGAGTTCAAGAAGAGTGGTTGCTTCTCAAGGAAGCGATCCTCAGTGCACAGGCTAAATCTATTCCATCACGGAGGAAAGGCAGCAAGAGGGCACAGCAGCCCCCCTGGCTCTCCAGAGACCTAGCGGACCTACTGTGGCTAAAAAGGAAAGCCTACAAAGGATGGAGGACGGGATTCACCTCCAAGGAGGATTACTCCGCGCTGGTCCGGTCCTGCAGGGAGCAAACCAGGGAAGCCAAGGCTGCAACTGAACTCCAACTAGCTTCAGGCATCAAGGACAACAAAAAGTCCTTTTTCAGGTATGTGGGGAGCCAGAGGAAAAGCAAGGGCAATGTTGGACCCCTGCTAAACCAGATGGGGCAACTGACAACTGACGCCCAGGAAAAAGCCAACCTATTAAATAGGTACTTTGCGTCAGTCTTTCATCAGTCGCATGTGACGCCCATGCCTGCTATGGGACAGGGAGATCCGGGTGATGGGGATCCCCTACCCTCCATAAATGCTGACCTCATGAAGGAACACCTTGAGAAGCTGGATACCTTCAAGTCAGCCGGCCCTGACAATCTGCACCCCAGGGTACTCAAGGAGCTGGCGAGCATCATAGCCCAGCCCCTGGGACGGATCTTTGAAAACTCCTGGCGCTCTGGTGTAGTGCCCGAAGACTGGAAGAAGGCCAACGTGGTGCCGATGTTCAAGAAAGGGAGGAGAGTGGATCCGGCTAACTATAGGCCCATCAGCCTGACTTCTATGCTGGGGAAGATCTTAGAAAAGTTTATTAAGGAGGCCATCCTTGAGGGACTGGCCCAGGCTAACATTCTAAGGGACAGCCAGCATGGGTTTGTTGCGGGTAGGTCTTGTTTGACCAATCTCATTTCCTTCTATGACCAGGTGACCTATCACCTGGACAAGGGAGAAGAGATTGATGTCATATATCTTGACTTCAAAAAAGCTTTTGATCTGGTATCCCATGATCACCTCTTGGCCAAACTGCCCAGTTGTCATAAGTTGTTCAGGCTGGACATAAGGAAGAATTTCTTTACTGTCCGAGCCCCCAAGGTCTGGAACAGCCTGCCAGCGGAGGTGGTTCAAGCGCCTACATTGAACACCTTCAAGAGTAAATTGGATGCTTATCTTGCTGGGATCCTATGACCCCAGCTGACTTCCTGCCCTTTGGGCAGGGGGTTGGACTTGATGATCTCCCGAGGTCCCTTCCAGCCCTAATGTCTATGAAATCTATGAAATCTGCCTCCTGTGAATCTCCTTCCTCTTCAGATTTGCCTCGCTGCCACCACATCCTGCAGAAAATGGAATCACTGAATAATTCAGGTATTAGATGGGCCCTCAATCACTGATCCAGAGTAAACAGATGTCCCCTCTTCATTGTAGCCCCTTAGGACTGCATATGGCTGAGTACACTTCTGACACCAATTTTACCTACAAGTACAGACAGTAATGTTTGCACTAATAGTGGCACAGTTATACCCAGGTAAATGTTATTTACATTTTCACTTTTACTTCAGCTGTTATGTCACTTTCTAATAAATATTTTGTACACTTTGTAATACAAATATAAATAAATTATGTTAAGAAAATACCTGACTTCACATAAATGATTTCTTTTCCACATGAGAAGCTGTTATGTAGAGTCCGAAGTTGGGATTTGTTTTGTTTTTTTCTCCAGCAAGCTGGCTAGTGAGTATTAGCGATGCGTGCCAATAAAGCAGACTTGCAGAGAAGTTTGAACTTAGGAAGAGCAGTATGTCGTCTTCCTTTTTTTTTTTTTTTGAAATGTTAGGAAAAATGTGTTATTCCTTGCAGGCAAATAATCATTCCTCCACCCCACTTCATGTGGAAAAGAGAAACAACCTTATATGACTCCATTTATATTCTCAGAAATTTTGCCAAGGATCCCTCTAGCATGAGAGAAGCTAGAAGCTTTTTTTAATGATGGCTTTGGAGTTTGCCTAGGTTTTATGGCAGATAAATGCTACCACAAAAAAAACCCCCCAGTTCTGAATTGGACATTCTGAAATTCTAGAAAATCTTTTTTTTCTTAGTTGATTCCTTCTTCCCAAAACAGGGTGCATACATTATATTGGTGGAAATGGTGCATGAGGAAATATGGCACTGTTTAAAAATATGCAGCTCTTCTTTGTCATTTCACAAATTTCTTTCAGTTTATTCATGGCTATGTAAATCTTATGCTCTAGTTGCCTGAGGTTTTACAAGCACCTTTATCTGTGTGAGCCACAGCATGCTGCTGATTATGCCTATGTAGTATTAGTATATAAAGGGAGCCTCTTGATACCTATAACAGGAGACAGATATCACTTGGACGCTTGTGCTTCAGGAACACAATGGGGAGTTTTGATTAGGCAACACTCTCCAGCAGTGCATACTATTCAAGAGCCAAGCATGTTCTGTACAACACCTAGCACAATGAAATTGTGCTCCATAGCTAGGACTCCTTGGGGTTGCCATAATAACAATACTAATGATGATATCACTAGCTGAGCAATGAAGCTTTGCTGCTGATAGTATGAACTGGGTCTGTTAGACAAGTACCATCTGGCAGGCAGTGGCCACACTTTTTCCAGTGTCTCATGCATTCAGCAGGAGCCACTGAGGCACTATACCTCTTTTGCTACCCTAATGTATCTCGTCTTGTGGGAAGCTCAGTTTGGCCCCATACTGTCCTCTGCTTGACTGAAATTATATTCTTCTATCACCTGTAATTTAAATATTGCGAAGATCAAACTTCTTTCAGTTTATCTACAGTATTTTAGCTGCTTTCACCTTATACCTTTCTGAGCAGTAATGATCATCTTATATGCCTTAAAAATTGAATTATTTACCTTAAGCTTCCACCTTACTTTCCTATTTCTTTTGGTAAAACTGATTCTCATTAAAATAGTCTTCAGCAAATAGTTATCATGTGCACCCCCTAACCGTCACAGTTACTTCTCATTTCCTTGCATCTGACCTTCAGTGTATTATTTTTTTTAGTGATCTTCAGCATTGCTTAGTCTTTTTCTTTTTTTGACTGCTGAACTTTCTTTGACTTATTACTTCTGTTCTGTATCCAAGGTTCTTTTGTTTGTGTTGCTCTTATTTCACCTTTGCATTCTAGTACAAGCTATATTTCTCCAGGTTTCCTAGTATCATTTTTCTTTTGGAGTGCCTTTATTTCCCTTTTTTCATCTTTTATCCTTAACTTACGAGAAATGTGTACCCATTTTGTTCAGCTTAGCTATCTGAAAGTTCACAAGGTGAAAAAGTTTATATATAAATTGTATTTGATTTAACAAAGTTTATACAATGTTGTACTATCGTTTCCTTTAAAAGCCTAGCGGATTCTCAGGACAAATGGTAGAGTGTGTTGGGAGAACACTGCATGGTGATTTATTCAAGAGCAAAACTTTGTAGGTGCTTTTCAAAAACCTAAAGACAGTTTTCTTCTCTTTAGAGGATCGACTGGCTTATTTGTAGGGTTTTTTTGTTTATTTTTACTTGCATTATTCTGCTACTGTGAGTAGAGGGCGGTCGAATCTAGCTCTTCCTTTAAATCCTTCTTTCATGATAGTTATCAGTTAGTTACAGGAATAACTGCTGGCACTAGTGGAACTAGTTTCATAAGTAGCTGCTTAACGGTGCTTACTAATGTCTTCTATTTATCCAAGTTTTTTTTGGATCTAAAAACAAATACTGCTTCAATATAAAGAATGGTTAGTGTCACATTAGGAAAATATTTCTTCTTTTACACAAATGATTTTTAAAAAAAGCTTGTATTCCAGATCCTGAATTCATCTGGTGCAAAGGTAAAGCTGTCCTTGCAATCTGTGGCTAAACAAGAGTTTTTATTCAGAAGAATGCAAAGAGATCTTTTTCTGCTTGTAATATCTTCATTAGTTGTAAAGAATGCCACATAGAATAGGTTGTGGAAGCTTTTTGTATTTACTAAGGTTATGCCTAAAACTGGTATGTTTTCCACTATGACTGTAAACAAAAGAAACAAAATCGTGTGTTGTAGTTTTATGCAGGTAAAATAGATATATTGTAGCTGCCAAACCCATTGTAAATCAACTCAAAAGTGTGATGTTACTTATTTCTCAGTAAGCATGAACCACAGAGGTGGAAGTGGTGATAGATCAACTGGAAGTGGTGATAGATCAGGAGTTAAATCTCAGAGGGTTGGGAGTGAGTGGTTCTCAAGATACCCCTCTTTAGATTCAGGGTACTCCTTGGAAAGTCTATCTCTTAGTTTTCACTTGTTTCTTGACTCCCAAAAAAATAATAGAATTGCTCTATCTTTAGAGTAATTCTTCTGTTGCAAAGAATCAAAAAGACCACGTCAGGTCAACATGTTTTTGCCGCTATGGATTCCTCTTTGAAATCTCTGGCAGTCCAGACCACAGACACGTCTGCAGTGCCACATACTGCACATTCACTGCTTTTCTCTGTGCTACCAGGTAGCAGCACGGGGGGAAAGAGGAAGGTTTGCCCTGGGAGATCCTGGGATCAAAAAAAAACTTGTCAGCCCAGTGCTACCCCACCTGGGGTAATGTGCTGTTTGCCAGAGAGCAACAAGCATCCATACTTGTGTAGAAGGGGCCTTTGGGTTTATCTTGGGAATCATGTAAGTGTTTGCATACCTAACAGTGCTAATATTGCATGGTACCCTTAAAAGGATGTTGTATTACCCTAGGGTGCTCTAGCGCCCTGGTTGAGAATCACTTGTTTAGAATTTAATCTCAGGAACCTTGAATCTGTGGTAAATTTAAGTTCATGTACATGTGATTTAATGGCCTGTCCATCTATTATGTCACTTCACATTCCCCAGCTGCCAACTGTGGTCTGCTTTCCCTATACAATCCACACTTTCAGTCATGACCCTCTACTTCCAGGGCTTATTTTTCCACAAAATATATAGGAATGTACAATTTTACATGCAGAAGAAGCAAATCATTGTGTCTGCCATCACAGTCAGCAATGGAGGTGATCCTTCATGGAGGAGGAGGATAGTAGCTAATATGTGATAAGAGGCTGGAGGGTGGAAGAAGGGTACAGACAGTATTAGTCCTTCAGTGGTGTAGAGAAGTAGAGCTCATTCCCTGAAACATAAGAATGGGTTGTAGAGGTCATAGCATATTTAACTACTGCTAGTAAGTCAAGGGCTGAACTTAGGAACAGCTACACAAACCTTCACTTCCTTGCCTACACTATGCAATAGTGGATAGTTGACGTGACAACTTCAAAGTGACCATCAATTCTAGCTTCCTCTGCTAGGCATAAAATCTGTAGTTCAGCCATATATATATATATATATATATATCGGTAACGAATATGTAGCATTTATGTATGTCACCTTCTATTCAAATAACTATTCACAGCAAAAGTGAGGAAGTTTCATTATATTTCATTTTATAGATGAGAAAACAGAGTTGTCATATTTTGTGACTCTCTTAAGGTTGCACAGGGGTATTTTGTTTGCTAAACATGTGCTTTATTTATCCATTGTTTATGACTGAGATAAATTACAGTAGTTACATTTTGAGTTCAGTGATTTCTGTTGATCACTAGTATGCACAGAGGGAGAAACAATAGTTTTGCATAGCACTGACACCAAATCAGTGGACAAATACAAAACTATCAAGGAAAATATGCTTTGGGTTAAAATGCCATAAGCTTAGAGAGGAAAAAATGTTATTGTACTTTAGCTTTAAATAAGGAGGAGTGGAGAATGTTTATCACTAGTATCTCTCCTTTTCTTTCTTTAGGGTATGGAGAGACTACCAAATTACAGTGAGTTAAAAGGTGGGTGGGAAGGGATAATTGCCATGTGCTAGCTGATGTGCAGTAACTTTCATGTGTTCTAGGCTACCATAAATGAAAGCTAAATTTGGACAGTTTTACCCATTAATGGGACAAATGCAAGGTTGCCAGTTTAGCTTTCATTTATCATGATAGACATGCAGGAGTTGCCAAAGAGCAGCTTATTCCTGTTCATCCCACCCTTCCCTCAGTTATTTAGCTTCATACAGTTTGTCTGTCCATTCCCCCAGTTCATATTAATGTGGTTACTGCAAGAGCATATATAACGAATATTTTTATATAACGTCACGTACTGTAGATATGTAGCTCTGAACTGTGCTATTCTTAATCTTCCCTACTCATTATTAACAACATCATAAATAATTGTAAAATTCATAGCACCATCATTTGCCAGGCATCGTCGTTTCTCAGTTTTATTTATTTCCTGCTTCCTTTTTTTAAAAACCAGTGGAAAGAGTTTTATCTCCTCAGACTGGCACTGATAGATTTTTCTCCACAAAATCAGGCTATTGGTTCCTAAAAGGAAATAAAAGTTTGCTGTCATCCTGGTGGTCATTAGATGGAAAGATTAGTTTCTACTTGTGGTTACTGATATTTGATAAATCAAATTTATTTCTGGAGATTAAGAACTTTCAGAAGTCAGAGCCTCCTTTTCTTTATACTCAACTTTCACATGGCAGTAGAAGATTCTTGTATATGTGATTTTTATCTTGCAAAAGACCTTACAAGCTGTAATATACTGATGTACAGTGGAATAAAAGCGAAGTATATTTAGTCCAATTACAAGTATTTGGCAGGCTTTGTTGCACCTAGAAAATAATTCCAGCTTTTACTGATGCAGTTTGGCTTTTCTTTTAATATATGAAAAACGTAAAAGAGGAAAAAAAGGTACAGTGTTTTGAATTATTTCTTTAAAAAATCTGTCCAAGGTCTCCTTGTCTACTGTGAGGGCTTGAGACAAAAAAAAAATTGAGACTGGAACCTTAGGAGCTGATTCCCCATGTAGTTCTGTACTCCCAGTTGAAGTTACTCAGACACCTGTTTTGAAGATAGCATTCATGACTAAATAGTTTTTATTAAAATATAAGTGTGCAATTTGGTTGGAAAATACTGTGATTTTTTTTTTCATCTTAACTGTTCTCATGAAATTTTAATGATAACTAGCCACTTCGAAAAGGATCACCCTAGTATCTTATATTTTACATTTTTACTTTTTAATTTAACCTTTTGTTTGGAGTTTTATAAACATAAATATACCCTGGTAGAAGCCAAATGGATAAACCATTATTTATGTGGATATTTGACACGTGATCAGATTATTAATATGCACTACATATATGTCAACTGAAAACTATAGATGTGTAAAGAATGTAATAAAAATATATGAAAATACTCAAAGGTAATTGAAAAACATTTCAAGAAAATGTTAATGTATTAGTAGTATTCTGGTAAGGTGGTGCTATCAGTGAAATATCAGTTTAATTCAATACCATTTTTGAAACGTTCTGTTTTTGACACACACCGGTTAATTATAATTAACATGATAATATGTATGCAACCTGTTACATACATATTTATTTTATACTCAGTATTGTCTTCAGCAAGAGTCTGTTGCATTATTTCAGCAGCTGAGTTAACTTTCTGAAATGATCTAAAATGCATACTTCTAAGTCCCTTTCCCTGTCTAGAGTAACAGAGGCCTCTATCATGATATTCAAAAACCATTTTTTAAAAATATATTGGCATGTCAGCTAAATGTCTTCTTGGAGCAGACAAAAATAACTGTTTGTTCCCTTCAGAGTTACTGTCCAGGGAAATCCTAATCAGGATTTCTCACATCAAGCAATTTTGCTCTCAGACTACCCTCACTCAGAGTTCCTTGCTGGAATTTGGAGGGCCCCTCTTTTAAGGGGGATCTTTGAAAATCTTTAATTTAAAAAAAAAATGCAATGGACTATAAGCTAACTTCCAATTACCAATGTATAGTATAAAAACGTGTTAAATATGAAAAGCCAAATCTTGTAACAAAATGTGCAATCTGAGAGGCTACACTGTGCAATTGAAACTTCTGGACGGTCAAGACGAAATAAAGTCTGTGGGTCAAATGTCAGCATTTACAGGAAGCCTGCTGTAACTTTTTTTTTTTTAATCGGTGAACGCTTACTCTTGGGGTGGAGCCATTCATTATAGATCCACTTGCCCCTTTTGGCGGTCACTCCTGCATGGTAGAAGAGCTCTGCCATGATCAAGCATGCCTATATTCATAGAGCTATCCCAAATGCTAATTGTTTTGCTTCTCTGGATTCACAGTTGTTTCCTGGCTCTGAGTTTCTGGTGGCTAAGATAACAAGGCAAAGCAAGATTTTGTCCCAAAATAGGCTGGAGCCATATTGAATTCACTTAAGATCATAGAGGCAGTCACTTGCAGGAAACTGAACCCAGCCTGAGTGTGGAGTGGAGTGTGTAAATACTCCTCAAGATTACTTTGAGGTTTTTCAGTTTCCAATACTTTCTTCATATATTTCTTTAATATTTAATAGAACAGGACTTCTTTTATCTGTTTTACTTCAGTTTTATTTGGCAAGTCAGTGTTCAGCCGTTTTCATAGTCCCAGCTCAGCAACTTGTTTGTAGCAGGAGTGTCAAACACACCCTTGTCTCTGGGCTAAATCTGAACTGTGGGATTTCTTGCACACTGGATCCAGGTGCAGTGGAGAGGCAGATAGCATCATGGAGCCACAAGAGTTAGCACAGTCATCACTCACCCCTGCTGCTAACACAAGCAAGTCCCCAGGGCTCGGCAGCTATGCTTTTGGTGGTGTGTCTTATACCTGCTTGTCCAACTCCTGAATTCCCAATCTCTTCAGGAACCCTGTAGGTCTGATGATATGGCTTCATAGGCAGATCCAGTATTTTTTATTTACAGCATTTGTTTTCTTGGGTTTTTTTGCTCTCCATTCTAGGGCACTGGAACACATTACATTTATGGTGAGATTGAGGGGTTAATCACACAATAAATAGTAACCCTAGCACTCATTAAAGCCAAGTTATGGTGTGATAATATAGCAAATGGACCATGAGGATGTTTCACATATATTGTATAACATTGCAGCTTGCTGGTGTCACCCCTTATATTGAATTGTGTACCATGTTGGGGCTGACACATGATAGATCCTTAAACTCAGTTATCTGAGACAGTAGGATTGGGCTGAGGATAGAGTGAGGTCTTAGACCTAGTGTCTCCTCTGGATCTCCCAAGGCAGACGGAGGGGGGCCCTGAGCCTCACATCAGGGAGAATATCCCTGATCTGGATCCCACAAGGTCATTGCACCCCAGGCCTTTGAAAAGCCCTACCCCCGCACCAACTCTGGCCTTTCAGCTGCCACCTCCATTGGTGCCAGGTCCCAGCTGGACACCCACTTTAGAACATCTGTTTATTAGAAAGACCATATTTGATCTTATGCAACAATGCCTGATAGTCAAGTGGCCAAGTAAGCAGTAATCATTTAATCATGTCTTAAGTAGCAACAAAGCCATATGTTCATGGAATTAATGGCAATATAAAACAAGGAGTAAGCCACAAATTCATTTCACAAAATATAGGCAAAATATATTTCCTGTACTGACAATAGGGTACTATTGGGATCTAATCCCCAATCCCATAGTCGCACCTTCTGCCATCCATATGTGGCATGGCAGGAGGCACAGTTGTTGGGATCACAGATCAGATCCCATTGTGCCTTTAACTGAGCGTGTCAGTGGCCTAAGGCAGTGTTATGAAACACTTAGTGCTTGGTTTGTGTTTACACTTTTAGCAGCTGCTCCCCCCCAGCCATGCCTGGTGCCTACCTTGGAACATACTTTGCTCTTTGCACAGTATCCACTGTTAATTGCAGCTGATCACATTTTACAGACCCAGTCTCTTTCTTGTGTATTCGTTGGCAATATACTAAGAAAGCCTCTTTTTTTTTCACACCAGAACATAACAAACAAAGTGAGTATCTGTTACTGGACTAAAGCTCCAGTGACTCCACTTTCTACAGATGCTTAGCAGAGGTGCTTCACTACCAGCAGATTTTCAGACCATTCTCCCAGAACATCTAGTGAAACAGTTCATAGTGACTTGATGTTCAGTAGTCAACATCACATCTTGACAGATTTTTTCAAGAGCATCTTCTCTTCCTTCATCTCTTTCAAGGAAATCCCCCTTTAAAAGAACAGGGTCATGGGTAGCAACAGGTTTGACAAGTACATCAAGCTCAGTAAAGCTGCAGTTCAAAGCAGAAGCATTATTAGACCTCTTTACAGCCTTTGCTTCCAATGTAGCTGTGTCATATGCTCCCTACATTGTGACCCAGACCTGGGAACACTGATCAGAATGAGCTGGCTCAAATTTGTAATAATGGTGAATATCAGGTCAGCAACCTACAGCCAGGATCTGACCCATTGAACTACTAGATCCAGCTTTCAGATGTGGGGTTTTGGTGGCATTTAGCAGCGGGGGCTTTAGCTGGGTGTTCTCTCCCTGTGTCACTGTAGGGATGAGCAGCAGCAGCTGGATCCTAGCCCTTGCCCACCTCTGATCTAGGGTGTGACATTCTGGCCGGTAATCCAAAAAATTGCCTAACCCTATCCCTATTTTATGCTTCATGCCTTTCCTCCAGATACGTTACTCTGGCCAATTAGTAGCATGTTAGCTGGCAGTCTTGAGCCAGTAGGGATTGTGCTGGTACAGGAGAGCAGCCCATGAGAAGTTTGGGGTTAAATGGTGAAGTAGAAGTTCTATAAAGTGCCTTTCAGTTTCAAGGGAGAATAGGAGGTGTGCAGCCTGATAAGGAAGTATGCAGAATAGCTGAAAGATGCGGAACATGGCATTCTGTGCATGTTGATGGAGGGTAAGCTGGTCTTTAAGCCTTGTAACAGCTTCTTGCAATGTAACTGCACTGCAGATTGTCTTTGTCTTTGTTGAGAGGCAAATAAAGGCTGAGGTGGATACATGCATGATAACTAAAACAGAGTCAGCAGGCTTAGGCTTTGGTCACTCTGGAAAATAAGTACAGAGACTTTTAGGCCCCTGGCAAATACTGCACTTAACACTAGTTAATCTTGTCTTAGATGGTGGCTTGGCTACACGTTCAGGCAATTAATGGCACAACAAAGTGGGAAATGACAAAAAAAAAATTCCACAAGTTATGTGCAGTAATTTTGTGCACTTTAAATTAAATGTGTAGCAGGGTCCCTTTCGTGGAGCTTGATGCTGATTGCATGGTGGGACTTGGTTGATAGCTCCCCCATGTTGGCAGGCTAATAGCTGTTTCCAGCTGGGTCAGAGGAATTTATCATCTGATGGGAGCCGTTGGGGTCCCCAAAAATGAGCAAGTTGACAGCCTTGCCCCACAGCTCCCAGGGAACTGTGAAACACGATGCTTGACAGAGGGACCCTAGAATGGGGAAAGGTTCTCTGAGTCATTGTAAACTATGACCTCTGAAAACTGCATACGCAGTCTGGGTGCACACATGATTTTCGAACATCCCTGGCGCCTGGGGACCTTAGGGTTGGAGAATATCTCCCAAGTCCTGAGCCCCCCAGTATGCTGGGACTTTAAAAAACTTTCTGTTAAACTGGGCTACACATGAAGTTTTCTGAGAACTTGGTGTATGGGGCACTGGGAGCTCGTCAGAGACTCTGGTGCAGCCCCAGGGCTGAGACTGATAATCAGGTAATTGTTGGTTCTAGCTTTGGTATGCTATTAGGAGAGTCTTGAACTGTCTCCAGTGTGGTCTGGGGTCTGAGGCTGATGGCCAGCTGATTGTCAGTCTTAGATTTAGGACCAGGCTCCCCCCTGCACTGGCAAGTAGTAATGGCACTATTGGGATCTGATATGTGGTCCTAAAATCACACATCCTGCCAAGGACGTGTGGCATGCCAGGATTCATAGTTGTTAGGATCAGGAAACAGATCCCACTGTGCCATTAAATGAATGTCCGTAAGCTATGCACAGGCTGGAGTGCAGCGCAAGCTGTGCTGGGAAGGGCTCGGCCTCACGCAAAGTGCGGCAGGGGCAGCTGTGGACTGCACCAGCTGGGTGAGCTCTGCTACATGTGCCCCCTGCTGGCTCCCAGGACCTAAAGCCCAGGCAGCCCCCCCACACACACACATGTGCACATGCCCCCCTTTACACCCCACAGAGCAGGGGTATATGGAATAGATCACAGTTCTGCCCTAGGCCATGGACTTGTGCTGTCACCACTCTATGACCCCACCCTGTGATCCCAGCCTCACCCACCCATCCCACTCCTGAACACTGCTTCCTGCCCACCTGTGGCCCCATCCTACATAGGGAGTTTGTGGGGTTGGGGTGCTGATCTGGCCTTCCACAACTCATCAAAACTCTGTATTTGGCTCCCAGGCCCAAATAATGACCTTCTCCTGTTCTTGAAGTTCTATGAGAGTCAAATGAGATCAGTAGCCTAGAGAAGTCTTTAAGAATTTTGGTAGGTGTGTTTTAAAAATGCTCAGGATACTTTTTTGTAAAACATAACTACATTTTAATTAATAGAAGAGGTATTTAACTTCACCTTACTTTACATTCATATACCAACAAGAAGTGCAGTTTTGAGCAACAGACTTACGATTCTCCATAATCAAATGCTTTTATGCTTGTAGCTCATATATGATTAAAAGTGAAGCATCAGGTAAAACATTTTGGGCCTCTATACTACAAAAACTGATGCAGTAAGTGCTCTTTGCAAAGCATCTTGTTTAATGTAACTAACTTTTTTGCACGGAGGGGAGGAAATAGTCCTTACTCAAGCCTCTTATATGTAGTAGAAATGTAATGTGGGACTGTTGCCAAGAAACCTACTTCAGCTATTTAGGATAGTCTGAATGACATTGGTCCACTTTGACTCATCCTTTTTTCCGGTCAGCAGTATTTATTGCCTACACTGTGGTGACATTTTCTTTATGACTGAAAGGTCTCATGTAATTTGCCAGATGTCAGAAACATATGTCATCTTATTTTTAAGTGAATTGCAGAACCTTTGTTTCTAGCTTACCATTTTGCAGTTTTTTCTTGTAATCATTTTTAACTCTTCCACAGAATTTCACATTTACGAATGTTGAATATCTTGTTGTTATAATATTTTGATGAAAAGTCCAGCAATAATGGGTCCATGTGGCTTTTGTTTTCATGGATTTCTCATGAAGTTTGAGCACTTCTATAATAAGCAGACTAAACCAAAGTGCTTCTAACCATAAATGATTTTGCTTTAAAAATAGCCTGGTTAACAGAGAGGTTTTTTCCAATCCTATAATATATATATATATTTCCCAACGTACCCCTCTAGACCTTCTTCTGTTGCTTTCCCATCTTTATAGGAAGTGCTTAATACCATTCACAGATAAAAAGAACTAGTGAATGCACAAGTAATGATCAGTTCCAAAAACAAAATAACTGCAAAAGCAGATACTGCTTTTGACGCTGATGTAATTTTCCTTCTGGTCTTTTCCAGTTTTCTGATATTTACAGGTAATTAAAGTTAAGTAGCTATGATAATTTGTGTAATTAAATTTTCTTTCTTCATTTCATGACCCTATTCTCTAGTTCCTTATTCTGTTCACTGACTGAATTTCCTTGCAGCATTTTCCTCCTCCATTAATTATTAAAAGAATAGTGCTGCATAAAATATTGATCTGCTGCCTGACATTCATTTTTGAAATGTAAGCAGGCCAGGAGTGGTAATACCAGGAGCCTATTCAAGAACTTTCCTTTTCCCACTACATAAAATGTGATGCACAAAGAGACATTTTATTGAAAACGGATGTTCATTTTATTTTAAGTGTTAAGTATCCTTTCTGTAGCTAACTTTTAAAATATGATTATATTAACATGCTATCTTTATTAAGTTTCCTCCATCGTTGTAGCCAAAAACCCACAACACTTCTCAAATTGAGGCCATGCCCTAGCTGATATCCCTAATAGACATTACTGTAATGACATAACTGGGGTCTCAGGAATTTTATACTCCATCCCAAAAATGGCATGTCCTTCCTTGTCAGACATGAATGGCAAGACGCACAAGTGTTGGGATGGGGCATAATATTCCTCAAATCCCAATCAAATGACTTCTGGGGCTGAAACCAGGACACAGTGCCGCAAGCAACTTGAGCCCCCAGATCAGGCAAGCGGAAGCTGTGTCCTAGACCCTTGTGCTGCTCTGTGCCTGTTCCCAATGATCAACTGACTTCTAGAGATTAGGATTTTCAGCCAGTTTTAACTCTGGTAACTTGAAATGACTCACGTAATAAGTTGAACAATAGTTTAGTCTGCAGTGAGCATGAGAAACAATTATATTGTTTTGACATACTTATTATTTGCATATTCTTCAGGCAGAGAATGTAAGAAGTGCCATACTGTGTTAGACAGGGTCAGGGTGAGCCAAAATTATGGGGCTTCCACCACTTGAAAAGGAATTATTAGGTATGCATAGGAGTGTTTTCCTATTTTATTAAGAAACTCCACACCTAAAATAGTCCTTTATTTCTTCATAGGAACATACAAGAAGTCTTAGTACTATGGGAAAGATCTTATGTGACGATTGTTCCATTCCACCATTTCCCATTTTATACCACCATCTAAAAATCCATAAAATGAGATGAGAACAAGGGTTTCTTAGGGTGACAGCTCTTTATTGTACCAGCTGTGATGAAGTTAGAGCAAGATTTTGAATGTAGGACATTCTTCATCAGGTCTGCTTTCTGCCCTATGTGCTACTATGCTGCTTGTGCCTTCCCTGATCTATACTTTGTCAGGCCTGACAAAGAATGTCTTGTATTTGAAAGCTTGTCTGACTTTCTCCCAGCTATGTAGTTGGTCCAATAAAAGATATCACCCTAAGAAATCATGCATCATTTCTGAACTCATCAAGGCTACAACATCACTCTCATGCTACTGTTTAAAAGGATGACCAATTGCTAGAGAAAACTATGAAATATTTTTGGAAGCAAAATTGTTATGAAGAGTTAGTTTTAAAGTCAATCAAATTCCCTAAGGGACTTAGACCAGGGGTGAGCAACATTTTGCAGCGAGAAGTTGGAATGATCCAGGCCAAACACCCCCACTCCTGAAGCTACAGCTTTGTGGGTCAGATCTAGCCTGCAGGGCGTAGGTGGCCAACCTCTGATCTAGACATATTTTAGGTAAAGTTGCAACTAAACTAAAGTTCAGATTTTTAAATTGTGTTATCTTGGATTATTTGCCGTAATACTATCTGAAATGAAGTCCCATTTTGAGGCACTTGATTTTTCTGTTCTTAATTCACCTTCTAGGTAAGATTAAGTTTGAATGGCATAACTTGTAGAATTAGTGAAGGTTAGTAACTTATCTTTATTCTTAACACCACTGGTCCTTTGCATTTATTGCTAAGGAGATGGTTGGTTTTGTTCCATTAGCGTGTTTTGCTCCTGCATTTGCTTGTGTTTCTTCCGTTAGTGTGCGTTACACAAAATCATTTTTATAGTTGTAGCAGAGCACTAGGGTGCTTGCTACTAGTAATAGTAATAAGGACAGCTGCCAATCAACAGGGCAGCACAGGTGAGGGTTGCCGGGGCAACTAATGTGGGTCAGCTGGCTAGAAGGGGGCAGGGCCTGGCCTTTATAAGCAGCCAGGCTGAGGCCAGAGCCAGTTCCTTTCTGGCACCCTGAGGTGCAGGAGCTCTGCAGAAGAGCCCAGCAGAGCAGAGATGAGTGGTGCAGCCTGAGCACCTAAGGGGACGCAGCATGGTGAGGGCAGAGAGAATCCTGGCGGAGATGCCTTTGCAAGAGGGCCAGTTTGGGCCTGGACCCTTATGTTATAGCTGGTAGGCCTATTTTGAGTTGGAGCCGGTTGGCTAGTAGTTTGCTTTGCGGTAGGACTGTTTGTGTGAATACCGGAGGACCGGGTGAGGCTGTAGGGGTGCGAGGAGGCCTCACGGGAGCTCCCCAATAATTCGGGGGTTCCTGGTGCCCAGTAAGGGCACAGCAAGTGGTGCCAGGGAGGCAGTGATTGGTGCTGGAGCTGGCACTACGGGTCAGCGCCGGAGAGAGGCGCGGCATTCATAGATTCATTCATAGATTCATAGATGCTAGGGTCGGAAGGGACCTCAATAGATCATCGAGTCTGACCCCCTGCATAAGCAGGAAAGAGTGCTGGGCCTACATTACCCCAGCTAGATACACATCTAGCCTTCGCTTGAAGACCCCCAGGGTAGGGGAGAGCACCACCTCCCTTGGGAGCCCGTTGCAGACCTTGGCCACTCGAACTGTGAAGAAGTTCCTCCTAATATCCAATCTAAATCTGCTCCCTTCTAGCTTGTGGCCATTATTTCTTGTAACCCCCGGGGGCGCCTTGGTGAATATTCCCTTCTGTGCCCCCTTGATAAACTTATAGGCAGCCACCAGGTCGCCTCTCAACCTTCTCTTGCGGAGGCTGAAAAGGTCCAGTTTCTCTAGTCTCTCCTCATAGGGCTTGGCCTGCAGGCCCTTAACCATACGAGTGGCCCTTCTCTGGACCCTCTCCAGATTATCCGCATCCTTCATGAAGTGCGGCGCCCAGAATTGCACGCAGTACTCCAGCTGTGATCTGACCAGCGCCCGATAGAGGGGAAGTATCACCTCCTTGGACCTATTTGTCATGCATCTGCTGATGCACGATAAAGTGCCATTGGCTTTTCTGATGGTTTCGTCACACTGCCGACTCATGTTCATCTTGGAGTCCACTAGGACTCCAAGATCCCTTTCCACTTCCGTGCCACCCAGCAGGTCATTTCCTAGGCTGTAGGTGTGCTGGACATTTTTCCTCCCTAGATGTAGCACTTTGCATTTCTCCTTGTTGAACTGCATTCTGTTGTTTTCTGCCCACTTGTCTAACCTGTCCAGGTCTGCTTGCAGCTGCTCCCTGCCCTCCGGCGTGTCCACTTCACCCCATAGCTTGGTGTCATCTGCAAACTTGGACAGAGTACATTTCACTCCCTCATCCAAGTCGCTGATGAAGACATTAAAGAGTATCGGTCCAAGGACCGAGGCCTGCGGGACCCCACTGCCCACACCCCTCCAGGTCGAAACCGACCCATCCACCACGACTCTCTGGGTGCAACCCTCCAGCCAATTCTCCACCCACCGGACTGTGCAGTCATCTAAGTCACAGCCCCTTAACTTGTTCACCAGTATGGGGTGGGATACCATATCATTGTGGGGTGTTGTGACCCCGGGCCCGTAAGGGGGCGGTATTTGCCCAGTAGGGCGTATGACCCAGGAGAAGGGTCAGGGGCCAGGCACAGCTACGGGCCACCTGAGCCCCCAAGCCCCGTAAGGGGGTGGTATTTTGCCCAGTAGGGCGTATGACCCAGGAGAAGGGTCAGGGGCCAGGCACGGCTACGGGCCACCTGAGCCCCAAGCGCGGGAAGCGCGCGAGCTAGGCCCGAGAAGGCAGGTCTGGGGGCCAGGTAAGGCTAAGGCTGCCTGAGCCCCAACCATGGGAAGCCCCGAGTGCGGGCGAGGAGCGCGGGTAGCGTGGCGTAGGCCCCAGAGAGGGCGAGGAGCGCGGGCAGCGTGGCGTAGGCCCCAGAGAGGGCAGGCATACGGGAACAGGAAACCTGGGCGAGTGTGCGGTAAGAGTCCGGGAGAGAGGCTGGCATGCGAGAACAAGCCCGGAGGGCAGGTTAAAATAAGAGGCTCCAGGGTGAGCGACTAGCACCCTACTGACACTAAGTCCCGGAGAAGGGCGAGCGCGTGAGAGTAAGCCTGGAGAGGGGCGGACGTGCGGATAGGGGCCTGACTGATAAGAGCGCGACAGAGCCGAGTGCGCGACTAGAGGCCCGGAAAGGGCGAGAGGGGGCCAGAAGCCCGGGAGGGGCGAGTATATTGGGCGCGTGTATGGAGAAACCCCAGATAGAGGGAGTGCACATATCGAGAGACCCCAGGTGGGGGCGAGCATATGACACAAGAACGTCCGGTACAGCTGTGAGGCTTGGGGCGTGCTAAAGGGAGGTTGGAGGCACGCATACCCCTTAAGGCTGGGGTGCACCGAGTCACCCCATACGGAACGGGGAATAGTTCCAGCATAACACCGTGTACTAGGGGATCAAAGGCAGCCTCCCAGATATCATCAAAGACGTGGCGGGCAAGATAAGAGGGTGCTGGGTCGCCTACTTGGCACGGTAGGGGGGCGCTAGAGGGATCACGGCCGCCCCTGCACCCCGTCCCGTGACAATAGTGTGTTCAATAATTCTGGAACAGAAAAAATGTCCTGTACATTTTGGTCCTGTTAGGTTCTACTAGAATGGAAACATAAGTATTCAACACATCACATGATTTAGCTGTTAATAAGAATAATGATGATAATGCTGCCACAGTGAGGGGAGCATTATAAGTGACTTGATAGAAGGATAGCTGGTAGTTGCTTTTAGAGGCAAAAGGAGTGTGGAGGGAATCACTGTGAGCTCTTTTATACTTGTAATGGAGTCATGGCTAACCTACAGCACACATGCCACACATTGGCGTGAGCATCCCCTATCTGTGGCATGCAGCAGATCAGGGAGGGAACAAGCAGCATGGCAGCAGATAGGGCAGAAAGCAGAGCAGAGGGAAGAAGGATATCAGAGTATCTCTTGGGAAAGGTATAGGGCAAATTTGTGGCACACCTACCAAAAGATTGGCCCAAATGTTTACCTTAATCTGTACTTTAGGAAAGAATTGAAACATACTGAGATAGCTGAGAATCAGTGTCCTTTCTCATAATAAATACTGCATGTGGTAGTGAGCATTTTGCGTGATAAGAAATTCATCCGATAATAAGCATTTTGAAGAATGAGATCTCTGTAATATGGTCTTAATGAGCCCTGAGTATTAAAGGAAATTAAGGAGAACAACTTTCTCTGTAATTTTAGAACTACCTTTAAACCAAGTCACAGTGCTGCTTGTGTAAATTGTTGGTCAATATAAGGTGTATTACAGGTTTAGTTTACACTGAATTTTTTGTTCTCATCTGGGTTGCATGGATAGTGTCATATAACTTTGTAATCCTTGGACACAGATTTATTGAGAGTGCTTGTGTAGCAGGATGTAAAAGTTACGTAGTATTCTAGTGTCTTTATTTTCTTTTTCTTTTTTTCTTCTTTGAAGGAAAGTGTCTCTGTAGATTTATGGTCACTTGTCCAGCTTTCAGTTAAGATTTATATTCACCAGATTAGGACAGTCAAATTGAAAAAGTACTAATAGTCTGATCCAATGTCAGTATTTAGAAGCATTAAAGGTTTGGGAACGTAGATTCTGCCCCCCACTCTCCATCAAGTTATGAAACTTAGACTTTTTAAGAAGTGTCTGAATCAGATAGATGACTTATGAGTCTGGGTTTGTGAAGAATGTTTTGTAGTTGGATTTCTCTGCCTGTCTGGTTCTCAGATTGCTTCCCAGTGACAACAGACAAATAATGTGCATATCCGTTTGGTACATTTTGAATTGTATAGAAATAATTTAAGATCAATATTAGCATTTTCTAAAATACTCAAGAACATTTTTTTCAAAATACATAGCAAGAGGACACGTAAAAAAATAATATACTTCATCTTTGATTATATCCAGATTACAGGGCAGTTCATTTATCCTTTGAATTCTATTCTGTGCAGTCACCAGAGAGAAAGAGAGACAGAAAGGGAAGTTGTAACACAGTGAAGCTTTTCATACAACAGAATATGGGGGTAAGATAAACTGTTAGGATTACATTCTGCCATTTTCTCCACTTGAGCCAAATCTTATCTAGTGATCAATTCCATAGGTTTCCCTGGGACTACTTGTGTTAATAAATAACATTCAACAGGGATGAAATAGTGGGATCTGTGGCTTTAATTGTTTTTATGATAAAAGAAAATATTCTCAAAGATATCCGAAAAATCAGTTGTGAATGTCTTCGCATAAGCCCGCTTGTTAACGTTATTCTAGCCACAGCGAAGTGAATTATAATGTCATGAGTACTGAAGATCTGGGGAGATTTGGGGTATAGTGCTTATACAGCCATATGAGAGAATTCAACACTAAGTGCAGTTAAAATGTAAGGAGACAAAAGTTCAAGCAGTTTAGCAATTGTTAAGCACCTTGGTACATTGCAAAGTTGGTTTCTTTCAGATGAGGGTTATCTCCTAACTTGTACTAACTTTTAATAGTTCACTGCAGTTCAATGATTTGCAACCATTGTAAGTGAATAAGTGACAGGGCCCTGAGTCTCAGTGATCTGTGTAGGAAGTAGCCAGAAATGCAGCCCCTGCACTTTGAGGCACATTGTCATTTGTCCAAAAGTGTTCTCCACTTCAGAGATGAACAGGGCCAGGAAATAGGCAAAGCAGTGTCCTACTGTTTGCATATGCTTGGTAATAGAAGTTACTATATTTGCCTGGGGAGAGATTTTTAAGAGTTTCGACAGATTATTCTCCACTGCACCTCAAAAGCAGACTACTTTCTGATGTTTTTCCTGGAGGGGATGCAACTCCTGCATCACTCTGCAACTTGCGGCTGTGGCTGAATACCACCAGCTGCCCTAAAAGAATATTTTGGCTAGGGAAGGAAAAGGGAGGCTCCAGGAGAGAGAGCTTTACCTTGATACTTGTAATTATCAGAAACTGTGCAGAAAAAGATAGAAAAGGGATGTGTAACATGTTCTTGTAAAGAGAAATTGAACAAGTTATTTATCCACAAGTTTGCCTCAAATTCTCACTGGTGCTTTGGGAATATAGAGGATGCAATTTACAGTAATACTTGTGTCAGCAATTGATATGTGGTTGAGTGCACAAAGGCGGCATGGATACATACGTATGTGTAAAGAGAAAACATACAGAGGAGTGGAGAGGCTTTCGTGACTATCCATTTGCGACAGTTGCATGGCAGTTATCCCCTGCAGAATTTGAAAATGGAGAGCTCTTAAGATGTCACTTTAAATTAAAGCCAGAACGTTTGAACGATCTAACTTATTTATGTTCCTGATGTAAATTTCAGTAGAATGCTTTACTCAGGATATTTCTCTGTCACAAAGGTAACTAGTAGAATTTTATTTAGCTGCAAGGTTATGACATATTTACATTTCAGAAAATGAAAAGAAATAAAGTAGAAAACCTGTCATTTTTAGACTTGTAGACAGAAGATAAATGGGTAAACCAGATAGGCAGCCACAGAAAGGGAATATCTCACCTTCTGGGGTCACCTGTGCCCAGTAGCATACACAGAGGGCTCTCCCTTGAATAGAATTCCAAGGATGTTGCATATATTCAGAGTGGGAAAAGTCATTATGATTTCTTGGTTTTGGTATTTAATTCAAGTAAAAATAAAATGTATTAATTATAATAATCAGCACTCTGAGCTAAAAGGTTGGCCATGAGTCGTCTTCATTTTTGTATCTACAAAAGTGGTCCACAAAGATAAAGGGAATGAGATGAAGAGATGTGAGATGCTTACTGCGCAGAACTTCGTTACTACTGCGCAGTAGTGTTGTATGGCACGAACCATGATGTACTGTGCTGCAGTAATGAGCTACTGCGCAGTCAGCATCACCAGGAAGCCATGCGGGGATGCTACTGTGCAGTAACGCCAGTTACTGCACAGTCATTTAGTACTCAGGTCTGCAAGTACTAAATGACTGAACAGTAACAACTGCGCAGTCAGCATCTTGTGTAGATGTGGCCACTGTGTAGCAAACTGGGCTTTATCTTTCTTAACATGATTTCCTTTTTTAAAAAAGCATAAAAAATGTGTTAGGTTGTTCACAGAACATACAACAACCACATGGACCCTCACATCTACAATCTATCTAATAGAGAAACTGAAACAAATGAGAATAATTGTGCAAAGATCTGTACACTGTAGGACAAGGGCACTTGCTAATTATCTGATCACACTGTATTTTTGGAGGTTGTGCTTTTGGATATAACAAGGTTTTTTGTTTTGAGGGTTAGATTTGTTTTGAACTGATGACAGAGGAATGAGGGAAGCAGGGAGTTCTGTGGGAATAAAACAGTTCAGGTTAGACATTACCATCGAGGGGAAAAGAGGCAGTAGTTATAATAGTTTTCTCTTAAGAGCTCACTAGCTTCAGTAAATTGTCTGGTTTGACACAGACTTCAATAAAGTGCCTTAATTTCTGAAAACTTCCAGTAGTTGTTGGCCTACAGCTATATTAAGCCAGTATTTGTGCTTTCAGCTATTCTCAGAAGCTATATAGTAGTGTTTAGGTCCCTGTTTGGATGAAAGATCATCAAGGAAAACCTATGATGTTGAAAGAGGTTGGTTTAGTGCTTTGAAAGGCCTGATCTGGAGTGGTGTAGAACACCCACTATTCAAGCCCTCAGAAAGTAGATCAATGTCCCAGCATAAGCTAAGAAGACACTGTTGCTAAAGGCAGCTTTCATTTAAACCAGTGTAACTCATGGGGAATTCTGACTTCCAAGGCTTTGGAAGTCCTGGGCCTTGTTTATAGTCATACATTGAAATTAAGCTCTCATTTGAGTGCAGCCATAGACTTCTGATAGTTTAAACATTAAGCTAGAAATTAACATGGAACACTTGCATAAAAGCAGAAATGTAGAAAGTACAAATAACTTCAGTGTCTTGGCCAAATTCCAATGGTTAATTGCTTTCTGCTTATCTAAGCTTCTCTTAGTTTGAATTGGATGAGGTAGTCTTCATTTCCTTTCTTAAACTCCTCCTTTAGTTTTGCTGAGTGCTGTTAGATGGCTGCTGTTTTTTTCAAATGCAGAGATTGTTGGTAGTAACTGAAATGACTCCATTATATGCATATAGTTCACAATTTGCTTTGACAGTCTTTGGGATGAAAGGTGCGATAGCTATAGAGCAAATTACTGTATTGTTTTGTCTTTGGTATTTTATGGGAGAACAGATATAAAATACAAGGACTTTTATTTCAAAGTGTAGTAGAGAGGGTGTTCTCACACACTTACTCAGCGAATTCCAGGTGTAGCATTGCAAGTCATACCGACACAAAAGTCTAGTTGTTGAGATAATGTGCAGAAGGTCAAATTCTTAGCATAGAATTGAGCCTGCATAAAATGACTAGTTCCTGGCAAGAGGAAGGGGAATGCGGAGAACCATTGATGACCAAAGCTACTGGATGATCTCTGCAGAGACTGTTTTATCCCGCTGGTTGAAGTAGCTTTACGTACTTTGAATATAGCTTGACAGTTGGCCTGACAAACCAACTATTTGCCTCTAGCCATACAAGCATGACATATTGGTCAAAATTTTGTCAACTCTTCTTTTGTCAAAAGATACAGATTTAATTTAAAGCCAGTGCTTGAATCTTTGTCCATAGGCTCATGGTCCTGGAAAGATTCTCATGGGTCATCTAATACAGGGCTGTCCATCTGGCAACCCTTGGGCCACATGCAACCTGTGAGGGGTTAAAATACAGTCTGCCTGCTCCTCCCAGCTGCCAATCTGGCCATTCTTCATATAAACCTGGCATAAAGTGTCTCTAGGCTTTCCCTCCTCCAGCTTCTGGTTTCTATCTCCACTTCTGGGGATGGAATGGTGCAGCATGAGGGGGTCAGGTTGCCCATGCTCTGCAAAAAGCACAGGAGGGGGAGCCAGGCCGTATGCTCAGAAGTGTAAATGTCTTATTTTATTTCTGTATAACTGCCACGCGGGAATCTCACATTTATGTGACCTTGTAGTTTTGGCTTCTAATCAAAATGAAAGCTTTGTACATTTCCACGCTTGTATTAAGCTGCACATGCGTATTCTGTAAGTTTCATTTCTTATCTGTAAGTGTCATTCCTGCAGAAACGAAACTTATGTAGAAAATCTACCTAGTAACTATTATGTAAAAGAAACTGTCCTATCCCTGTATGTTTAGCTTATGTCAAAGTTAGTGTCACAGAGGCAGTCCAACCAACATCTATAAAAGAGGCATAGAGGCAGGAAGTAGCAGAGACGACGACTGGACGACCCTTCAGGCTTGATCACCCTGTAGCCGGTCTTCAGCTCTCCGCCTGGGCGTATCCCAGCGAAAACCAAGGCCTCAAAATCCGACAGTCGACAACTATTCACCGTGTTACAGTTTTGTATCCACCATCCCGTCTATGAGCTGTTGACCAGCCCTAGGACTAACTAGTGAGCAGCCGCACCCATCCCGCAAAGGGTGGAAAGCAAGGGCTTGCTAGTGAACCCTGTGGGCCAACAGACCCCCTTTGTATCCGGCATACTGTAACTGAAGAAATATCGGAGACTCCACCTCTTGACTGCCTCTCCGTAGCTTAGACAGCATATCTATACTTTCTATACTTGTATTTACTGCAACTTCGTTCCAGCCGTTCTCCCCTCTTATTCATAAGAGGGTGAGGCCAGGTGAGTGAATAAAACAAATTTTTACTTTACCTTATATCTACTCCATAATAACTTCTACCCCTAACACCCTATCTCAGTGAGCTGTTGACCAGTTCTGGGACTTAAGGAGTCGGCAGCCGCACCTAGCCCATCGGGTTAGAACGCAAGGGCTTGCTCCGGAACCCCGTGAACCAACAGACATCCTACAAACTTATTATAGAAAACTAACAACTTACTCTAAGTCGTCTACTTGTGCCAACTCGGCGAACCTCGAAGGCGGTCATAAAGCTACCTCCAATCCCGCCCCACAAGCCACGCGCTCGCCCGCTCTGTAAAGCCCGCGGCTCCCCAAGCGGTGCTGGAATCGCTAGCCCAGCATCCTGCCACAAGAAGAAGGGGGAGCCAAGCTGCCCATGCTGCAGGTGTGCTGTGAGTGTAACGTGCACAGCTGGGAGGAGGGTAGGGGTCCTGCACATGCAGCCTGAGGGAGCCAGGCTGTCTTCATGGTGCATGTGGCTGGGAGAGGGCAGCTGCCCACATGGTGTTCAGGGAAGCTGGGCTGCATGGCCCATGCTGCATGTAATTCCTGGGTGCCCTGAAGTGGGACGGCCCTGATATAATACAGCCTTCCACACAGTGTACAATTTGCTGTTTCTTAAACTGTCACAAATTGGTATCTATCCAACTTCTTAAAAGCCTCCACTGATGAAGATTCCACAACTCTGCTGGGAAGTTGTTTTTACAGTTACAACATGTTGGTGTTTTTCCTGAGGTTTAATCTAAATCTCCTGTGTTTACTTTAAAATCCCATGTCCTGTCCTTCATGGCAAGGGAGAACAATCTTATGCCTTCTTTAGCATAGCTTTTCAAATATGTGAAAGCTGCTATCATATGGGTCCTTCTTCCTGGATCTAAGCATACCAAGTTCCTTCAGTTATTCTTGATTGGTTTCTCAGTTTTTTAAATCATTTTCATTGACTGATCCTTTTCAGTTTTTCTACATCCTTTTTATAATGAAGTATCCAAAACTTTCATGGTACTCCAGACAGTGCTAAGTAGTGGCACTGTTTCACATGCAGTGCTTTTGTTAATGTAACCCAAAATTGCATTTTTTTTTCTTTTTTTTCTTTTTTTGTGACCGCATTCTCAGCGCTGTTGAGAATGTGAACCTTGTTAGTTCCTAGATATTTGGCAGTGGTATCAAACCAGTTATTTCCTATTCTGGACTTATGCATTTAGTTTTAATATCTTGTATTTGTTGAATTTCATTTTATTTTCAATAGTTCTGTTCTCCAGTACATCAAGATATCGTCTGAATTTGAATATTGTCCTCCAGGTTGTTTGTAGCCTCTCCCAGTTTTGTCATCTGCAAATTTGATCAGTATGTACTCTGTCCTTACGTCCAGGTTGTTAATAAAAATGATAAATAGTACTAGGCCCCAAAACCAAGCCTCATGGTGCCCTACTTTTGGGACTTCCTGTGTCTGAATTTGATCTATTAATAGTTACTCTTTGCTTGTTTGTTATTCAGCCAACTGTGTGTTCACTTAATAGTAATTCTTTTTAGCTCACAATTTTTTGTTTATTTATGAGAACTATATGTGAAAAGGCTTAATGAAGTCCAACTATTTTGTTTGACTGCATTCTGTTTATTTACCAAACTAGTTATGCAATCGAAAAAAAGTTGGGAGGGGAGAGGCAGGGGAGTTCAGGTTGGTTTGGCATGACTTGTTTTTACCAGATTTGTTGGTTGGAAGGGATCTGCCCACACCTCCTTCCAGATTCAAGGATGGGGGAAGGAACACCTACATGCCTGCCACTGCAGAATGCAAGATTGAATTTGGCAAATCCTGTGTGGGGAAAGGGGGGTGATCTTCAAAAAATGATTGCTTGGAAAATGATAAATTCTTTTTCTTTCAGTCTGGTTTATATCGGGGATTAGCCAACTATGGTCTGCAGACCAGAGCCATCAAGTTCAGTCCGTGGACATGGGGCGTTGGCAGCATTAGGCAGTGGGAGGGTTCAGCTGCGGGCATTCTTTCTGTACTGCCACGGGTAAAGGTGCCACCTGTGGGGACTTCTCTCTGTTCTGTTGCAGGGCGTGTCATTCTGGCCCACAGCTGGAAAAGGCTGCTGACTGCTGGATTATATTATTTGCCATTTCACTTCATCTCAAAGCCTTGTGTGCTCTCATTGTTTCTTACTGGTTCAGTTCAGCCACTTGGTTCAGTGCTGTAATCCTAGTTTTGTGGCTGAGAGGTTTGTTGCTTTCATTCGGTGTTTATCAGTTGCCCCAAAGTAGAACAGATTATGTCTCTGAAAGAAACAAGCAGCAACAGTTTCTAGAGAGGGCTTTCACACCATAGCATGGCAGTCAATAATTATTCCTTTGATTTCCATACCTGTTCATGGCATCTGATGAATTAGACTGTCATCTATGACAACTTGTGTCTTTTTGAATGAGTCAGGCAGTGCACAGTGGTGGCTTAAGGCATGTCCCTTGTTTTGTTCGCTTGCCTCACTCTAGTTCTAAGGGAGTTTGTAGATTATGCTGCAGAAGGCCAGGAAGATCTGCAATTATTCCAGCCCATCCTGCACCATGTGCCACAAACAGAGAAAGCTGCAGGGCTTCAAACCCCCCCACTACCAACAACTGGAAAAGGAAGAAGTGACTTAATGGAACTGCATCTTTTACATGCTGTAATGGCTGTGTGACAGAGAAATACAGGGCTTGTGGGCCACCAGAGTACCTTGAGACACCAGCTCTGAATTATGCCTGCCCAATGGCTGTTCATAGAGAAGCTAATCAACATCCCACAAAGCTTTGAAATCATAAAGCTGATCAGCAAAAGTGAAGCAGAGATCAGCCAAACAATTGGCTTGTTGTATACGGTGGGGAGAGAACTGAGGACCGTGCAGGCCCACTTCTAGGAATGACATGACATTACTGGAGATTCTTAGGAAACCAAATTACCAGGGAGCCAGGAGCACAGTTGGGCTGGCAGCATATCTAGAGCTCCAGATCAGAAGTACTAGAGTTTTGTTCCTATCAGCAGTGAACAGCCAGGAAAGAAGAACTGAGCTGAAAAGGCAACTGACAGACATGACAACTGAGATCACTGCATTGAGACTTCCAGGCAGCAGTCAACGTTGGGAAAATCAACCTGGTAGCAGGAGGGGAATCACTTGGAGTTGCAGAGGGAGAGAGCTAAAGACTTAGGGATAGGAGAGAGCACTGTAGACTAATCATTTTTGCCTTTTTCCTACCTTGGGGAAGATAGATGGAACCTGCTATTGCTGCACTGGATATACTGGATGGACATATTTCAAGATGGGATGCCAGTATCTCCTTTGCTATTGGCAGACAAAAGAGGATCTCTTGCCAGCAGCATTGTATTGGCTGCCTGTTACCTGGAACCATCATCAGGCATGTATTCAAAGCATCTCTTTAGTGAAGCTCACAGCGTTGTCTCCAAAAGGCACATGCATCTTTTGACAGAGAATTTGGAGAGGCTATCATCCAACGAGAATAGACACTGACTTTCTAAAGAACACATCCTGAGTGGACATCAGTGGCAAGCGCTGGAGGACCCCTGAAGTTGTGGCTGATTAGGGAGTGGAGGACACATCTGAGGGGATTTTTGTTCCACTGAGAGAAGGAGGGTTTTGAAGCAGTTAATTGAAAAAAAAAGTCAATAGTCCACATTTAATTAATTCCATGTAATGTAGAAAGAACAAATCATTTGGCTCTTCGATTGCTTTTTTTCACCTTTACTGTTCATTGAGCATACAGCTGCTGTGAGAGAGAAGAAAGGTAAGTTTGGAGGAAACATGTGCTTCCTCCCTCTTCTACCTTAAACTGTTTTTCAATACTGTGGAATACCAAGCATTTTTGCATTACATTTGGTTTGCTCACAGTGCTTATGTTGTTGTCTGTGCTGTGCTTTATTTGCTGGAATTTGGAGAATGTAACTTTGGAAGAATTGTGTTGAGGAGGTGCAATTTACCTCCAATTAATTTTTTGCTTGGGGTATTTTTCCACAAATAATGAGCAGCACTAGATTTGGCACCAGATTTTCCTTCTTTATTCCTAGCTCAAAACTCAGTAATGATAGTTGTGGGTTGCATTTTGAATGTAGTTTCCTGGGAAACAAGTTTTGGTTTATTTTAGTAATTACTGACTTATGGATAGTTTCCTTATAAAGTTAAGCAACAGGATGATGATCAAGGTCCTCTCCAAAAAACAGCAAGAGTGGGCAGAGATGTCAACAAAGTAGAGACATTTGTTTTATGATGATAGGAACTATTTCCCAGAAGACTGTCATCTTCATATTGAGGGACTGCCGCCACCAGTGGAAGGAACCTAAGACAAGGCTAGCCAGGGACCCAAGTTCTGACATTGAACAGACACTTACCAGGATCTTTTATGGTTCACATGGAAGAAGGGGTGTAGTAATGCCAGGGCAGTGTCATGTAGGGTGTGTCCTAATGCCCTAATTCAGGGGGTGGTTCAGCAGTGAATAGGAGGTTTCTGTTTACCAGGGCACCCCTCGGGGTTACTAGAAACAACGGCCATAAACTGAAGGACAGTAAATTTAGATTGGACATCAGAAAGAAATTTTTTACAGTGAGGGTTACCAAAATATGGAATGGGCTTCCAAGGGAGGTAGTGCTTTACCATATCTTATAGTGTCATAGTTTCATAGTTGGTAGGGTCGGAAGGGACCTGAGCAGGAAGGGACCTGAGCAGATCATGAAGTCCAACCCCCTGCCATGGCAGGAAAGAGTATTGGGGTCAAACGACCCCAGCAAGGTGTTCATCTAGCCTCCTCTTAAAGACCACCAGGGTAGGAGCCAGCACCACTTCGCTTGGAAGTTGGTTCCATATCCTAGCCGCCCTGACAGTGAAGTAGCGCCTCCTGATATCTAGCCTGAATCTACTCTCTGCCAGCTTATGACCATTATTTCTAGTCACTCCTGGTATGCGTGCTGGTTCCCCCCTTGACTAGTTTGTAAATGGCCACTAGATTCCCCCCATCCCCCAGCCTTCTCTTATGGAGCCTGAATAGGTTCAGGTCCTGTAGCCTGTCCTCGTAGGGCCTGCCCTGCTGCCCCCTGATCATGCGAGTGGCCCTCCTCTGGACCCTCTCCATGTTGCCCACATCCCTCCTGAAGTGCGGTGCCCAGAACTGGACGCAGTACTCGAACTGTGGCCTGACCAGTGTTGCACAGAGGGGAAGGATCACCTCCTTGGACCTGCTTGAGATGCATCTGTAGATGCATGACAAGGTACAGTTGGCCTTCCTGACTGCATTCCCAGTGTCGGCCCATGTTCATTTTGGCATCAATGATGACTCCAAGATCCTTTTCTGCCTCTGCACTGATGAGAAGGGAGTTCCCCAGCCTGTAGGTATAGTGCTGGTTCTTCCTTCCCAGGTATAGTACCCCGCACTTGTCAGTGTTGAAACCCATCCTGTTTTCATCCATCCACCCCTGTAACCTGTCCAGGTCTGATTGCAGCCTATTCCTCCCTTCTAGCATGCCCACTTCTCCCTACATCTTAGTGTCGTCTGCGAGTTTGAACAGGGTGCTTTTTACCCCCTCGTCCAAGTCGCTGATGAAGATGTTGAACAGTGCAGGCTCGAGAACCGAGCCCTGGGGAGCCCCGCTGCCCACCTCCCTCCAGGTCGAATAAGACCTGTCCACCACCACTCTGTGGGTGCAGCCCTCCAGCCAGCTAGTGACCCATCTGACTGTGTAGGTATCGATGCCACAGTCTCCTAGTTTTTTGATGAGAATGGGGTGAGAGACAGTGTCGGAGGTCTTCCTAGAGTCCAGAAAGACTATGTCCACTGCTACACCTGCGTCAAAGGATTTTGTGACCTGGTCATAGAAAGCCACCAGGTTGGTCTGACAGGACCTGCCTCTAATGAACCCATGTTGGTTGCCTCCAAGTATAATCTCCCCTGCTGGCCCCTCGCGGACATGCACCAGGATAATTTTCTTAAAAAGCTTACCCGGGATCGAGGTAAGACTAACTGGTCTATAGTTTCCTGTGTCCTCCTTCCTCCCTTTTTTGAACATGAGAACCACATTGGCCCTTTTCCAGTCCTCTGGCACAATGCCAGAGCACCATGAGTGCTCGTAAAGCTGTGCCAGGGGTCCTGCAATGACCTCTGCTAATTTCCTCAGCACTCTTGAGGTGGAGATGGTCAAGACCTGCTGATTTAAATATGTCCAAATACACGGAAAAAAAGTGTCTATTACTGGGGGTCTCAGTCCTAATACTAAGAATGGAATTACCCTTCTCTGGAATTGGAGGTGTTCAAAAGGATATTAGAAAAGCACCTGGCTGGGGTTACTTGATCCGAGCCAGGGGGGTTGGACTTGATGATCAGCTTTTTCATGCCCAGAGTAGGGGGTCGGACTTGATGATCTAATAGGTCTCTTTCAACCCTAGAAATCTGTTAAATCTATGAACTCCATAATGCTGATGGCATGATTATCCAGGTATGCTAGCTCCCTGGCTTTTGTTCTTCACCGAGTCCTTCCTCTCTTCAAATGGCTCTTTGAAAGTGCTCTTGTGGAAGCTGGGGTGGTGGAAGCACTTCTTCCCTCTTGCCCCACTCCCCTCCCCAAATGGAAGCAGCCTAGTTGCTTCCTGTCTTGGGCTACAAGTCAGCTTCACTCTTCTAGACAAGGACCTAGGCAAGGTTTTCAGGGGAACTGCACCCTGGCTACCTGAGACCTACTTTTAAAGGGGCTGGCAGTTGGCTGCTCTGCTGTCATTGTGAAATGATCCAAAATGTGGAGCAGTGCCTGAAACTGAGAGATTCGTCTTTCCTCCTCCACCTCTACTAGCACCAGAATCAGCACCTTTTCTAAATCCTTCTCTGCCTCAACTTATTTCTATTTTTTTGTCTTTTTCACTTTCAGGGGAAAAGTACTTAATTGTCTGTGTTTATGGAAGAGAGAATACTGTCTCTCAGGCACAAACTCCATCCTTCAGTGACAGGAAAAAATGTGGTAGTGAAAATGGCCTCTCTTTAACTTTCTCTCCTAAGCTAGAAAGGGTTTTTAAAAACCTCACCGGTAGTGCTGAAATATTTTGATCATTCAGAGTAACCTTTTTGGCTTTTCCAATTCACTGAAAAACTTGCAAATTCAGGTTTTTGGTCCAAGAAGCTTTTTTTAAAAAATAAGTCTGTTATTCAACCATCTCTAGTACATACCCATTTTAGTTGACCTTTGAAACACCTGATTTGGTGCTGCAGACAATGGGACTGTATTCTCCCTAGAATATGCGGTTAATTTTAATGTCAGCCTTTGCTTCAGTATAAATCTAGCTGTCATAGTATAGCATTCTTATTTAGAATATGATAATGAGCTACTGGTGTAGTGTAATAGCAAGCATAATCTGTTAATGAGCCATTAGGCAGGAACACTTTGTGAAGACAGATGAAGTACCAAAAGAGAGTCTGACTTGCAGAATCTGATTTTGCAGACATGAAATCAGCTTTTTTGGATAATCAGTAACTAAACATAAAATCTCACTTTTAGATTAACTGCACCATTGTAATGTGCATGTATTAATTAAAGGATCAGTCATATGTTATGTAGTACATTTCCAGAAATGTGCTGAATAGCAGCAGAAAAAGATGAGCTTTAAGTAAAGATAATACTGAGTTTGCAGAAAGTAATTTTAAGCATTCCCCTCTGCCTATTTTTCTCAGTGTGGCTGTATAAGGATATGAAGAAAGTATTTGAGGGATACATTTCTGTCTCTCTCTAAGTGTCTCTTACTTCATTGTCTAATGTTCCATTAATATGTTTTAATTATAACTTGTTTTAAATGTACAAAAATGGTGCAGTAGTCAACCGTAGGAATAACGTAAATGTCACAGACCTGTCAGCAGCTAACCTCCGGAGCCCCATGTTTTTCCACACTGTGTTGCCACTTGCCCAAGGGAACGGACTGAGGTTGCCCTGAGAGAGCTCCGTGCCCTGGCATGCCTTCGGTCCCCTGGACCTTGTAGATAGATTCTTCCCCCTCCCCCCCCCGCCCCTTCTCCCAACACACACTTTGGGGGGGATTAGGAAGAAATGTTAAGGTTGGTAGAGAGCTTCTCCAGAGTATCACTTGCCCAGAAATCATTCTGTCCAAAGGCAATCAGTAAGAAAACAAGCAGCCAGAGGATTTATTATAGAGGACAGTTTCTGGCTTCTGTAGCCAGGATTCCTTCTCTAATGTTCTTCTGGCTTGATGCCTCTCATGCCTTTGCTATAGAGTAGCGGATTTCCCCATTACAGGTAAACAATGCCTTTGGATTCTGAACCCCAAATTATTTCTCCTTCTACCTTGTGTCTGGGAGGGAAAATTGTCTTTAAGTATGCATGCATGAGTCCCCTGGCTGAACCATATCCAAAATTATAAAGACATGCATAAACAGCAAAACAGAATCTGTACAGGGATAACAGTAAGATAAAAGAATACAACATAATATTGGCTTTCCAACAAGACCACACCTGCAATATCAGCACAGCAAAATACCAGAAAACATTTGTGACATGTTGCAACCCTCCAAAACTTAACAGGATTCATGACTCTGTGTTTCTCCTCTTGGTACTGCTAAGCCCTCATTGCTAGAGGCTTAATGATGCTTTAGAAGAGCTGTGGTCCAGCCTCTGAAATGTATCCACTTACACCAAAATGCATGTACTTGAAGAAATATTCCTGAGGGAAACCAACTTGATTCTTTTTCAAAAGCTTGAGAAACACAGGACTGGAAGGGGTCTCCTGGTCTGTCGAGTCCAGTCCCCTGCATTCATAGACAGTTTTAAACCAAATGAATCCTCATAATTGCCACTTCAAACCCTCCCAGACAATTTAAGGCACAATACATAAAGCACTATAACACCATAAAACCTGCCATTGGTAAGAGCAGGGGAGAGGAGGGTACTGCAAAAGTCCTGCTTTATTTCTTCCCTTCCTTTCCACAATGTAGCTCAAAGGATGTTGCACATCTTTTTGTCTCTTGCATGGATAACCTTGCATTCTTCTTGCTCCTGAAAACCATAGTACTAATGAGAGCACTGAGGCCATGAGCACCCTGGTGTTTTACATTTTTCCAAAACCCTGATAAGTGAGGACCTGGGAGTATTTTGGTAAAGAGTGACAGGGTATGGTGATGGATGGCATACCAAAACTGGGAGGGTAAGAGAAGGGAATGGGGAGAATGAGAGAGAGGTAAAAAGAAGGTGAAGGGTAAAGGAGTTGAAACTGGAAGGGTATACAGGTATATGAGTGGGGCTAGGTTTTACTGAAGAGAGATTTAAATCTGTAAGATTAGATGAAGGTGACAGAGAAGTGGCTTCTTTAAATGGACCTTTGGAGGTAAGATCCAAACGCATAGAAACTGGCTTTCCCATCCGTAATAATGTATTAGGGTTTATTGTACAAAGGAATTGAGTGCTCTGTTTTGCAAAGGATTGGGAAATTTAACAGATTTATGTTAAACAATGGAACTGAGGCTACAATACACAATAACTCATAATAAAAAAATAGATATTTTAAAGCGTATGGAGATAATGGAAATTATAAGAATAAATGGATAATACCTGATTCCTCACACAGAAACAAATACTATGATAGCTATCATTCTTCAACAGCTGTTTATAAAAGTAATAAAAGCTTTTGGAGCTGATAAAGCAGACAGTCTAATGGTTGAATGACATTTATCTTTCTTAGAAAATGTTTAACTTGAGATAGCATAAAGTGGTTATCTCCTTAGGCAGTCAATAAATCAGTTTCAAACATGCTTTAAGTTAGTAAATCAGTTTCCAACAAAAGTGGCCTAATAAATTATATACATTAATTTAGTTTAATATTTTTTCTCTAAAACATCACAAATAATACTCCAACAACATAAATTCAGTTTTAGTGGCTGTCTTCAATGTACTTATAAATGGAATCATACTTTTATGCATTTGTGTAATATAATGAAAAAGCATGTGTAATTTTGTATGGAATGTAAACTAGGATTTGGACTTTTCTAATAGTATATTAATTGTATTATTTTAGAAGAAAATTTGTACAATTAATTTGCATATTTTCACATTTCTTTTTTTTTTTACAAAAGAACAAGTACTGTGATTTAAAATCATATTTCTTACATATTCCCAGATAATCAGTTGCAGTAAGCCTTTCTGGCTGTTGTGAAGCCAGTTACTTTTATTCAGCTTCTCTTGGGGTCAGGTCCCTATATTCTGCAGTGTATACATTTACTTGGAATGAGGATCTAAAAGAACTTGTATATTTTTACAAGATAAACCACAATGTTGATGAGGATAATGTGTATTTTTATGTTGGAAAAAACAATAATAGAAAAGATCCAAATGTCTTAATTTTCAAAAATGATTATTGATTTTTGGTTACCTGAACATTTTTTGAAAAAAATCGGCCAGATTAAAGTAGCATATTGAAAATCAGGTTTGAATGCATTAAAACATCTGATTTAAATTACTGTATCCAGAATTGTTGCTCAGTTGCAGTGCTTTTCTTTGCATGCTGTTCTCTTTCCAAGGTTTGCAGTCTGTCCCTAGATTTTTAGCTCTTTGAGGCAAGATCCCTGATTTCGTGCCTGCCTGTAAAGTTCCAGGCATGTTCTTGGCAATACAGATATAAGATACTAACATAAGCAATTTGTTGTGGTGGGATCCTTTTTATAAAACCTGCTAGTGGTGGTGTTCTTTTTGTTTGTTTGTTTTTTGTTTTATTTTATTTTAAAAAGCTTTTAAAATATCTTTACATGAATGTATGCCACAAATCTGTGTGGCTGTGTAGGTGCCATCTTCTGACTGAATGTCCCATCCAGAATATTCATTTTGAGTTTTAACGGTAGGCATCATGCTGCTGAAGAGATGCAGTAGCTAAAAGAAAAGAGTTCAGCCATATAGGTTTTGGGTCTGACTTTGACTCCAGATAGTTAAATCCCAAAAATCAAGAGTGCCAGGGTCTGCCCATGCATATCTAGTCAGAGGATCTGGCTTCTTCAAGTATGATCAAAATGCAGAGAGACTCAAAGAGGTGCACCCATCATGAAGCCTTCAGTAGGCCAATGTACGACATTTTTTTTGCCAAATCATGATGGCGTCTTCTACCTCAGTCAGGCTTAGCAGAGGTACTCAAGCTGACGTCCCTTGAGCAAGACAGCAGAACATTTTCGTCAAATGGTCTAGAGTTTTGGAACATTTGTCCCAAGCTGTTCTGCCAGAACTCATATTTGTTAACTGGGTTTTCTTGTTCAGTTCAAATCCTACTCAGTTCTTTACTAACTTGGTAAATTAACTAAGTCACTTGTGTAAGAGCCAACTCCTTTTCTAGCTGATTCATGTGGAGATTCTAGTTTTGTCTCATTGTTATTTTGTTCACCCTGTCTTTCCATATCTTCCACTGGTCTTTTGTGTTTTACTTAGATTGTATGTTCTTTGGACAGGGGAGTGAGATCTTGTTCTCTGTACAATACCAAACACAGTGGTGGGTTACTTGTTTATGTCTGTGACTTGTAGATGTCCGAGTAGTGCAAAAGGAATAGTACAGAACAAATGGCCTCTTAGGTATAGGATAGTAGAAAGGTAAAGCGAATGATTATCCAGGGGCTGGATGGGGGAGGGGACTGCTGCATTGTAAAAACTGGTTTCCCCATGTTGGATTTTTTTTTTTTCCAGGTTCAGTTGGAAACAAATATTTCAAGTCAATATGTAATTCGTACCCAGCCAACAAACAGATGCCTTTCTACACTTGAATGTGCAGCTACTGCCCTTGCCATCATGGAAAAAAATGATGCTATTCAGGAGGTATGTAGGTAATTAATTTTAACAAAACCAGCTATTAAGCGGAACAATAGGGGGAAGGTTAAGTATGTTAGATAATAGTACCATATTTATTGACTGAGGGTTCTCCAGAACCCAGGGACATAGCTCATTTCTTTCACATATACCTGAATAAGATCATGAGATCCTGCTATTTCACCTCAGGGACTTAAAGGTAGTAAACAGCTGTGTACTGAAATAATGTTCTGTTCCTTCTTTACAAACTGTACCTAGAGAGTACTAACAGAAAACTTTTTTTTTTCAGGCACTTGTTAACTCTAATCTTATCAAAATCCATTATAGGGATCATTTACAGAATTCCCAAAGGCTCCATTCTCTCCTTCATAATACTCAATATCTTTGTCAAACTGCTGAGGGAGCTTGTAAGACACCACAGTTTTAAGTGCTAGCAGTTTGCCTGTGGCGTTACATTATTTTCTAGTCATGTCTATAGCTGAATTAGATTAGCTCTTTCATGGTAAGAAGTTGGCTAAGATAAATTTGGACATGATTTTTGGATGGTAGCAACAAGCAGAAGGGAAGCAATCCAAAATATTAGTGTCATAACATTTCCTTCAGTACAGGGAAATGCCCTAGCATCATAAAAGTTGAATGAAATCAGAATGTCTTCCTGAATGTTTCTTCTAACTTTTCTTGTATATGTAGAGTACCAGACTGATGAAATACATGCTTAATTATCAGCACAGCTGTATCCCAGCCTCTTCTCTTTACATGCTCATTCCTTTAGCATCCTTCTCAGTCATTATCTCCCACTTCCCTATTCACTGCTTCTGTTCTGCCATGGGCCACATACAGGCATTACATTTGTGCTGGCAGAAAAGCCTGTTTTCCAGCACAAAGATAGAGGATACAGCTGTTCAAGGGGTTTCTTGCAGAAGAAAAAGGGCGTTTCTGCAAAAAAGTTCTACCTCTTCAAACCAGGTACATCCATCCCCTCCCACATTAACTTGAATAGCTGTACAATACAATCTTATTAGTAGAAATGAGTCCATGGCCAAGGTCTGCAACCTTCAGATTCCTGTGTCATATCACGGTATTTGAATTCCCTCTTCCTGAATTGCAAACCACTCTCTCCCTCCTCAATCGGTTTCACTTGTTTCTAGCAATTCTTACTCTCCTCGCTCACAGTGTCTTTATTCTGTCCCGCTCCAGTGCCTGCTTCTTTTCACCATTCCCCTTCGCTGGCACTCATACCATTCCTGTCTGTCATACGATCTTTCTTCTTCTCCTTCTAAATGAGATCATAAGAGTAAATCTAAATGTAACTGTCTGTCTGTCCATCCACCAACCCTCACTTGGATTTATTTCCATTTGTAATGGTTTCAGATACCTCTGAGTATTCTTGAGTCACTAATAGAATTCAAGCGATGAAATCAGTAGAAAATACACTGTTTTGTAAATATGTTGTAGCAAATAGAGTGTGTATATGCTGGAAATGTATGCACTTTTACAACCATATCTGATGCTTTTCTGAGTTCATTCAGCATTCCTGATTGAAAAACTTATTCACCCTAAGCCATACAAATAATATTTACAATATATAATGTTATAATGGATGTGTATAAACATGTTTCTTCAGCTACTTTTTATCTCTAATTTCTCAAACCTGAACAAGTTTTAATTACTGGAACAACAACCTGCAATAAAGGCACAGTTCATTAGTATGATGCATTTACATGGAGAATTCCCCTCTTTACTTTGTGAGAGGCAAGGATTTCTTAGGATTCAGAATACCAGCATCATCAACTTCTTACAACACCCACTGTCTCATTCTAGAATACCTGTACTCTCCTATGAAAAATATTCCCAGCCCTTTTACTCCTGGCTTCAAACAACTGCCTGACCGTGCGCAGCTCATCATGAGAAGCATACTCCTAACTGCCCAACAGGCATCAAGTGCGATACAGCTTTACCTTAACAAGAAATGCTTAACCTGTCACCATATCTCTGCTGCTACTGCAGTCAATACCCCACATAGCAAAATCAGTACAATCCATGGTTCCTTTTCAAAATGGAATGTACACGATCCAATCTACCAAATGCCCTCATGGCTAGTACATGAGTGAAACTAAAGAGTAACTATGCCCCAGAATGAACTCGCACAGAAAAAATAAGAACAGATGCACCCTTAGAAGTGTATCTCACAGAACAACCACTGTCTTTGACCTCACCATCCTCATACTCAACAGAAATCTACCTAACACCTTTTAAAAGGATTCAGCCTTCCAAGCCATTCTATCCAGCCTGCGGGGTCCCTAAAAAATTTAGAAAATGTAATGTTTATCTGCCCCTGGATGCCTGTCAAAGATGACAGGAGCCAAGGGCAGTAGGGCACAGGGAAAGCCAGTGGCAGGAACTAGGAGCCCAGCAGCAATGCCTGCCCAGCTCCGCTCCAACCCCAGCACCCTCCCACCCCACCCCCAACCAGAAGCCTCTGCCTACCAGAGGCTTCTGGCCTGGGACCCTGGGGCTGTTCCTGCCTCCCTGCGCTGGAGAGGGGGGAAAAAAGAAAGTGGCGGGGGGGAGAGGAGGACTATGGACAATCACCCCAGGCCTTGGGGCCTAGCTGGCTCCTGCTGAGTCCTGTGGTCACGGCCATGCATCCAGGAACCACGTGGTGCTGGAGCCATAGTGGCAGCATGTAGGAAAGCAGGGAAATGGCTGCAGCAGGTGAGGGGGAGTGGCAGCGAGAAGGTATGTGGAATGCAGTAGCAGCTGGGCAGGAGCACAGGGCCCGCACCGGTGTCCTGGAGCCAGCACTGGCGGGGCCCACAGCAGGGTTGCAGGAGTGCATGGCCAGACTGGGCTATGCCAGCAGGGAGAAGGGGGAGCCAGCCCAGCTCCATAGAGCCCCTGCCAACCCAGCCCTGAGTTCCTGCAGCCTCACCCTGAGCCCCGACGGTGCTGGCCCTGGGACACTGACATGGGCCCTGCGCTCCCACCCAGCTGTCAATGTACTCCCTTGCCTGCTCGCTGCCACTCACCCCCTGCCTGCCCCTGCTTTCCCCACTTTGCTGCCCGCCAGCCTCTCCTGCACCATGTGGCTCCTGGATGCATCATCGGACCATGGGAGCACAGGCCCATGTCAGTATCCTGGAGCTAGGAGCCATGGGGGGAGGGGGTGCATGTGGGCACGCATCCGTGCAATGAGGGAGGGAGGGACAGGGGTTGAGAGACACGCAGAGAGAGCAATGGGGGAGAGAGAGTTAGAGTATGTATGTGCATGCAATGAGGGAGGGAGAGACAAAGTGTCCCCATACCCATCCACACCCCCGCCACATGCTCCCTCACCCCACACTTGTCCACCCTCCCTCACATACCCACAGCCCCCCAGAAATCTATAACCCCCACCACACTATACAAGAGTAAGACTTCATTTTAAGCTGTTGTGCAAACACATCTATGTATACTACACAAAGACGAGTAAATCAGGACAAAAATATTTTTTGAAATCAAATCAATGAATGTTGTAGGTGTTCAATTTTTAGAATATAATTTGGTATTTTTCTGGTTTTCAAGATGGCAAAACCCCCAGCTAAAAGGAGTACTTCTGGGGGCAATGGGAGGGATTTCTGGTGGCAAAAGTCAGGGGTTAGGGGGCAAAACTTCCAGTCCCTAGATGGTGATCAAGGGGCAGAGCAGTTATCAAGGGGTGGGGCTACTTATGCAGCCCTCAATAGCTTGCCAAACTTGGTAAGTGGCCCTCTACCGAAAATAATTATAAGCACTATAAGCTACCTCACTCCTGAATTCTTTCCATACATAAAAAGTGGGAATGATCATCCTCCCTTATCATAGATTTGATCTCCAGGTAATGAGCTTCTTTCTTCTACTAGTTTTATTTGCTACTCTAGGCAAATTCCCTCTCCCCCTCCTACAGCTGTTTTTTTACTAAGTTGTGCTTGGCTTGCACTTTGATCAGACCAAATGAAAAATGTCTTGCATTTGAAAGCTTGTCTTAACTCTATCTTAGCTATGCAGCTGGTCCAATAAAAGATATCACCCTAAGAACTCTTTGCCTCTTGCATAATTTCTGGACCATCACAGCTACCTCACTTTTACACAGCCACATTTACTTTATCATCCAAGTAGCTTGTAAGTGTAAGCTTGATATTTTTGTAGCAGAAGAAAATGTTTAAAACATGCAGATATTTCAGCCTATAATCATTCTTTTATCTGATTTTCATGGATCCAAAAGTTAGATTATTGGTGTTTAATCAGCAGTGAATGTTGTGGCAATCAGTATTTAAAATCCAGATTTTTTGCCAAATCTTCAAAATGTGCTTTCTGTCTTCTTGTTTACTTTCTTAATGATGATTGAAACTAAATTGATAGGCCCTTTATAACTTCTAAACCTTACACTTTAATTACATTTTAGAGAATAAAGATGTTCTCATCTGAGAATAGAACTATCATAGGAACATTTCAATTCCCTTTTTTCTCCGAATTGTCTTGTGTACCCACTGAAGAGTTAGCCTAGCAATAACGAGACCCATCACTTTGGTTTGCTGATTGTTGATGTTTTGGGGTTTGACCCCATACCTTGCATTGTTACATCAAGTTTTGGACCAATTTTCAATGTTTGCAAATGTAACGGGTTGTGTTACATGATATGAAGCCCATCAAAAGCAGAACACTCAAACAATCTCATTTGACGCCTGAGATCAGGACTGAATCAGGTCTGCTTCTAGCCTTTTGAAGTTACTAACTCATGGAAGAATAATGTAGTATGGTTAGTAGACTATATATAAAAATAGCTTTAGTTAAAATTTATCAACAAGGAGAAAAAGATAGCATTTTCAATATGTGTTTCAAGGTTGAAGGAAATTTTGGATAGAGCATCTCTAGTTCAGGCCCTGATTTATCTAAGTAACTGTGTTTGTCTGGTGTTAAGTATATGGGACACATACTGCAGTATGTGGCTGGTATGGAGATAGAGTTAAAAGTTACCAATTTACCAACAGTTGGATTGTCCAGTAAACACTAGAAAGTTTTAGTAGCTGGTCAGATGTGATATATTTGCTTTTATATGTAGTCACACTTAGTCACTACAGAGAGGTTACTGGCAATTTTTTGTTATTTTAAATATTTAAATAGGTTAAAATGTTTTTGTACAGTCAGAGCACTGCACAAGTACACTGCAACTTTTAGAAGACCGGTCTAATCAAATTCCAGGCAGGCAGTTAATAGCTCTATATGGAAATAATTTCTACCAAAAGCTACACTGCAGAGATGACCTGACCAACCCTCTCAGCTAACTTGAAGATAAAATGCTTTTGTAAGTTTGCTCCATTGACTTGGAGTAGTCCTTTAGCCACAAGGTGTGACCCACTGGCTTACTTCTTTCTACTAATCAGCTTAAAACTGTCAAGTATCATTGGAGGAATTTGGGATGTGACAGTTCTTGAGTTTGTTCAACCTTCTAGGTCAAAGAATACTAATCAGACATTAGCCTTTGCATTGCAAGTTGTGATCCTGCTGATCTGTGATGGAAGACTCTGTCAAGACACTAAAATGTCCTCAGTGTTCTCAGTGTTTTCTTGCTGGTGTTATAAATATTTATGGTAATTAGCTTTTCAGAAAAAAGATCTAAGGCTAGTAACATAGGGCCAGATCCTATCATCTCTGAAATACACTCTATAAAGATCAGTGAAACTCTCTGTATAGGCAGCTTTGGAACTCACCTTTAACATTATCAGATCCTGTTGTCCACTCTGTCTAGTCATACCCTTCCAGACATGCTGGGACTGTAATTTCTTTCAGCTGCAGATGCTTCTTTGTGACAGAAACTTCTTAAAAGATTGATAGTAATCTTGTAGAAGAGCAGCCCTAGTCTCTTGTTCCCCAGCTACATACTCTACTCTTCTAACAATGGGGTGCGGCTGATGTGCAGCTACTGCAGTTGTTTGCCAGCAGAATTTCACTCTTGCACTAAATTAAGTGGCGTATGGAACAGTACATGGTGGTGTGGAGTGACAAAAAATGGCTGCACCACACCAAAGAATTAGCTCATAACCTTTAAAATCTATTTGAAAGTGACTTGTGTTTTTGCCAATAAACTTTCTGGATTTGACAGTTACCCTAATACTGTTAAAGAGAGGTAGTTTGGATGTGTTAGTCTGAAGTCCGGTAGGTTTCCTATATTCGTTGATAGTCATGAGAGTCATGACATCTGTATCGCAATCCCAAGTCTTTTTTTCATCTCTAGAACTTTGTCCCAGACCTTACCTACTCAGTCTCCATTTATAGTCCTCACACTTTTGATCCACATCTGTCTTTCTGCTCAACAAGTCCCAGGCAACCTTCTTGGAAGTGGTGGTGGCAGTAAGTTGTGGTCTTTTACAAATTAGTTGGGAGCCAGGCCTTAATGCAGAATTAAAGTTCACAGGTTCATTAGCTTGCTGCTGCATTTTAGAATAAAGGAAGATTTACTACTAGAAATCAGCATTCTGAAAGAAGAGCTTGAACATTAGTTTTTGGGGGAGGGTGTGTGTGTGTGCGCGCGTAAATATGTCTCAGACCAGTTTAGCCTCAAGGCAGGCCTTCATAACTTTTCTCAACTTAGCGGTAGCCTGGGGTGCTTGTTGATATTTCTGGATTTAGATTCTAGATCAGTAAAAGTAATGTAGAGCTTCCTTGAGGCTAAAAGAATTGAGAAACACTGATCCAGCTAGTGCCAGGGGAGGGCAGTGGGGGCCCTCTCAACCACTTGCCCTTCTTCCCCACCTCCAGTCCATAAGTGAGGGGGCAAGGGTGGTCCCTGTGACCAAGGCTGCTTCCCCTGGGGTTGTGCATACCAGTTACCAAAGCCACCTGCCCTTGTGGCCCCTCTGGCTGGCCTGGGGAGCATGGGAGACACTACAGGGTGAGAGCTGAGCTGAAAAACATGCCTTTGTCCACACATCTGCCTGCCTGCCCATAGCAGAGTGCACTGCTCAGTGCAGTCGGACAGCACAGAGATGCTGGAGGGCAGGAGATGGCAGCGGTAGCAGTAGTCCTCAAAGGAGTAGCCAGGAATGCCACTGGTCTGCAAGATGCTGCAGCAGGCAGATGGAGCCGGATTGGGGTAGGAGAGTGCCTTACATCACATGTGGGCTGAGTGCAGTAGCACCCTGGTTGAAATCACTGCCTCAGCCTATAATTACAGTCTTCAATTTTCTGTATCAGTTGGGACCTGGTCCAAAGTCCAAAGGAAAAGCTTCTATTGACTTGTATTAGGGGCCAAATCCAATTCATTGAGACAAATATTTGTTTAATTTGTTAATTTGATAATTGTGAAGGATTTTATTTTCTGTAACGATTGAAATGGTGGTACTAGCTATTCTATATCTATTCAGTATAAAACATTTAAAAATCCAGAAGGACTCACCATAATCTGTGTAAAAGAAAATTTGCATCTAATTGTTCAACTACACTATCTGTATTATTTACCTAGTGTCCATTTATTTTGTTCCATGTTGTTCAGAAGTTTAAAATAAAAACCATGTAAAGAATAACATAAATTAAGAAAATAATTGCTGAGCATCACAAACGAACAAAAATCAAGAGACCAACTGATTTGTAAGAGCAAGAAAGAATGCCTGTTACATAGCTGGAATCCTATTGTAAAATTAGGCCCTTAGTACCTGGGAGTTGTTCCCATGAGCCAGCAGCATGGTTCCCCCAACACAGCAGAGGCCAGTTGAAGCAGACTCTGATTGTAAACCAGCCCTGAGATTCTTGTACCTAGCACTGAACACACAAGTAGTTGGGTGCATAAGTCCATAAAGTTGTTTCAAGGTATGAATTGAAGTCTCACCAAGGCACCTTATTTAGGGCTGCAGGTAGTCCAGGAAATGAGCAGAATTTCAGACAAACCCCTCCTGTTTCTTGACTACCTTAGGCACCCCTCTAGTCAGTGTTGTAAATTCAGTTATTAGGTGTTTAGCTCCCCACTCACTAGATAAGAAACTTAATTTGTGAATTCTGTTCCCAGAGACGGGTATTTAACAGGCAAGGCAGTGTTGTCACACTTGACTCCTTTTCAAAGCCTTTGCTCTTTCACATTTAGATCAGGCAACTTCCTCTTTCATACTTACTGGGCTGCACAGAAATGTCACTGAAAGCACAGGAAAAGAGACGGCGCCTGCTCAGTTGCTTCATGGTCCACCTAGCACCAACCTTTAGTTGTAGACTGGAACATGTTCAGCGCATACAGAATCCCTAGAAAAGTTAGCTGAGCAGCTTCAGCATGTCTTACTGAGCATTTGAATAATTTCAGTTTGATTTGCAAAGGTTTAGTTTTGCCACATTTGAGCAGATTTTCACAGAAGTGGCAAATGCATGTCCCTTGCACAGAGGCCAACATCCACCAAATTTCATGTCCTAACACTGAAGTATAGTACATGGGATAGCAAACCGTGGAGTGAGTAGTGGGTACTGAGATTGACTGACTAAAGAATCAGATTAAGAAAAAACGAGACTGGTTGGACAAAGAGATTGGCACAAATAACCACAGTTGTGGAGAGTGAACTGCAAATAGTTGGGAATGTATGCTAGGCAGACTAGGAGTCCAGAGGAGTGGAAACAAGAGCCTGCTGAGCAAGGATATGAAAATGGGGATTTAGGGACATGGGTCAGATGAACCTCAATTGCATATCCAAAAGAATCTGCACAGGGTTATTAGGGGGATATATTGGGTCCTTTGTGATCCTAGCCAGCCTTCCTTGGCTTGTCCTTTTACTCCAAGTATGTCACGGGGCTCAAGAAATAATGTTTTGCAGTGTGTGGTGACATCTCACATTTTCCTGCTTGTGCATGTAAGAAGATCCATGGATGATGGGCATTTTGTGTAGGTAAATCATGGGCATGTTTTGGGCCTTTTGTTATTGTAAAGTGGATTGTGAGATAATTTGGTATATTAATGGTAGTCCCTGTACATAAAATCTGGATAACAAGGTATCTCAAAGAATAAATTTAAAAACAGATTTTCTCCTGTTTTTTTACAGACTATACTTCGTCCTCTACAAGCTTTGTGTTCTTTCCAGCTTCAGCATGGTGCTCAGATCCATCACAGCAAAGAACATCTTCTTAAAAATGGGTTATATGACAAGCCCATGCCAAAGAATAAACGCAAACTCAGAAGAATGGAACTCTTGGTGAATAATGTTAAAATCTAGAAAGGCTGTATATGAAATATTATTTTGTAGCTAATGCACACAATTTGGTACATATTTGGTACAAACAGCCATCAGTCTGGTAACAGACTACCTCCTAGAACCTTTGTATTCAGGAGGCTGTTTACCAACATTGCCAGCTACAGTAAAAGGTAGCATATTTAATCTCATAAAAGTCCATGTGTTCTACTCTATTGATAACCCCCCTGTAGAGGGAAGGAAGAATGCAGAGAAAAATTTAGTTGTGTTATTTCTAGAGTAAGAGTATGATCCCCAGTATGATTGGATAGTTTTAATTTGTGGAAGCTTATGTCAGTATTGAAGAGATAATGGCACAGGCAAGGACTGTTTTTCAAAGAAATATTGAATTGCTTAAGGGTATTTTAATTTTAATAATTACAGTAGTCAACAGCAAATGCCTATGTCTTATGGTGAACTTCAGCATAAGGCACTGTGACTTGAATATTTTTGTTTTAATTTTTTGAGGGTTCTCTTTCTTATTTTATTAGACTGATGCCTTGTTTAAAATGATGTATATGATCATGTGGTAAGCCTAGTTTGAGCCTGTCTACTTTATTCAGTAGTTTTGATTAAGTTGAGTTAGTATGTGTGTGTTAAGATTTTTTGATAATAAAGAGAATGTTGAAAGAGATGTGTTCACCTGACTTGTAGACCAGGTTCTGCTCTCCGACACTTGGGCAAGACTCCTCAACCCATTCTGACTCAGTGAGCACATTGTAACCCCTCTTGTTTATTCCTTTGGTAGTGGAACTTGCATGTATTCCTGTTGAATTTGGAGTCAGAGCTAGGGGACACTAAATGTTGGATATTTATAGTTATGCCATGTAAATACACTTATCCACATTAGTGAAATCATTTTTGGAAAAGCAGAACTAGTATTACCACACTGTTCTCCCAACAGAAGAAGTGCTAACAGGACAAAGGTCAGCTATCTTTGTTGTGAAACAGCTTTTTTGTAACTTGATTAAAAGCTGCTGAAATTAAGTCTCTGTTTTTGCCAGACAGCTATGAAAAACTGGGTCAAATTCCTCAGGAAACAGTGATAAAAGTGGCTGATGTATATATGTTCTCTGATACTTCAGCTGTTATTCTTGGGCTTTGTCAACTAGTAATTTATGGCTAATGCTATCAAGAAAGAGAGATTGCAGAAATTTTCATTGTAGACAAGACTCTACATGGTCACCAGCATTTAAATACCTGTGGGATTTCTCTGAATTAGAGGGAGGTCAAATTTTAGATCAAGGTTTATCTAACTTGATTTGGCTAGCCCCCACCTAGCCTGGGCTCTTCCTTAATCTTGGTATAGGTTAGGAACTTGATTTAGCTGGTTGTTGTCAACCCTGGCTGATACAAGTCATCTAAATCTAATATTTGCATCAATACAGTATTTCTGTATTAGCAGTGAGGACTTTTACAGCAAAAATATCTAATATAAATATTTTTATATAGGTGTATTTTTCAGGGAATTAGGAAAGTACTCATAATTCAGTAGTGACAATTAGGGTTTGTAGCATTGATATAAATGGAGGACGCTCACTGTTGTTTTGCTACTGTTCTTTCATTCTGCATATTTTGAGACTTGACAAGGATAGCAGTACACCCCCAGCCTCCAATGTGAAGGTTAGTTTCCATATCAGAAGGACTAAATTCTTTTTTTATAAAATAGGGTTTCAGATTCTGGAGAACAAAGGAAATGTTGTATCAGTAGCTGAAACAACTGAAAATGACTTTGAATTAATACATCAAAGAAAGAATCTGCTAAATTGAGTTATAATCCCACACTAAATAATTCTCAGTGTGCAGCCTGAAGGTTTTCTTGCTTTCTGCAAGGGTCAAAGCCTCTACTTCTTAAGAGTGAATCGCTTCATTGACTTGAGACTACTTCTGGGGGCATTACTCAAGTAAGTAAGGTTTGTAGGATTAGGTTTTACTGTTGAACACACTTGTCTCTATTAATTCTGTTAATTCATTCTCTATGTACAGTAAGTACTATATGACCACTATGCAACAGTTAGTTAAGAAATAAAAAATATGAGGTGTGTTGCACTTCAAACGTTACCATCTTAATATGGATAGTACTTATGGAACCAAGAGTTCTAGTTTTTTGTAGGAGCATCTTAATATTGTGCTTTCTTTGAGGATTTTTGTAATTTACAATTTAGCTATAATGTTAAATGTGTTATCTAGGGCAGGTATTCAGTTGCAGTAGAGTTAACACATGAAGCTAGATCTTAAACGATCAGGTTTTTTTGACTCTTATTTTGAAAGACCTCTAACACTTAAAGGGAATGAAGTGAATTGAACTTTATCCTGTGTTCAGTTCAGTTACTTCAGTCCTTTCTTGTAAATTACTCAGAATATTTCCTTATATTATGTTTTCTTTACTCTCTATGTCCCTTCTAAACCCCCTTTCCACTAATCACTCATAGGCAGGAGGAATTTTTTTAAAGACATTTAGGGCCAAACTTTCAGGTCTAGCCTGTGTTTTTATAGGTGTAATTTTGCACCAAGATAATTTGGTATTGAATTTATTATGTGTGGAAAGAGTATTAAGAGGATAAATTTGTATGTGAAACAGGTATATAATCCCAATTTAATGTTGATATTGAATTTATTTTGTATGAAAATAAAGAGTATTTAGAGGCAAAATTTGTATATGAAACAGGTATATAACTCCAATTTAATGTGGGCAAAAGGTAAGCAGAATTATTTGTAGATGCAGCATTGTATGTATAAAAATTGAGATTACTTGGGCCATTATAATTTATTCTTGTAAGCAACATTTTTGTTCTGTAAATTGTGCTGGAAAATTGACTTACTATTTCAGTATTTAATCTTAGTTATGATGCTCAGCAGTGTCCTTCAAATGGATACATTTATTTTTAAACAAAATTACGTTGAATTGACAAACCTTAGCAGAGTTTATAAAGCTCAGCTTTAAGTCGATAAGGATCACAATTGCATATTACGATTTACATATTAAAACAAAAGGTGCTGACCAAATCTTAACTTGTTTTACTGCACCTGAGCTTGAAAAACTGTTTTTCACTTTCCCTAAGTCATTTTAATTAGAGGGAATTTAATTAACCTTTTATTATTTGCTCTGATAGTTAGTCTTTTTTACTGTCACTTACCAAAAGTTCCTTGAAGTTTAAAACACTAGCATGAAAGTGAACTTTAAAGAAACATATTAATACAATGCATTTTCCTTTAATGTTTTGTCCTTCTCCTCTTGTCAACTTTGCACTTTTAATATTACTGCATAAATACATTCTGCCCTCGACATGCCACTGAATGATACGTTAGGGAATCAGTGACATTGCAGCATGTATGTTGGTGACATTGATACCTTTGATGAAGGAGATTGTAATGCCCTACAGTGTTTTAAAGTGACAAATATTTCAGTATAAATTTTGAAAGCAAAAATTGCATGTGATAACAGACTAATGTAGTTACTTTTAAAGGTGCAGGCATTTCTAAACCTTTGCACTTTTATATTCTCTTGAAAGAAGAATTCCATTCATTCTAGAAAGTTTTAAATTTAACATTGGTCCAAAAAGAACATTTGTTACTAGCAATACTTAACCTTCATTGCATCTTAAACCTGTCAAATTCCAGCTAGAAGATAATGATGAACTATTACAAAGCAGTTCAGGTTTTTATTAGTTTTTCATTTAAAAAAATAAATGTTCCATTGATATGAATAAGATAAAACATCATTTGTAGGTAAAAATGATTTTCCTTTGTATTGCTACATTGGATTTAAGAGGTTCAAGCTATATTGTTTTCTACCATTTCTTTTGTTTAGAAATTTAATTAAACAACTTTTTTTAGAAAGTGTATTTTGGCTTGGTGATTTTTCCTCTAAAGAAATTTTGGGATTTACATAAATGGGTGAACGCACGTGCACAAAGTATTACTTTTTGCCCAGATGATAGAAGACAAGGCTGTTTTGACCATTTGTGATTGGTTCTACACTGCACTGAGTTTGGGTCCACCAGGCTGTTCCTGGTGTGGAAGCCAAATTCTGTGCCAGGTCTTTCAGTGTGCTATTCATGAAGGCCTACATGAAGCCCAAATCCCTGTGTAGAAGACGGTGCAAAAAACAGATTCCTCTCTGGTCCACTTGTACATATGGCAGTTTGCTTGTGGCAAGATTGTGTACGGTAAGCATTGCAGGTGATTCCTACCACCACAAACAGATGTGCAACAGTGTTACATTGCTCTCAGAAACTGTCCAGTATTGTGCTGGGTTGTGGGAATCCCATGGAGTAGGATTTAAATGAGAGCCTTCTCCACAGCTACAATATGACTAGTCGGAAGTTTTAGTTTCAGCACTTTGGCTTGATGTTTCCTTAATTCTAGAACTGATTTAGCAGCTTGCTTTGTCTGCACAGTGCAGTTGCAGGCAACTGCTTTGTCTTGGTAGCATGAATAATATGGGTTTGCGAAGCGGGCCATATTCGGTTCAGATTCATATTTGGCCCGATTCGGGGGACAGTGAATTGATTCACTAATTTGGATCACTGTCCCGATTCATTTACGCCAAATCCAGATCTGAAGATTGGATTCTGATTCAGAGAATCATCGATTCGGCCATACACACAGCTTTATATGTTTTTTCAACATACCTCAGTACCAGGCATGGCTCATGAACACTGACATGGTGGTGGGGATGGAGTGTCCTGCAGGAGCACAGGGCTTCCCCCCTCCCCACAGGCTTGGCATTGAACCCGGAAGTGGACTGGAAGTACTTCATAGTTTCATAGTTGGTAGGGTTGGAAGGGACCTGAGCAGATCATCAAGTCTGACCCCCTGCCCTGCGCAGGAAAGAGTACTGCGATCAAACGACCCTGGCAAGGTGTCTATCTAACCTACTTTTGAAGACCCCCTAGGAGCGAGCACCATTCGCCTTGGAAGTTGGTTCCAGATCCTAGCCACCCTGACGGTGAAGTAGTGCCTCCTGATGTCTAGCCTGAATCTACTCTCAGTCAACTTATGGCCATTATTCCTTGTTACTCCCAGTAGTGCTTGGGGGAACAGAGACTCTCCCACTGCCTGCTGGTCCCCCTTGGCCAGTTTATAGACAGCCACCAGATCCCCTCTCAGTCTTCTCTTGTGGAGGCTGAACAGGTTCAGGTCCCGTAGCCTTCCCTCATAGGGCCTGCCTTGCTTCCCCTGATCATGTGAGTGGCCCTCCTCTGGACCCTCTCGATGCTGGCCACATCCCTTCTGAAGTGCAGCACCCGGAACTGGACGCAGTACTCCACCTGTGGCCTAGCCAGTGTCATACAGAGGGAAAGGATCACCTCCTTGGACTTGCTTGTGATGCATTTGTGGATGCATGACAAGGTGCGGTTAGCTTTTCTCACATTGGCGGTCCACTTCTGGGTCCGCTGCCAAGCATGCGGGTCCCACGCCGCCGCGCCTCCCCAACCCAGCAATTGGCAGCGGGGGGGGCCGCAAGTGTCCCCCCAGACCCAGGAGGGTGTTCCCCGTATGCTCCGCAGTGAACCCAGAAGGGGACCAAAAGTGCTTCTGGTCCACTTCTGGGTCTGCTGCCAAGCGCACGGGGGACCGCCCTGCGCTCCCATGGGATTCTCCATCAGCCCCACCATCTCAGTGTTCACAAGCCATGCCTGGTACCTCGAAGTATGTAGAAAAAACATAAAGCTGTATCTACGACCAACTCTCCAAATCTCTCGAAGTCATTTCAGAGGATTCCTATTCGATTCAGAGAGATTAATGGGTCTTCTGATTCAACCCGGATTTGGAGATATGGCCACTGAGTTGGGCTGAATCTCCTCCAAATTGAATCAGCGACTGAAGTTTTGCACAGCCCTAATAGATAAGGCTATGTGAATATTTTCTTCGGACTTGCGTCTCTATTTCCAAGAGGATGTTGTCAACTGACCATTGTGACCTCTGTGGAGAAGCCTTATTCTTCACAGAGCAACTGGCAAACTGCTGCAGTTATATAGGCAGGCATAGCTCCAAAACCTGCAGCATTGTCATTTCTCTCTATTTATGATATAATCACATATTCATCCTCACCTATATGTGTTCACTGCCCTCATTTGCATATCATTGACAATTACGTCTCAGTTCAGTTCAGGGCCAGACACAGACATGGGTGAACTGAGTGGCTGCCTGAGGCCCAGACAGTAAGGGGGCCTGAAAAATTGTAATTTTTAAATTATTATTATTGTTATCTCTGCTGAAGGAGGGCCCGATACTAAAAATTTATCTGGGGCTGCCAGGAGTCTAGGTACAGTGCTGCCTCACTGACAGAAGATGGTGTATGCAGGGTCAGATGCAACCTTGCTTTTCTCCAGACCAGGTAAGTAGCAAGTTGAGCACCTTGCAACTTGTCACTGTGCACCATCTGTATAGGGCAGATGGCAGTTTTGAATTGTGGTAGAAATTAGGCCCCTTGATCTAAACTTTTTTTTTAATTGAAACACTAAATGCTGTGATGATGATGATGATAATAATAATAATAAATCTGCAGACAGTGTTCTTTAAAGAAGACCAAAGCAACACTGTAAAATTTGTCCTCATCATTGGGAGCTGAGTACCATCATGGGGTTTCTGTACCTTGCAGAATTTGACAGATTATTGGCAATTAACTATCCAGCTTTTAACGTTGTGTTGTTTGTCTAAAATAGACACTAGTTTTAGTTTCATATACCTTCTTCCCCACAAATGTTGTAGGCATATTTCAAAATACACCTGTTGCAATTGGGGAAAAGATGAGTTTTCATTTCTTTAGATGGGTTATACTGGGGTACATGAAGAAATGCTTTATTACTGTTTGGGGCTTGTATAAATGTTTGCAGGAGCATAGTTTAAATTTGAACCTGCTTCATTTCCATAATAGTTACTAACAGTATGTAATAAGAAAAGAATGACAGTGTGGTATGTTAATGTATTAAGTTATAGGAAAGACAAGGTTCTTTGCATATATATATCTTTTATTAGACCAACTTAAATAGTTGGAAAACAATTTTTTGGCAAGCTTTTGGGTTTAAAAACCCTTCATCAGGCTGAGGAAGTCTCTGCAGTTGGTGTATGCTCTTCCTGGATGGAATGAATAGTAAAGAAGCCAGAGACTGGGCTAGTCTGCATGTAAGATAGGCAGTCAGTGAAGATGTAAATTGAGGAGTCAGTGGGTGAGAGACAGGCTGCGTGTTTGGGAGAAGAGGGGTGAATGTAGCAGTTAGATAGTGGAGAGGTACCTGAGGAGTCAGATGTCAGGCAGGTTATAATGTGTCATAAATCCAATGTCTATATTTAGTCCATGATTTTTTTTTTTTATCCAGGAGGTTGATGAAGTGGCGTTCATAGGCTCATCTCTGAGAAGTGTTTTGTAACTTTCCTTTGAGGATTAGAACTGAGAGATTGGAGAGAGAATGGTTTTGTGAGAAATGTGCCCCCCACAGGTAATTGGGTATTCCTGTCTTTGGTAGATTTCCGGTGTACGTTCATTCTGGTGCACAGTTGTTGTTTGGTCTCTCCTACGTATTTTCCATTGAGGCATTTGGTACACAGGGTGAGAGAGATTACATTTCTGGAGGCACAGCTGTAAGATCCAGGAATGCTGATGGTTCTGTTGTGGGGTGTAGTAATTATGGGGTTGGTGGAGATGTGTTGGTAGGTTTTGCATTTCTTGTGGTGGCATGGTCTGGATCCTTTTGGTGTGTTCTGGGCCTGAGGAAGTTTGCTTCTGGTGATGAGGTTAGTGAGGTTCGGTGCTTGTTTGAAGGCTAGGATGGGTGGTTTTGGGAAGATCTCTTTAAGAATAGGGTCTCTTTCTAGTACGGGTTGCAATTGTTTGAGGATTTTCCGTATGGGTTTGAGGGAGGGGTGATATGTCAAAACCAGTGATGTATGATTTGTGGGGGGTTTTCTTCTGTACTGCAGCAATTCTTCATGTGGTATCCATATGGCTCTTTCAAATGCACGATCTGTCTCTCTGGAGGAGTGTCCTTGTTGCGTGAAAGCCTTTTTAAGATTGGTTAGATGGTAATCCCAGGTGTTTTCTTCAGTGCCAATTCGGTGGTATCTGAGGGCTAGGCTGTCTATCACAGCTTTCTTGGTGTCTTTAGGGTGATTGCTGGTTCTGTGCAGATATGTATGTTGTTCTGTGGGTTTCTTGTATAATGTGGTCTGTATTTTACCATTCTGGATACTGAGCATCATGTCTAAAAAGGAGACACTGGTGCTGGAGTATTCAAAAGATAGTTGGATGGAGGGATGATGATTGTAAAAAAAATTTTTGATTAGAATGATTGGAATTTTTTTCCGACTGTTTAAGTTAGTCTAATAAAATATATCCTATTCACCCAAAGAACCTTGTCTGCCTATGTCCTAAGACCAACGCCGCTACAACCTACACCCCGTATCAAGTTATGGTACATTATTACACTGGAAAATAGTAATCCCCTAAGGGATTTGAATTTTACATGATAGCCACTTGCTTTATTCAGAGATGGGAACAGGCAAAATGATTTAAATTTGTACTACATGACTAATTAACTGAATATAATTTTCTGTCTAAATTTACATATTTTAACCTGGATAATAGGCAAGACAATTGGAAAAAGGGATCAGATAGAAATCTGGACACAATAATTACCATTTCTCAAAAGAAGCCATATTGTGAGGAATACTTAATTTAGATGAGAAAATGCAATTAAGTATTTTTTTCTCTCAGAAAGTTTGTATATTTTGAGCAGGAGTGTGCACAGAATAGGGTTATAACTTCTGGTTTTTCACTGTAATGAAATACATAGGAGAGAAGCATCATTTTCATAATTTTTAATTAGAATACATCATTAATGAATGTGCTAATGGAAAGTGGTAGTAGTCTGATATTTACCAAAAATTGAACAGTTGTGAGATATAATTCTAATTTTTCTATGCAAAGGATTTAACTCACAGGTTAATTCCTCCCTTTGCCTTATTTTTAACGGGACATTAGCAGGTAAGGTGAAAATATTACTCTTAAAGTTCTCAATATATGATGAAACTGCTTTAGCTTCTATTTTTACTTTACATTTTATTTTAATGTGCATATATTTGTATGTGTATATATATATTAGGGGTGCACCAATAAAGATTTGTTTGGCTGAAACTGATGGCTGATTATTAACCAGCTATATCAGCTGATACCAATCTGATTGCCGATATGCAGCCCTGCAGCTTGGAAAGCAGAGTCCAGCTGGTAAGTCTGTGGAGGGGAAGGGTGGGGGGGTACAGATCAAGTCCCCATGATGAAGGGAGGGAATGGGGCTGGGGCAGGGCAGGGTCAGGTGCTGCCCAGACAGGGCAGGGCATGAGAGAGCCACAGGTGGCTCATAGTGGGGCACATGGGGTGGGAGTGGCAGGGCAGGTCCCTGCTGCTGTGTCAAGTCCCCAGATCTGTGCACAAGCCAAGGGCAAGCTGCCTGCTACAGGCTGGGGGCTGGGCTGGGACTGTGCTCAGGGAGGGTGGGGCGGGGTGGGGTAGGTGGTGGTGGTGCTGGGAGTGGGGGCTACGGAGTGGGCTACAGTGAATTTTGGGATGGCTGTAGCCCACCCCATAGCCCCCACTCCTGGCACTGCTGCTGCCCATCCCACCCCATTGATCCTGAGTGTAGCCTCTGCTGGGAAGAAGCCATCATAGCCCCTGGCCCTGAGCCTGTAGCAGATAGCCTATCCTCCCCCAATGCACAAATCTGGGGGGGGCACATGACTCCCACACCTCCCCCAGGACTTCACACGCAGCAGGCAACTGCCCTTCCGCTGCCCCTCTGCACTCCTCGGACAAGCCTCCCATCATGTGCCCTGCTGCACCCTGGCTGGACAGTGCTTGCCTCGGACCCAGTCCTAACCCCACTCCCTCCCTCACCATGAGGGCTTTGATCTGCCCATGCCCCTTGCCTTGCGTTTGACCCTTCCCCCCCTGCCAGACTTACTGGCCAGATGCTTATCTCCATGCTGCTGGGTGGCTGCATGCAGGCTGCAGCTGCGTGCATGGATGCAACATTATCGGCTATGCTGGCCAAAAAAGCTGATTGCTTTTAATGTCAATTTTCCTTTCATCAGTGCCAATCCAATATGGACCGCTATATCGGTGCACAATATATGTGCATATGTACATATAGGTGTATATACACTGTTTAAAAATTGGAAAATTCTTCCATTTAGGTTTCATATGCTCTGTTTTCCTAAGATGGTTGGGGATTATGCACCTATCAAGGACAGGTTTAGTTCAAAGTCATATTTTTATGGAGTAGAAATTCCCAATTTTTTTCTGTTCCTGGTTGTGTAGTCACAGCAGGCTTAGCAAATGTATCCAGCTCCTTGCATCATATTTTATATGGTTATATTGATTTTTAAGGTTAACCTCAGTGATTGCCCTCAGCCAGCTCGAAGCCACAAGTGCCAGCCCTCCTTGTTTAGATCTTACATTGTGGCCTGCACCAAAGATGTCTACGTTGTTCTTTCTGTTCTTTGAGTGGAGTCTGTCACGGGGCGGGGTCCTAGGAGCGGCCGTGATCTCTCCTAGTGCCCCCACCATGCCAAGTTGGTATCAATGCACCCTCGTTCTCGCCCGCCACGTCTTTGATGTTATTAGTGTTACGGGAGGCTGCCTTTTCGACCCCTTGGACACGGTACCCCTGACGTATCCCAGTCTGTGCCCCGACCTAGATGACTCTGTGCACTAAAGCCTTAGGGGCTACGCGTGGCTCCTACCACCCCTGATACTACACCCCGAGCCTTGCAGATGTACCGGACATTGTCTAGTCAATTCCTTGCCGCGCCCTCACAGCGCCCCCTTGCTTGTCTTGCTATAGCCCGCACCCTCACAGACGCCCTCTGGGCCTGTCTCCGTTGCCTGCACCCTCTGTGCTCTCAGTTGCCCGCACCCTCGCGGGTTCTCTGGGCTCGTCTTAATTGCCCGCACTCTCACAGGCACTCCTTGGGCTTGTTCCAGTCTTGTGGCCCGCACTGGGGCCTAGCCCTGTGCTCCCCGCCCACACTGGGGCCTACCCTCATGCTCCCTGCCCGCACTGGGGCCTCTCACAATTGAGGCTCAGGTGGCCGGGGCCGTGCCTGGCCCCCAAATCCCCTCCTCAGGTCTAAAAGTTCCTGTGGGGCTCAGGCAGCCTCGGCCTTACCTGGCCCCCAATCCTCTGTGGCCTCTCTCAGGGCTGGGGTCAGTGCACCCCTGAATGTTGTGCCCTCCCTGGCACTGGGGTCCCCACACTACCATGGAGCCCCTATGAGGCCTCCTCTAACCCCTATTAGCCTCACCCAGTCCTCCGGTGTAATAACAAACAACAAACGCAATAACAGGAGCCAACCGGCTATAACTCAAACTAGGTCTCCTGGCTAAAATGCAATCTGTAAGCTACCTGGCTAATTGTCATTCCACTCCCTACCAGGGCTTTGTCCACCCAGTGTCCTTGAATCGGAGCTGCTCAGGCCATCGGGCTTCTCTACGCTGCTTGCTCCAGCAGAGCTCCTTCACCCTTGGATATTAGTGGGGAACTGCCTGCTTGACCTCAGCCTGGGCTGTTTATGTAGGCCAGGCCCTGCCCCCTTCTGGTCAGCTGACCCTACTGCAGTTGCCCCGGCAACTGGCACCTGTATCTTTTCTAGGAGCAGGGCACTGAAGTGCCCTGCGACAGAATCATTTAAGAATCAGTCTGCAAACTATTTGTATTTTCCTTCAGGCAACAGAGGAAGAGTGCAGAATGACCAGAAGCCAGCAATAGGGAATAGTGAGATTACTTATGGTAGATTTACTGTTGTGTTTTTGTAGCCTCTAGTGCCTTTTGAGTCCCAAACATACCAGACATCAAGGTTGTCTAGAAAGCAGGCTCAGCCTCAGACTGAAGTTCAGACAAGCTTCTGGAGACAGGCTGGACTGACACGGAGGCTTGAGGCATCTTCAATGTAGATGGTTGCTAGTTTAGGATAGATTTAAGGTTGTCCAGAGATAGCAAGGAAGACAGTTATTATGACAAGAAGCCTTCTGATATGAAAAATTATTAGGTTGTGTGTGCATAAAATGTTACTTCAGTAATGTCTGTTTCATTTTCATTTGTAATTTAAGAAACAAGTTGATATTTTGTCAAATTATGAAGGAGCAAATCAGTCAGGGTTTTGTTCAGGACTTAATCTCACCTGACCCAGAAAGAAAATACATAGTAGGTACCAGAAGGCTTCTTTGCTTGTGTGTTCTTCGTAAGATATGAGGAACATCAGTTTCTTTATGGGAATACAGGAATACTTCCTTCTATTTGCTGCCAAATGGCACATGCCATTTTAAAGGTGATGGGACTCAAGTCTACTGGATAACTACAAAACCAAGCTATATTCAAATTGTATAATCATGATTCTCAGGCATGGGATCTCCTAATTAGGGATGTGGCACACCTGAAGCCTCTATTTTTATTTTTTAAAGTAGCTTTCTACTATGAGGGAGTAAAAAGATTTTTTTAAAAGCCTTGCCAAGTAACGTTATTTGCCACAAATGTAATTATTCTGAATTACTATACTGCAATATTGTGGTGAATTACTTCACTAAGGAAAAATACTACTTTTATTGTCATAAGAATTGTTTTTCTGCAGTTACTTTCAACTAATGTTATACACGTGGGATCACAGTGCTGAAGTCATGGTGTGGAGCTGATATACATCAATAAAGACTATCAGGATGTCAGTTATGGTTTCTGTTATGTACAAGTTCATTTTAGTATTCTATTAGTGACTGGTGCAGCAGGTCTCTTTATTAAGCTTGTAGATTTTGACAGTAGACTTCTCTGAACCAGCTATGAAGTCCTAAGAACAAGATTATCATCTCAGATCATTTTTCCATGGGGAGTGTGTGTGTGTGCATGTGTGAATGAAAAAAAGAGAGCACAGAATGGTATTAAAAGAACGCTAAGGGAGTGATTGTGCTTTTGAGGCAAGAAATTATTTGTAAGTCATACCCCAAAAAAGCTGCAGGTGGCATTGTGACTTGGACAAATCTCTCAGTCACAGCTCCTAGTCACTGTGTTCTCCTTGCTCCAGCTGAGTAAATATATTTCAAAAGGCTCTAGCATAGGCTGGAGGGGCCAGCAACAAATGAAGATAGTGCCTGTGACAGCTCAGATGCATTGGCCAACATATTGGGGTGAATGGAAAATCTAAATTCTACCCTTTTCCCTTCTGTTGCTTGCACACCTGTCTCAGAGACCTGAAACAGTGACTTGAATTATAAATGTGTCCTACTAAGCAGAAGGATGCAAAGTGTGTTTTTATAACCTTCACTTGTCCAACTTGAATAGCTTGTGTTTTAGTCCCCCTGATTTGGATCTTGCAGCCCAATTACTAGACAGCCTAATTCATGCAGAATTGTTTTTACTGAAATTGAAACATATAAGCCAGTGCGTCAAATGGATCAAACAGCTGAAGACTGTTGCTTTACTGAACAATTTGGAAGAGACTATATGATCAGTAATTTACTCTGTTCTGAGACTATATGAGAGAAAGAGAAAAAAATATTCTGAGGACTACCATGTGAAAGGAGACCTGAGCCAGATGTAGAACCTAAGGCTATGTCAAGATAGTGTCTTCGTAGCTTCACAGTAGCTAGGGTCAGGAGGGACCTGAACAGATCATCTAGCCTGACCCCCTGACACAGGCAGGAATGAATGCTGGGTTCACAAAACCCCAGAGAGGTGATCATCCAACCTCCTCTTGAATTTGCCCAAGATAGGAGTGAGGACCACTTCCCTGGGAAGTTGGTTCCAGATATTGGTCACCCTAACTGTACAATATTGCCTTCTGATCTCTAACCTAAACCTACTCTCCATCAGCTTATTACCATTGTTCCTCGTTACCCCAGGTGGGGCTGGGGAGAAAAGGGCTCTACCTATTTGCTGTTGATCTCCCCTGATGAGTTTGTAGGCAGCCACCAGGTCCCCCCTCAGCCGCCTCCTGCTGAGGCTGAACAGGTTCAGGTCCCTCAGTCTCTCCTCATAGGGCCTGTCCTGCTGCCCCCTCACCAAGCGGGTGGCCCTCCTCTGAACCCTGTGCAGGTTGGCCACATCCCTTTTGAAGTGTGGCACCCAGTATTGGATGCAGTACTCCAACTGCGGCCTGACCGAAGTCGCATAAAAGCACTAAAAGTATTATAGTCACGTCAGTGGAGAGCTGTTCCCATGCTAATATATCCTATTTCTCTGTATAGCCAATTAGCATGTGTAATATGTCATAGAGCTGTACTGCTTCTGGTACTCAAGCTAGCTTGTTCCCAGGATTGCATTTTACCATCTAGACATACCCTAAAGAGATTTGGCCAATTGTTTCTTCTGCTCTTCAGCTGTTGGAATTTTTGGCATTTTCATATTATTAATACTATTTTGTGAATGTGATACTCTCTCACACCTATATCTGAAGTTAAAAAGCAAATGGTCATTTTGCGCAAAGCTCACCCTGGGGGATTAGCTCAAAGTCTATACATTTACCTCTCAATTCAGTCCTCAAAACAGGATTTTGTGCTGGCCTCTTACAGAGGTGTCTTCTCTGAAGCTATGGATGAGATTTTTGCCTATTGAATTCCACGTGAGGTTTACCCTTCACTTCAATATAGCTAGGATTTCATCTTTGTCTTTAATCTGAGTATATTTTGCTGCCTTTTTAGCCTAGAAAAACCAAATCTCTTCCTGTATTTTATCTGTTCATATATATCCCAGGTTTTCAAAGTGAAACTTTAGCCTGCTAACATAAATTGCATTGGTATACTCATCTGTAACATATGGTTTTATTCCCTCCTCTTAATTTCATGTGGGGGTAAAAAGCTGTTTCCTTTTATTTTTGTGATAGCTATTAGTCACCTGAATTAGGGAATCTACCTCTGCTGTGTGGTGGCAGATAATAGACATTTGTGAATAGATTGGTCTGCCACAGTTTTTCTTATGAAGAAATTAATTTTCTTTTTTAATCTTTTTTGATTAATGTTAGAATTGAATTCAGGGGAGGAAATAAAAAACATTGACAGGATTTTTCTCCGGAGGTTGTTCCAGACAAGCTGTTTTCTACATGAAAATACATATAGGTAAGAAGCGTCTGCCTGGCCAATGACTCCAATGAGGAAATCATGTTGAAACCAAAACTTCCTGTGTAAAATGCATGATAGTCTTAGTTTAAATGTTAATAAGATTGGTCCTGTCGAATAAATGGAGTATGTGTAGATTTCCAAGCATCGTTTTTGTATGCCACTATTAAAGTTGTCGCAAGTAATCTGTTTTAAAATAGAATAAAAAGCAAATGAGGAAAATGAAACAGCTGTTTTTGCATGAAGTGGTACCTAGCCCTGCTTGACATGGAAGTAGATTTGCTTCATAAAAATGAAATTACCTCCTAATTATTAGATTCTGTACATGAAAAATGTATAAATTTGTTATAACTTTCTATGTATAGCATGTTATTTTTGGGGGGTTATCTTAAATTCATTCTCCCCAGCTGCTGCAGGGGAGCAGGTAGTTGGGGGGACAGTGGGAGGCAGGTGGTAGTGGAGAGGCAGGGGAGCAGGTGCAGAGGTGGAGGGAGCAGGCGGTTGGAAGGTCACCACTTGCCTTCCTGCCTCATTTGTGCCTACTCCCCTACCACCTCTGCCCCACTGTGGCTTTAGTCCCCCATACCCCTACTTTTCCCTGTCCTCCCCACCTCCCTACAATTGAGGCATCAGGAGGACACAGGCTGGGGGAGAGATGCGGGAAGTGAGGTATGGGAAAAAGAAGCAATGGGGGGACATGTGGAGGGGGACAGACAGCAGCTGCAGGTCTGGGACTGGAGCCACAACAGGCGTCTGGCTCCCACTTTCCCCCTACTGCCCCATCTCCTACTTGATTCCAAGGTAAGGTGCTTTCCCCCTTTATTAAATGAGGAGAACAGCCTCATCTTGGAATTGAGTAAATAAGATATTCAACTGATTGGAATGGCATGAAAATGAAGAGGAATCAAGCTTCCATTTCTAAATGTCTCCATGTGCTCTTTTCAGGCTTAGGCTTCTTGGTGCAAACACTGTATGCTTGGACAAGCAGGGATAAAAGATTCACAAAAAATGAATGTCATTATAAAAGATCAGTTGTGGAAGTTCATGCCAAAGCAGCACAACTGAAGCCAAATGTTAAGTGTTTCCTTTTTCAGATTTATAAAAATGTTATATTTAACAAGATCCTTCCATAAGCTTCAGGAAACAGTGATGCCATTGGACTTACCCAGCCCAAAAGGGTCCTAATTCTGACTGTGGCTTTTGGGTGCTAATGTAGTATAAATGCTTGTCCCTCTTATCAATGAAATATCCGAGTACATTTCAAAAGGTTACTTAAGCACCCTAACATACCTGTGAAACCAAAAACTTTACATCTTTATTTAATTTAAAGATATGTAAAAAAAAAAAAAAAAAAGAGACCCAGAGGGGTCCGGGTCCAGGTCCTTGCTCATCTTGCATTATACCATGAGGTGCAAAACTCATCCATAAGAGTGAATGGAGGCCAGGTAATTCCTCTGCAGTGGTTGCGGGGTGGGATACCTGGGCCACTAGATCCCATTATATGCTGACCCACAGCCCTTCCTTTGCTTACCCTCACAATGGCTATCTATTGTGGCAATGGTAGCATAAAGACCCTTGCTGTAACATGTAAAGGTTGTCTGAGTACCCTTGTGAAATCACTCATCAGTCAGTGGCTTCAGTGGAGTTTGGAAGATCTCTCAGCCAAAATTTGCAATGGCTTAAAAATATATGGTACTGAGGGAGAGCTGGAGTTCAGGCAGGGTACTGCTTGTTTCCTCTTTTTCTTGTCTAAGGCTTCTAACGCGTCTGTGGAGGTTTGAGGTGCTCATTGTATGCATACAGGGAGAGGATTTGAGATGAGGAAGAAAAAGAAAATTTGACTGGGACGACTAGATGCTGAAAAGACTGGGACAAGGGGAAAAAGTATAAGGAAAAAGATGTGGAATGAGTAGAGGAAGGAAAACTGCATTTAAGGTTCTGGAAGTTTTAACGGTTGATGTTTAAATCTCATTTTTATGTATGAGGGGATGGCAGGTACCATGACGAAAGCATTAGACTGTCAGAGCTTGGGAGTCAAAAATGAGTTGTGAGCATAAAAGGCTCCAGTTACTACTCCCCGTGTTTAAGATAGTGAAACCTGCTTTGAGCAGGTCTGAGCTGTATTACTGTCTGGGGGGCGGGGGCCCAAAGCACCTACTTCCTCTCTGACTGCAAGAAATCAAGCTATACCTGATTTACATTGGTATAAATGAATCAGGCTTAAAATCTCAAGTCAAAGTACTCAGTTAGCCTTAGATTTGTCCTTTCTGATTTGAAGAGAGTGCTGTGTATGTGGGCGTGTGCTCGGGTTCTTTGGACAAAGCTTGAAACATGCTTGAAGTACGGTGCATATAACTTGTGCCATGCACTTGCTCAATGTGTGAGGTCATGTTTTTGTGGCTTCCCTCCAGCCTCTGGGTTCATCACCAGCAAGATAATCCCTGTCCATTCTCCCCTGCTGGGGTGCATCAAACTGGTAGATAGGCAAGCTAAACACCCCAGGACCACCTTTGAATGCCACCTGCAGTGACACTTTCAGGCTATCCCAGAACAGAAAGCTTGTGTATAGCCATGGGGTTCTCATTCAGGGGCACCCTGAGCTGCTTGCTTGGTCTTAGGCACTCAGTGGAAGCAAGTTGATATAGCTTATTTTGACAGCAGCAGACTTGGCATTGGGAGATGTCTGTAAGAAGCTTTTGTTTGAAGAACTTTTAGCAATGTATGCAACCTCATGCTTGATGCTCCTACAAGGAAACTTGGATGTAATGGGTTCTATCATGTGATTCCTTAGTTTTCCTCCCTTACTAGCAATAAAATAATGACACGCTTGATTTCTTGTTCTTTTCCCACCAGCCAGCATACCTGGACAACTGCACTTTTTTACAGAAAGAAGTGCTGCAAGTGACCATCTTGAGAGCTTTGTTCTTGTCACGAACTACCAAATGCAACATGAAAGGCAGGACAGCAGGCAGGCATGTCCTTTAGAGAAAATACAAAGTGGAGGCAGGTCAAGTGAAAGCAAGGCCCATCTTGTATACAGTAAAAGATACAAGTTTTCTTTTATTTAAAGTTCAAGGGGAGATGTTTTGGGTCCATAGCCTTTTTAATCTCTCCCCACGCTTCCAGTCCCAGACCCCCAGAAAATTACAATTGCAGTTTGTGCTTGTAAGAGCCATGAAGCAAAGTATTTGTTTTCATCTACTAGCTGCAGTGTTTCTTTGAAGCCATTTGTTTTTAATTGAGCCTTCCTACATGGGTACCTTCAGGTGATCAGATCTGGGCCATCATACCAGCCTTTGATCATATCCCAACAGAAATGCAATCTACTAGGAGGGAAAGAAAGGAACAATTTCTGGTTTTGGTGTAAGAACACAACCAAATGATCATTTATTGGTACTGTTTAAACAAATATTGCAGCAGATTGCTTTTGTGTGTATTACCTTTGCAGTAGACATTATGCAGTGGCATTGGATGAAAAATAAAGGACAGTCAAACCAGTGAATTTGTGCTTATACAGAACTCTGCAGTGGAGTGGTATCCCCTGAACAAGGGCATTCAAGTGCAATAGAGTTTTTACACTGAAAGTTGCTAAAGTTAGCTGTGATGGTCAAAAAGTTCCAAGTTCTCTTTTCATTCTTGGAGGGGTTTTTAAAAGACTTTTCAGTAAAATAAAAACAGAGAAGAAATTCTTTTTGCATTTAGATATAAGAGTCCCTTCATCTCTCCTCTGGGGATTGACGAGAGCCACTTCCACGTAGTGATCCCAGGCAACATCTCTGACAGCCAAAAGCTCCCGAATTGACAAAAACGCCAAAGCACACAAAGATAAAGATATGGACACTGTTTTTGTCATACAAAAGAAAATCCATCCTTTGTGGCTTCTGCCTTCTATATACATACAGAATATTTGATGCAGCAGAAGCAACAGGGTCTATTGCCACCTGCTCTGCCAAACAGCTGAACAAAGAGCTGAAGCATTTAGTAATGCCAGAAAAGTAACAGGAGTCCAAGCCCTGAGAATGCTTTGCTTTGAGTTTATTGAAATGTATGCCAGGCATATAATCTGTGCAACCAGGCCCTTGATCTGCTACTGGTTCCTTTATTTCTGTCAAGAAGTGGACTTGACTGGTCAAAACGAGGGAAGTCTATAGTTTCTCCTCCTCTCACGTCCCCCCAACTCCATTTCAATCTCATGTTGTGTGTCCATCTTCATGCTATTTCTCTGGAGATGGCTGTGATATGATAAATTCAGTGTTATGACTTCACTGAAAAGGAGCATGCCCTTGTTTTAACAGAAATAATGTTTGATGCTGAGCATAGTTGGAGATTACTACCTCTTTCTAGATTTTACCTTACTGTTCATTTAAATGTACTGAATGTTCTACCTAATGTAAAATGCAGTCTTGCATTAAAACACAACTTTCAGCACCAGCACGTTACACGGATGCTATAGAAAGCATAGCTTTTTCAGCATAGTTGTATTCATTTATGCATGCGGAGCATAGGTTTCTAATTGAGCTTTTTTCATTATTCTAATATAACCTTTTGCTTTAGAGCAGGGTGTATTTAAGCAGAAGTTCATTGCATATGGCATTACCAGTAAAGGGCTGTTGGAACAATGCATGTTGGGAAAAGGCGTAAAAAAAAGATGGGAACTTTGGATGAAAAAAATTTTAAGTTAATTAAAGGTTTCTATGAAGATGACAGTATTAAGCAGTAAGTTAATGGAGCTATACAATGCAGTCGATCTGATCTACAAAAGATTTAGAGGCTGTTCATCTCCCATTGTTCTTTACCAGATACTAAAATGTTTATGTCCATGGCACTTTATGAGTGTATCAGAAATATGGTAGGGACTAAAACTGAAGTGATTACGTTTTTCCTGCTTTTTTATTAATTGTGTTACTAGGAAGCACTGTCTTCATGCTTTTTTTTTTTTTTAATTTTCAGACATTCACTTTCTTTAATGCATTTGAGCATAGATGTTATTGTTATAAAACATAAGGTACATGGGGTGAACTTTAAGAAGTATTCTTTAACTAGGCAAGTGCCAGCAAATTGAAAATGAAGCCACTATAATTAAATGAGTCAGACTAGCCTTTTAAACTGAGGAATGCAACTTGCATGATAGTGAGAATGTCAAAAATCAAGGAATGGCATTATGGTATTGGAGGAATGATATTAAGCTGATAGAGAAACCAAGTATGAAAAATATGAGGAACATGAGAAATAATGCAAATTAAAGGGGCACAAATTTTAGTGGTAAATGTTTGATGGGAATGCAGTGAAAGAGAGAGAGGAGCTGGGTATTTTGACAGTCTTGAAGAGAAGGGTCATAGAAAAGGCATAGTTAGAGGTTCCTCAGAGGAACCTAATAAGGAAAATGGGAGCTTAGATTGAAAAGGATAATTCTTTAACTGTATAATATAATGAACTCCAGCCACAAAGTATGCATAACTTAAGGCTATAATCCCATCATGAGTTTCTGGAAACAAGAACGCTCAATTCAAACTCTGTTCTTACAGTTTTCAATCAGATGAAAATGTGTCTCATGGTATACAGTTGAAGATATGTATATTTAGGATCATAGGAAAGTAGGGTTGGAAAAGACTTCACAAAGTCATCTAGATCAGCCCCCTGCTCAAGGCAAGATCATCCCTGACTAAACCAACCCAGACAAATCTAACCTGCTCTTGAAAATTTCCAAGGATGGAGATTCCACAGTTTCTCTAGGTAACCTGTTCCAATGCTTGACTACCCTCATAGCGATAAAGTTCCTCCTACTTTCCAACCTAAATTTACCCTGCTGTAGTTTGATGCCATTGCTCCTAGTCTTGTCATATACAGCCACAGAGAAAAGTCTATCTCCATCCTGTCTCTAATTACCATTTAGGTATCTGAAGAATGTTATTAAATGCCCCCTCAGTCATCTCTTCTCTATACTAAATAAACCTAGTTTTTTTCAGCCTTTCCTTGAGTTTTGCTTCTCGAGCCCTAATCATTTTTGTTGATCTGCACTGGACCCTTTCCACGTTGTCCACGTCCTTTTTGAAGTGTGGGATCCAACACTGGACACAATACTCCAGGTGAGGCCTCCTTAGTGCTGAATGGAAGGGAAGAATCACTTCCCTTGATTTGCAAGTGACACTCTTGTTGATTCAACTCAAAGTGCTGTTGGCTTTTTTTTACAACAGGAGCACACTATGGATTCACATTCAGCTTTATCATCCACTGCAACCCCCAAGTCATTCTTTGAAGAACTGCAGCCTAGCCACTCATTTTCCAGTTTGTATTTGTGTATGCAATTCTTTCATCCCAAGTGCAGGATTTTGCCCTTATCCTTGCTGAATGTCATCTGATTGATTGCCAACCATTTTCCAGCCTATTCAGGGCAGTCTGGATTCTAGCTTTGACCTCCAGAGTGTCTGCAGCTCCACCCAACTTGATGTCATCTGCAGATGTGCTAAGTGTGAACTGAATCGCATCATCCAAACCATTAATGAAGATGTTGAAGAATACTGGACCCAGAACAGATCTCTGTGGGGCACCACTTGATACCTCTTCCCAACTAGGCATTGAGTCACTGGGAACAGTTTGCTGAGCATGATCATCCAACCAGTTATGTATCCACCATACAGTAAATTAGTCTGTATTTCCTTAGCTTGTTAATAAGAATATTGTGGGAGATAGTGTCAATAACCTTGCTAAAGTCAAGGTGTATCACACTTGCTGCTCTCCCCAGTCCACAGAGTTTATCACCTTATGATCGAAGGAAATCATGCTGGCTCTTCTGATCATCTCATCCTTCAGGTGCTTCACAATAGACTCCTTGAGGACCTGCTTGTTCCAGGTATTTGCTTTCCAGCCTAACTGGTCTGTAATTCCCCAGGTCTTCCTTCATCTCTTTCTTAAAGATGGGCACTTTGTTAGCCCTTTTCCAATCATCCAGGGCCTAACCAACCTCCACGGGTTCTCAAAGGGTTAATGGCTCTGAAATTATCCCAGCGCCTTAGCCTGAGCCATCCTACCTGGCTGTGATGAAAGCATCTAGCTTTTCAAAGTAATCCCTAACACAGTGGTTCTCAGCCTTTTCAGATTCAAGGTACTCTCCTTGAAAAATATCAGCTTTTAGTTTTTACTCATTTTTTTGACTAAAGAAAAATAATAGAGCCATTTTTCTGTTGCAGATAACTCAGAAAGGTCACAACAGGTCAGAATGTTTGTTTTTGACACTTACGGATTCTTATTGGAAATCTCTGTCTTTTTGTGAATCACATTTGCACACCTAACAGTGCTAACATTACATGGCACACCATAGTACCTTTGGAAAGATCTCAAGGCACCCTAGGGTGCAGTGGAACTCCAGTTGAAAATCACTGCCATAATCTGTTCTTCCATTATTTTAGGCTTTTTGTTTCCTTCCCTGTCTGTGCTGCCAGCTGTACTTATTATCTAATAGCTGCCTCAATGTTATGAAGACTAAAGTGAATAAGGTATTGAATAATTTAGCCTTCTCTGCATCATCTGTAACTAGATTGCCTTATGCATTCAGTAAAGGACATATGATTTCTTTAGTCTTTCTCTCACTTTTGACATGCTTGTAGAGTCCCTTTTCATTGCCCTTCATGTGCCTTGCCAGCTGCATCTCAGATTGTACCTTTGCCTTCCTACTTTTGTCCCTGCATGCCTGTACAATGGTCTTACACTCTTTCCTAGTATTATGAATCAGTTTCTACATTTTATAGGATTCCGTTTTGAGTTTCAACTCATTGAAGAGATTGGTGTCTAGTCAGGGTGGCCTCCTGTTGTACTTCCCACTCTTCCATTTCAACAGGATAGCTAGTACCTGTGCCCTTAAAAAGGGCCTTCTTGAAATACAACCTGTTCTCCTGGACTTTTTAACCCATCAGACTTACTTCTCAGGAGATCCTGCCCACCATTTCCCTGAATTCGCTGAAGTCTGGTTTCCTGAAGTTCAGTGTCCTTATTCTGTTGCTTCCTCCCCTTAGGATTGTGAATGCTATCTTTGTGGTCACTATTTCCCAAATTGCCTTTCACTCTCACATTTTCAACCAATTCCTCCCTGTTTGTAAGCAGCAAATCAAGAAGAGTTCCCTAGTTGGCCTCTATCATCTGTATCAAAAAGTTATTCCCCAACGCACTTCAGAAGTTTGCTGGCTTACTTGTATAGATAGATTATATATAATTTCTCCCTTTTAAACAGAAGTAATTATGGTTTACTATCATTTATATCCTTAGTGTTTAATATCATGCAGCAATTACTGTGCCCAAAGGAAAAATCACATAATGTAATTCAGTATTGCCAACTGTCATGATTTTTGGTGGTGTTCTTAAAGTCTGAGGTTTGGGAATGTGAAAAACGTAGCTCTTTTATAATATATGGGTAGGTTTATAGGGTGTGTGTGTGTGTGTGTGTGTGTGTGTGTGTGTGTGTGTGTGTGTGTGTGTGTGTGTGTGTGTGTGTGTGTGTGTGTGTGTGAAAGTGCTAAGTTTTTCACATTCCTGAAGCGTAGACTTTAAGAACAAGGCCAAAAATCATGAGAGTTGGCAACACTGATCATTTTAATTAATATATGTAACATTAAAAAGAAGAATGAAGCATGAAGAAAAGCCTAGCAAATTTAGCTTTGACGTATTCTCTGTATTTTATTGTATCATTCTGTATTCTCATATTGAAAAACACACTGCGGAACAGTGGGGGCCAGCCTTTTTGGCAGGAGTGCCACAATTTAAACCTGAACCCTCCCCAAGTGCCACTCTGATCTCCTTCTCCTGCCTGATCTGCCGCATTTGCTTTCTGCTCCCTGCCCTACCTATTGGTGTGCTGCCTGCCCTCTCCCATATCAACCATGTGCCACATACAGAGGCTGCCTGTGCCTGAGTACTGCAGGTTGGCCACTCCTGCCCTAGAAGTTATGAGTAAACTGCAGCAACTGTGGCAGTTCTCATTTAAATGACATAATTTACAGGGTAAGACTTTTAAAAAGCATGAGTTCATGTTAGACACATGGATAGTACATGCAAGCTAATTCAGAAGACATTTTCTATCCAGCCACATTTCACTCACACAGACATGGACAATAGCAGCATAATGAGTGCCTTAGTGGTTTGCAGTAGGATTTTGTTTTAGTTGAGCACTGAGCTCTCAATGACATCCAATGGGATCTGGGTTCCATTAGGCTCCACTGAAAATCCCAGTGTAAATGTAGTAAAAGAGACTACCATCCAGTAGTTTTGAAGATGAAGCTATATGGAGCTCTAAAGTTCATCACCTACATCTATTCCAGGGCACTTAGATGAGCGAGTGTCATGGCTTTTAAATGTGCTCAGTGCCTGAAGCTCCCACTGACTACAGTTGGAGTTGAGTGTTCAGCACATCTGAAAGCAGGTCCCAGGTGTCTTACCTTGGGTACCAAAGAAGCACTTAAAATAGAGGCCATTCTTGAACGCTGGTCCTACATACTTGGCAAAGATATGAAAGAGCGATATGAAAAATGATGAAGTACTTTTAAGGGGCAGTTGGCTGGAATATTTTTACAACTTAAGTTGGTTACCTCTAAAGCCTTTAAGAGTGTGATGAGGCAGGTTATTTAGCATCTCTGCGGAGACCCTGTGGAGACTTCTTTGTTAGAGCCTAAATCTGGGAAGGAAAACCTTTTTGCGATTTTAAGAAAAATGCACTTTATGATGTCTGCCAGAGCAAGTCAAAGATGTCTTGTTGAACCAGAATTGTTCTGCAGTTTTGTCCTTGCTTTTCATATGTGGAGAAGCATCTCAGTGTGATGATTTTACTAGCTCTCAATAGATTTAATATATAGCTTGTAAATATTTTCTCCAAAGCATGGATTGTGTCATTGTTGGATAGAACTCCCCTTTACAGAGGTGTCCATTAGATCTGGAGACAGACTAATTAGATGTCTGCCTTTTGGTGGCATGATATTAAGACTTAAATTCTAGGACCTCTAAAGTTTATGCAATTCCAGGCATCAGTCAATTAGACAAAGAAAAACAGGTCAATTTTATTAGACTACATGACTCAGGCAGTTGATTATACTGAGAAAACACAGGACTTGCTATTTTAAAAGGGTTTGCTTTTGTAATTGATTAACTGCTGCCTCCTGCTCTATTGACCTTCACTAATTTGTAGTATTGTCTGCCATTTCTTATCTGCAGCTGAGTGGGGAGGCTCATACGTAAACACCAACGCTGTTAAGGTCAAAGGGGACTTCATCCATCTTTGTAGTCTATTCATTATAATCATGTGCAAAGCCAGGCAGCAAGCTCTCTGACTGCTCCATTATACAATGCTGTGGTCTTTATCACACACTCACTATTTTTAAATATAGTAAAAAGCAATTGAAAATGGCTTTGGGTAGTTCAATCCATCTTCAGAACATAGTCCAAGCCCTACTGTGGAATCGTGGGTACCAGAGACATGCAAAGAGGCTAGCTGGTGGATATGCTTGGTGTGGTATCCTATTTGACCTAAACACAAGGCTGGCTGCTCAGGATGTGAGAGCTGCCTACCATTTCTGATTTGTCCTCTGGGCATCTTTGCAATATAGTATTTTAGTTAATGTAACCCACAGTCCTTGTAGAAGTACAAACCAAGAGAGAACTTTTCACAACAACTGTTTGTTGAATGTATTTAAGAACAAACATATCCTCAACTTACTTCATTCTGAATGCTTTGGACAATGGTACATACACTGAAATATATGCATTGACACTTAGAATGCTATGAGCAGTGCAAGGCATACCACTTAAGAATGCCATATGTATGATATTATATGTGCTTGTATGTGTGTGGCTAAAATGTATATACATGTATGTAAAATATATAGTATACTTAGATTGCCAAAAAAACTTTCGAAAATGTCCTTTATTGAAAGCTGTTAGAAAAACTAAGCTGTTATGGGAACAAAGAAAAGGTCCTTTCACAGACTGAAAACTGGTTGAAAGATAGAAATCATAAAGTACAACTCTACTATAATTTTTTGCAATGAAGGAAGACTAACAGAAGGGCAACCTAAAAATATGTGCTGTTTAACACGTTAAATGATTTGAAAAAGTAAATAAATAGTTTGATCTTAAATAGATAAAAATTTGTCAGATGGTGCAAAATTATGCTAGATAGTCAAATCCAAACATGACAGTGAAGAGTTATAGACAGACTTCATAAAACTGAGTGAGGAGGCAAGAAAGTGGCAAATGAAATTCAGCATTGATAAAAGTATTTCACATGGTAGAAAATAACCTTAACTATGCATCGTGGGATCTGAATTAGCAATAATTCTGCAGATTTTGGAGTTAATGTGAATCATTCTCTAAAAACATTGGCTCATTGTGCAGGGTGGTCAAAAAAGGAAATACAATGTGAAAAATTATTAGATACAAAACAGAAAAAATAATACCTTTCCATTGCATCCATGTGTGCCACTTTGACTATTGTATTCAGTTGTTGTCATCATGTTCCACAAAAGTTACAGTCAAAACAGAAAAGGTAGAGAGAAAGATAAAAAAGATGACCCTGGTTATGGAACAGTTTCCATACAAGGAGAGACTTGGGAGAACGATGACTTCAGCTTGGAGAAGAGGTGACAGAACAATAAAGATCTATAAAACAATACAGAAAATATAAATTGGGATCTATTATTCTCCATGTCTTACAATGCAAAAACTAGGATGTATCTGATAGAATTATAAAGCAGTAGGTTTAAAAAAAAAAAAGCAATTTGTGAACCTTACTGCCTCATGACATTGTGGTGACCAACTGTATAACAAGGATGGTAACGGCATTAGATAAATTTATGGAAGATAGCTACATCAAAGCTATTAAACACAAGAGTCAAGAATGTAACCTTGGGCTCAGGATATCTCAAAGTCTTTGACTACTAGAAATTTGGGAGGATGTGGCAGGGGATGGAACAAGCTCTGTATGCCCTTTTTTATCTTCTTAAAAGCATCTATTTTGTCAATATCTGAGGCAAAAGCAGTGCAGTAAACTAGGTGATCTAGATAGTGGCAGAAAGAGACCATACAGGAAGTGGGAGCAAGGTTAGAACAGTATTTGTTAAGTTGCAATGAGCCGTAAAACTTTTTGTTGGTATTAAGTCCAGATTTTTTACTATACAGTAGGCTTAGGGATTTCTGTTCCCAGGCCCATCTTCTGGATGTGTTTTTTTTTTTTTTTTTTTTTTTTAATTTCCTTGCACATGAAGATTGTGAGGTCAGGTGGGGAATGTTTTTTCTGTAGGTGCTCCTACTGATGTTCATGTCTCTCCTTTATATTTTTTTCTGTGAGATTTCATTCTGATGTGTATTTCCTGTCTAGTTATCCCATCTAGATATGTCGAAAGATTTTGCATTTATTGTTAAGGTAGTGTTGTGTCCTGTTTGGAGTCTGTTGCTCAGAGGGGAGTTTGCTTCTGAAGATGAGCTGGGCCAGTGTCAGGACCAAAAGTGGGGGAGCTGGAAATATTTCTTTCAAGTTCTGATTTTTTTTTTATTACAGGCTGTAATTGTTTGATGGTCCTTCTTACTGGTTTCAGTGTGAATTGGTGTGTGACAACCAGGGGAGTGTAAACAGTGGGGTGGAGGTTTTCTTTTTGTATTACAATAGGTTATTGAAGGATATTTTGTATGGCTTGTTCAAAGATGTGATTTGTTTTTCTGCTGGAGTGTCCTTGCCAGGTAAAGTTATTTTTCAGGTTGGGGAGGTAGGTGTCACAACTATTCACCTCAGACCAGATGCAGTGGTATCTGAGGGCCAGACTGTAGATTACAGCTTTCTTGGTGTGTTTGGGATGGTTACTGGTTTTGTGATCGTGTATTACATAGCAAACCAGTCTCAATGCTGTGTCTACTGTTCACATACTTGCACCCATTTATCATACCTCCACTTTTTTTACTTTGGTAAGTTTTTACCTGCCTAATTCTTTCAAGTGTTTTTCCTTGGTCTCTTTGCCCCTTTGCTGCTGCTATTGCCATTTTCTCTCCATTAGTCTGAAAGTTTCTAATTTGCCTGGGTATAAATGCAGTGTTACTTTGATCCCATACAGCAAGTGGCTGCTTTCTCTCTTTTCTGTAATGTAATATTGTGTCCTATCTGGGCCCCAACACACATTTTTTGTGCTTCACTTTTGTGTCACATCCTAATTTTTTTTTCCTTCTCCAGGGGGTTTTGTTAATCATTGAAGGTCATTGTTAGATCAGATTATTTATAACCTAGATGTATTAGCTTGCAGTTCTTCAGGTTGAAATGTATGTTTTTCATGCTCCTTTTCCTAGTTGCCTTGAGTCCTCTTCTGTTATGTCTGTGTTGTTCACAATTTGCATAAATGTGGTATCGTCAGCAAGTGTAATTAACAACTCTTTTATTCCCTATTCCAGTTCATAGTTGTATGCTTTAAATAGTACAATTTGTGCAAGGAAAAAATATACAAAATAGGGAGAAAGAAGTCGCTATGATCTAATTTTTTTAATGCGATTAATATGGTGACTATACCATTTTAATATTGTTTTTCTTTATTTTTCCAGACTTTAATGGATAAAATGTGATAAGTGGAATTACTAGCTAGTGTTCAGTTTAACGTGATGAACTAACTTTAAGTTGGAATCCACTGAAAATCACTTTAGATGAAAATTTCCTATCTCATCCTCCCTTCAGCCTCACCGAGTAGCCATACCAGTGCTTTGAATCCATGCCGAATGTTGGAAACTACTGAATTCATTCTTGTGCGTCTTGAAGACTAATTAAAAAGGAACAGCTTGGTGAATTTTCTAGTTGAGCACTTTGCCTTTTGCAAAGTAACTACATTTCTGAAACCAGTCAAGCCGAGACCAGAAAGTTATTGCCTCCAGCCTTAGAACTTTGATCTTGTTTTGATGGATGCTGTGTGGCTGTGAATTCTTCAGGGTAGCAGGGCATAAATTCTCAATGGTATTACCTAAAGATCTGGATGATGAACCAGTAAAACAACTGTTGTACATGCTTAATCTGAATCTATGTTCTTCCACTGTTTGTTTCCTTAACTTAAGTCACCTGTTTATTCCCTGCAGTGTTTTCAGGAAGAGAACAATACTATTTATGGAGAATACAAGGGCTCTGATAGGACAAAACCCCACTAATACCTTCTAGGACGGTGCAGATGAAACGTAAGAAACCAATATGATAAACCATTAACTTGAAAAGCTGCAGTAAAATACTCTTTCCAGAAGTTTTCACACCCTCAGAGGGTGCATGCATATGTTATATTTAGATCAATCTAGCTAGGGTTAAGTCAATCTAAATGTCCATCTGTGCGGACATGGGGGAGGTTTAAATAGGGCCAAGAGTGGTGGACCCAATCTAAGTTAATTCACCTGAGTAAATGAATGAACTTAAAGCAGAAACAGGTTAACCCGATCCAGAGAACATCTGTACGTGTTTGAAGAGCATCTTTGAGGTCTGAGAAAGCCCAATCACTTGCCTCAGCCCCTCTTCCTACCCCCTATACTCCCCAACCAGGCAATTTTTAGCTCCCTGGCCCACTACCCCTGGACAGACAACCCCTCCTTGAAGACCCACCAGCCTCTCTACATACCTGCTAGCCCTATGATCCCACCCACCCAAAGTTACTTGCACTGGATTCCTGCCAGGGCTCCCAGGACCAGTGTAAGTAACTGTCCTCACCCCACCCAGAGTTGGATGCTTACTGTGCCTTCATGCTTTGGGTTTGCGCAAATGTTCACTGCACCCCGTCTATCGTCATGCAGCTTATTTTAAGCCACATGATTGTAGATCAGGAGCAATGTGGGCAGTTAGAGAAAAAGGGGGAAAAATCCTTATGAATTTGGGATGTTGACAAGAGCTACATATCAATCACATGCACATTTCTTGGAATTTCATTTTTGTAAAACTGCTGGATGACATTTCT